>NW_006792778.1:141319-183013 GCF_000442215.2 Lipotes vexillifer | reverse complement strand
CCCTCCGAACCCGCCAGCTGTGGGGCAAGCAGCCAGCCAGGGAAGGTACCATTTAGGATGGAGTGTTCCTCACTTTCCCAGTTGGTCTAGATGGGCTCAAAAAGAATTTAAATTTAACCTATTCCAAAGCACCAAATGATTATTTTAGACCATGAGACCAGATGCTATACTTTCATTATCTTTCCTGATGCCTCTAGTTTTGGCTAAGAATCAAAATAGTTGTCAAGGTTGTCTTAAACTTTCTAAACACATATAATCCAAAGCTGCATGTGTGAAGTGTCTCCAGAATCTTTTATTGCTGCTTTTAAAATTCCCCGTAGACACTAACCCATACTGTTGCACTCAAACACATTTCTACCACAAAGATTAAAAAGTACTTAAGAATATTTTTTATTCTACTCTGTATCAAGGCCATAGACACACAAAATGTTTGGATCACTGAAGTTATAACATTCCATGTTTTCATAGTAAGAACAAGGACATAAATGATCATTTCCTGAGTTTACAGTGCAATGTAAAATTTAATCTGTATTGCTAATCAGACATCTTACAGCATAGAAATGTGATCAAAATGATCATTTGCATTATCATGTCATAAAACACAAGAGCTTACTGTAGAACAGTGATACAGTTTAAATGGTAAGGAACTTTGTGATTCATAACAAAGAATCCTCTATATACTTGTTGCCACGATTGACCTTCCAGGACAAATATCAGTAGTAAAATAAGTTATGGTACAAAATAAAGTCAATAAGGTATCTATAGTGAAGAAACATCTGATTTCATTTAAGAAACTAAAACCTGGATTCTAGTTAACCTATATACAAAAATGTTCTTTTAAAAAACCCTAAGTAATCACAAATTTAGCTAAAACAGTTGAATGACGGGTCTTTATTATGCTGTAAAACTATGGATCTCATCTTTGGAAAAGTTCAAATCATGCAGCAACCTGAAAAACAAATAAAAAGCACATGTTTCTTAGGGAAGATGTTTAAAAATAAAGAAGATCAGAGTTTACCATCATAACCATAGTATTTCTTCATTTTCCCCATTTAGCATGTGTTTTCTAAAAAACTCCACAATTATCACTTCTAAAAAATTAATAATTCCTTAATATCATCTAATATCTAGTAAGTGTTCACATTTTCAATTGTCTCATAAATGCCATAATTTTTTAAAGTTTGTTTGAATCAAGATCCAATTAAAGTCTACTCACTGTGATTGGTTTATATGTCTTTTGGGTTTTTGGTTTTGGTTTTTTTTTTTTGCAGTACGCGGGCCTCTCACTGTTGTGGCCTCTCCCGTTGCGGAGCACAGCCTCCGGACGCGCAGGCTCAGCGGCCATGGCTCACGGGCCCAACGGCTCCGCGGCATGTGGGATCTTCCCGGACCGGGGCACGAACCCGCGTCCCCTGCATCGGCAGGCGGACTCTCAACCACTGCGCCACCAGGGAAGCCCCTCTTTTGGGCATTTTTTGATCTATAACATCCCCTCCAACTCTCTCTCTCTCTCTCTCTCTCTCTCTCTCTCTCTCTCTGTCCTGCAATCTATTTGTTGACAAAATCAGATTTTTAAGTGTTGGGTCTCCCATGGTTCTCATTTTGCTGCATCCCTGTGGTTTACTTTAATAATATGTTCCTTCTTCCTTTTATCTCCCCAAATTTAATAATTGGGTCGAGAGGCTTAATCAGATGCAGGTTCAATTCTTTTTGACAAGACTACTTCATAGTGCTCTTTCATCAGGAGGCACATAATACCGGGTTGCCTCTCTCTTTGGATGCTAACCACCACTGGTGATCTAGGTACAGATCTCCTAGTTTCATTAGGGACCGAAGTTGGTGATATTCTACTCCTATCATTCTTTATTCGTTTATCAGCCAAGGAATTCTATAAAGAATAACTTCTGCTCATCTATTATGTGGTTATCCAGTAGTATAACTCATACAGAAAAGGCAGAAGAAATGCTGGTTTTCTTCCTCTTTATTCACCAGTTTTTGAAGTAAGGACTTCATCCCCTAGCATTCTATCGTAATTTTCCCCCACTGAACAGGAGAAGCAGAAATACTGCTTAAGTATAATTCAACTTGGAGAATACTGTAAATGGAGACTGAAATCTTAAAAGTAGCTCTGTTTAAAATAGTGCTGAAGGGGACTTCCCTGGCGGTCCAGTGGTTAGGACTCCACGTTTCCACTGCAGGGAGCATGGGTTTGACCCCTGGTTGGGGAACTAAGATCCTGCAAGCCATGTGGCATGGCCAAAAAAAAAAAGGAGGTGAAAAAATAAATAAATAAAATGCTGCTGAAAATAATAAACATTTACTTTGTACTCACTCTTTGTAGTCACTGTGCTAAGCATTTCACATGTATCAATATTATCATTTATTCCCTTGGATAGGTGAGTGCACGAAAACTTAGAAGGTTTTGGCCCTAGGACACTTAGCTGATGATTGTAGCATGACTCTAAGTGGTGGAGCTGGGATTCCAACCCAAAGTGGCAGCTTCCAGAGCTGACACGCACATTCAGACAAAGGGACAGGATGGCACAGGAGTTACGAGGGCCAATGTGGTGCGGCAGGCAAGCCTCTCACTATCTGAACCCAACCTACCTTTCCGGACATACCGCCTGTCTTTTTCATAATTAAAATTAAAAATAAAATAGCAAGAGAGAAAATTACCTAGCAAATGTTAGGTTCAGTCATATACCAAACAAGGAAATGCAGGGCATTTAAGGCAGTCATATTTTAAAGTCATCTAGAAACCCAACAGTGGCTATATCTAACCAAATATTTTAAAGTGTCATTTTAGAGTTAAATAAGATCAAGGTGATTTTTAAATAAGACGGTCACTACCACTGGCTATTCTTTGTGTGGAGTTCAACTCTTGGTCTTGGCTTATTTATGTTCTAGTCTCTGGTTTTTGTCTTGCTGTTTGGCTTTCTCTCACTGTGTTATCGATTAATGCTCACCCAGTTGCAGAGAATGATGGAAGATCAAAAGCTACAATGAGATGAACACTGCTTATTATGATATATTTTTTAAAAATTATTATATATTATGAAGCTTTGGTGGAAGAGGAGGTTGAATCTAGTGTCCCCAAAACTATCTGGCACCAATCTTGTGAAAGCGTCCACACTACGAGCCACTACCAGAGGCCATCAAGAGCTGGCTGTGTCTGACTTTTGTGTTCACGTCTAACTCTGTGCATAATCCGGGCCTCTGACGCTTCACCTGCACGCAGATTAAACACTTTGTTATTATTTTCTTATGCTGTGACAGACTACTGAAGTGCATGTTCATATGAATAGGAAGAAATGAAAGCCACGTCAACTGCTGTTTATAGGAGGTCGTCATTTCATGGTGCTGAGATTCTCTCTCCTACCATGTTGCTACTCACTTCATTCCTTGTTCTGTAAATGGCACTGGTCCACAAATGCAGATGAGGACTTTGGACGTGTCTAAACTTCTTTTCAAAAATTCAGAAAGCAGAGCTGGTGAAATGTATCCCCGTTTGCCGTTCCATTCAGAAGTAGGTACTGAGAGAACAAATTCAAGGTCAAATCTGGAGAAAAGAAACATTTTTTAAAAGTCTATTACATTAAATACATTATGAACATGTTTCCAGTTCACTAACGCATCTTTTTCTCCCCTGGAGAACAAATCAAGGTTGACACGCTTGCTAGCAAAGCACTAGAACAGAATGTAAACAAACATTTTGCAAAAACATACAGGTTAATCCACATTTACTAAAGATAAACTTTTGCTATAGATAAGAGAATAATTTGACATTTTCTATTGAACTCATTAGAAAGAGAGCTCTAAAGGATCTCAGAGAACTCCACATTTTTATTAATAATTCGCTTGTATAAAGCACAGTAAAGAGCAACGACCAGTGACATGTGCATTTTCATCTGACTCAAACCCCTCCAATGAGTCCTTGACCCTGATAACCAACGGCCTATCTGACTTCTTACTGTTACTGTCTTCATGGCTTCAACCTTGACTTACAGTATCCCTGTGCCACACCCAATGTCACTGCTGTGAATGGCACCACAGTCCATTTGGTTGCACAAACCAGAAACCCGGGACTGATCTGCCTCACCCTCCACGTCCAAATTCTCCCCAATCCTAGCTCCTAACTCTGTGCTCTGCTTCTCTCAGCCTTCACCCACATCCTGCCTGTTCTCTTTCTCCTTCTGTAATGTTTCTACCACACCCCACTGTTCAGTTTCTTAGCTCAAGCATCATTTCCAGGGAAGCACTGCAGCCCCACCAGTCTGGAGTCCTTTTGTAATTACACGTGTTGTAGAAATGTTTCCCTTTTCCTCTTCTTTATAGCCTTTCTATCAGGCTGTAAATATGTGGCCACCAAGGTGATTATTCTAGTAATGTCTACCTTCCCCATTAGACCAGAAACTCCGTGAGAGCAGGGACCATGTTTGCTTGGGTTATCACTGCACCCCTAGTGGCCATCACACAGGAGGCACTCAAACACTATGGAGTGAAACATTTTAAAGAAAAGAAAGGGTACAGAATTACAATCAGAAAGAAGCACATCAAACCAAGCCTCACAAGGGAACAACAGACCAGTTCTTCCCACAGCTCTGTAATCTGTTAAGTGAACTGCTGATGAACAGCCATAGCAAATTCAAAATTCTAAGCTCTACCTGCTCCCTTTGCTCCATTTTTGCAAATGCAATCAGTTCTTATCATTTTCAGTAGCATCAGATCGAATGTGTTTCTACATTTTCCACTTGAGTAATATGTTAATCTCAATCTTAAGAAAACGCTGAAGCAAATAATTTCTCTCGTGAGGTGGCCCTGGGAGCCAAACATCAGAACAGAAGCAAGCTGTGGTCCTCGCCTGGCTGGGCTGGGGCTGGGTGAACGCTCCCAAGAGCGGACGGGCCAGCACAAGCATACAGACCAGCTCAGGGCGCCAGCCGGGGCTACAGAACCCGTCCCAGCTCTCACCAGACCCAGCCTCTAGGGCTTATAGGTCCATCTGTGGAACAAGGTGGGAAAACTATATGCTCTCTTACAATTCTAATATTCTGATTTTGTATTTAAAAACCCAACAGAGACGTGTTTTACTTCTTGCCTTCAAGGTTCCCATTTCACTTTAGCAGCAATAGGAATCCACCCTACACAAAACAGTACCCCAAATTCTTTCTTTCACTAGCATTTTTTCCTTCCCAGCACTTATCATTAAGATAGCGTTACGTAATTCTGGAATGTGATGTTTGTTTGCTGCTCCGTGATGCCAGAGTCCTGGCCTGCCTTGTTCATACTGTATCCAGGCCTGGCATGAGGCAAGTGTGCAAAAAATACTTGATGAATGAATAAAGGAATTTATTTAGCAAGAAGCCATATTGGTTAAAAATAAACACTATACTCAGAAGGACAAAGCCATATGCCGGCATCTGTGAAATTACATATAAAGATGTGTGTGAATTTGTAAGGGCATTTTTCTGGGAAGAAGGTCTATAACCTTTCATCAGATTATCAAAGGGGACCCAAAAGCAGCTGTGGAACCACTGTCTTAAGACGTTTCTAATTATACACAGACAACGCAATAAAATATAGCAACTGCCTTGTTAAATTACAAATAAAAGGTAGTCTCCTCTGCCTCTATTTCCAATCAGTCTGTCACTGGAATAAAACTGCTAAGATATATAAATCAATACTGGCATCCTTTGTCATCTGAATAAAAATCTTAATTTTCCTTTAGTGAGATGCTTTAAAAAGAAAAAAAAGAAAAACAAAAAGCCTAATCAGTGGCATGCTTTCTGCAGGCATCTACTAAAGGGTGAAAAATAACTGTGATCCTTACATAAATGGTATAAATTCCTCATGTATTTTGTATTTATTCACATATTGGTCCCCTGGGTATACCTTTGGGTCTCTCAGTGGAAAACGTGACCAGGTGGCATGGATGCGATTTTCAGGGGGTTGTAAGGAGGCTGACATCTGTGTCTCTTCTCCTTCACAGCCCTGGAAAAGAGCTTTCACTGGAGCGGGAGCGATCCCAAGGTAAGACTCAAGAATACAGGAATGAAGGACTTCTTATACCATATCAGGATACAGATGGTTACTGTGGATGGTTGCTTCTGAATTTTTCTGAAGGGCAACTTACTGTCTGAAGCATTTATAGCCTTGAGGCATGAGGGGACGCACTGGCAAATGTCCTGAAACTCCTTTCTGCCCTATGATTTCAGAAGTGCCAGAAAGGACTGGGACTCTTGAAAAGGTTACCTGAAAATAAATTTCGAGAATCCATAAAGTGCAAAGCAACATGAGAGACAGAAAAAGAGAGAGAGAGAGAGAGAGAGAGAGACAGAGACAGAGAGACAGAGACAGAGAGAGAGACCTGCTTCTGATGAATGCCTATGAGGTCTAAATGTCAATGGAAGTAAACAAGCTTGTCCAAAAAAAATTACTTTAAAGTAGGCTGATAAATGACCTGAGATTTAAAAAATCTTGAAATAAAAACGTATGCATTCAGTCTAAACCATATGCAGAGCCTGAAGTCATTCAACAGCGTATTCCCTCCTCCTCCAGGCAATCAGCTTCCCAGACCCACTCCTTCCTATTTCTTACACATACATAGCCCTGCCTTCCCAATTTTACTGCCACAACTCCAGGTCCGGCCCTTCTATCTCTTGTCTAAGATGCTGCTCTAATAAGCTTACCCTCATCTATCTGGCATATCCTTGTTATACTAGTTCTCCTAAAAACCCAGAGCCAATCTCACAACTTCTTTGCTAAAGCTTCAGTGGCTTGTCACTGCCCACAAAGTAGTATTTCAGAGTATTTGGGGCCCCAGCTTTTCCTGGTTTCTCTAGCTAAAGAAAAATACTAGAATCTGCAGAAAAACTTGCTACTTGCTCATGGGAAAAACAGCTCACAAAATAAACAGCTAAGGGTTAAAAATATTTCTCAAAACAAATCTGATTAAACACGTGTGCTCCTCCAAATGTTAGTGGTCGTCCATGAAAACAAAAGGCTAACCTGTCAAGTAAGTTTGGGACTACTGGGTTAAGAGAAGTTAAACAGATTTGTTTAGAATTTCTCAAAGCCTTGAATATGCTAAGTTTATATTAAACTTCAAGAAGATAACACAGTACACATTATTTCTCAAACTTATTTAATCATAGAGCTCTTTAGGGGGAACACGTGAATATTTCAAGGAACACATTCCAAGAAACACACCCCTGGGACTTCCCTGGTGGCACAGTGGTTAAGAATCCGCCTGCCAATGCAGGGGACATGGGTTCAATCCCTGGTCCGGGAAGATCCCACATGCCACGGAGCAACTAAGCCCGTGTGCCACAGCTACTGGGCTTGCGCTCTAGAGCCTGCGAGCCACAAGTGCTGAAGCCCACGTTCCCTAGGGCCTGTGTGCTGCAACTACTGAGCCTGCGTGCTACAACTGCCGAAGCCCACGCACCTACAGCCCATGCTCCGCAACAAGAGAAGCCACCACAATGAGAAGCCCACGCACCACAATGAAGAGTAGCCTCCGCTCACCGCAACTAGAGAAAGGTCACACGCAGCAACGAAGACCCAATGCAGCCAAAACATAAATAAATTTAAACAAAAAACAAAAAACATTGGGAACTGTATTCAATATCTTGTAATAACCTATAATGGAAAATAATCTAAAAAATATATATCTGAATCAATTTGCTGTTCATCTGAAACTCACACAATATTGTGAATCAACTATACTTCAATAAAAAAAAAAAATCCAAAAAAACACCACCCCTGGAGGAACATCTGGGAGGAACAGAGAGTGGTATAGGGTCCAGATTAGGGCCCACATAACTGAGTTGCCTCACAGGCTGGGGAAAAAGAAAGGCATTCAAGCACCTTGTTTAACTTACTTGTGCTTACGGAATCACTGGATTTTGCTGTCTTAAATGGGACTTACACATTGCTGGTACCCAAAGTGACACCAGAATATAGAAAACCTTTACCTTTTGAGAGGCTATTGTCAAAATGGATCAATAGGCCTTGGTACACTTTGACTTAGTGATTCTTCTGGTGAATCTTTATCCTGCATAGTTAGAGAGGTACAGAAAACTTTGTACTCACTATGTCAAACAGTAGAGGGTTGGTTAAACAAATTATGGTATGAACTCAATGACCAAATACAATGCAGCTATTAAAAATCATAGTGTAGTGTGAGTTTTCCCAACTAGCGCTACTGGCAGTTTGGGCAGGATAATTCTTTGCTGTCCTGTGCTGTCTTGTGCACTGGAGGCTCTTAACAGCATTCTTGTAGGCTCTTAGCAGTCTCTACCCACTAGGTGCCAGGGGAACCCCTTCCATCAGTTGTTACAATCAAACACATTTTGAGACATAAATGTCCACTAGGGTGTCAGGGTGTCAGGCGGGGAGAAACAGAATCACTCCAGGTCGAGAGCCATAGGTTGAAAGTATTCTATACATAGAATACACACAATTCACTAAAAATGTAGTTATAGAAAGTATAGTCAGTATGGCCACATTATTTAAAAATACAAAACAAAAATAATGTGTGCATTTAAGTGTGTAAGTGCATGCGTGTGTGTATGTATGTGTGTGTCTGTGTGAGAGAGAGGGAGAGAAAGAGAATGGAAAGATACAAACCATAATGTTGTTCCTTGGATGGTAAGATTATGGGTGATCTTTTCCCTTATATATTTTTCTATACAAATATGTATTAATTTTATAAATGGGGAAAATCAGCAAATCAGCAAATTCTACTATTTATAGAAAAGAATATGCTACTAACTTTACTAAAATAAGGTTATTATCTTCAAACACGACTGCTTTGAAAGGGAAGGAAAATACTTATTATATTTATATATAACAGAATGCCATCCAGAAGCCAATCTCACTGTCAAACTGTCCTGCACCTCAAAAAGGATTCTGCAAAAGCAGAGAACTCAGAGCGGGTGCGTTCTACTGGGGGAGGGGGGAGTACCAGCGTGTAAGACTGAGTCAACCAGGCCTCATAGCACTGCTCAGTAGTCGAGACAGAGATAAGTGAAATTTAATTTGGATTTCCGTTTACATAGTAATTAGCTACACCTGCTGCTGTACATATTTACCTTCTACTGGAGTTAACAGTCAAGTGTAATAAAATATTTGGCTAAAATTCAGGCAAGCTAACTTTTTTTTTTTCCGTTGAAATTTTATGCTTAATGACATGAAAACTGAATTGAAACAGAAACATCCTGAAAGAGTACAAATGGTCTACCTATTTTCGGCAATTCTGTTAAGTTTAGCAACATGGGAAAATGAAGAGATGCATTCCTTGGATTGCATGAGAAGATAAGCCAACACAAATCCTGTTCCCTGTTATACCCCCACACAGGCACCTGGGAGATGCTCACAGGAAATTCATGAGTAAATGAATGTTACAAATATGCTAATTCTGGGCGAGGCACCCACATCCGCTATCTCATGGCCCCCACTCCCAAACAACCCTAAGACGGAGATATTGATGTCCCTGTTCTACAGATGGAAAAACTGAAGCTCCCTCAGATCAAGTGACTTGCCTGAGGTCACAGGTTAATAAGTTTCCATCATACAACAATGTTTCAAAGAATTTCCTTTGCTAACTATATTATTTGGATAAACTCTGAGGACAAGCACAGCATGCTTGCTGAAAATGAAAATATTAGATAATACACCAGTCTCAGTATACATTTTTCCTATCCCTCCTTGTTCCCCAAAGGATTGAATGGAAAGCTGTGCCCTAATCCTACAGAGAGTAAGGTATTTCATTTGTTTTAACTGTAGAACTTATTTTTTTTAATAGTCACAATCCAATAATAATTTAACCAAGGAGATGTGTTCAAATTTCACATTCTGCCATCAGAAACTTTATTACTAAAACGAGCAGTGACATAGGAGAGTCAAGATGTAGGAAAGGGTGGTTAACAGATAAAAAAAATTAAGCCTTAAATGTTAACTAAATGACAGATGTGACAAATTAAAACTACCTTATATTAATTTGAACTTTCACTTTCTTTCTGTGTATGGGGCTCAACAATTATGCTCTGAATGTACAGTACTACCGAGAGCCATCAGTAAACCTTTAAGGCTAGGTTTCTCCTCTATCTGCATAAAACCTGAGAATATGGAAGGTTCCTGACAAATGTTCCAAAGCCACGTTACATACACAAGGCCTCTGTGTTTCCCACTGAGGGTCTGACCCCAAGGCCTTTGTGTTTCCAGTGAGGGTCTGACCCTGAGTCTCCAGGGGGGCACAGATTATCCAACGGTGGAAGTCAATGTCAGTAGAGGGCCCCCAGCAAGGGGAGTGTACCTCCAGAAAGTGGAAGGAAAGGGAGGGAGCAGTGAGCACACAGTAGCAGGAGCAGGCGGGTGAGAGCCGGGAGAGAGCGCGAGCGAGCAGGAGAGAGGATAAAGGTAGGCCAGAGGCAAAACACTCACTTCTCCCAGCACACTGAAGTGTCTCACTCACTTAGAGCCAGTCAACCAGAAGTGAAAAAAAAGGGGCCTTTCCTCATCCTCAATCCTGCAGCCTATGCAATTCCACCAACCCAAATTATGTGGACCAAGCAAGACAAAACAAAACACACAGGGGACGTTGTTAAAGGGCACTTCATGTTCAGAAGCTGTCAACACATGCCTTTCTACCAATTCTTTCTCTTTTTTTTAAATTTTTTTTAACTTTTTATTTTATATTGGAGTATAGTTGATTAACAACACTGTATTAGTTTCAGGTGTAAAACAAAGTGATTCAGTTATACGTATACACGTTACTTCTTATGTCGAGTTTAACATCAATGGATAGACTAAGAGTACAATGTCTGTTTGCTGAAATAATAGTAAATGAATTTTTCTTGTACAAGCAAACTATCTTTGAAGAATACCATGTCCCAAAACTGCCAGAAACACTTTTTTAAAAAAACCTAGCTAAAAAAGTGTAGCTATGTCTGCTTAAAGTCTTTTAAATGCTTGTTTAGGAAACAGGAGCTCAAACAGTCAATACAAGAACACATGTATATAGAGGTCCTTCATAACAGCAACCCAAATACCTGAGGCAGGGCTTCACGATTTCCAAGCATTTGCACTATCTTCTCTAGTACTCACAACAGGATTATGAAGTAAATAGGAAAGATGTCATTATTCTATTTTGAAAATAAAGGGACAGGCCCACAGAGCTACGTAATTTTTGAATACAGTTTCAAGCTAGTAAACGGTAGACTGAAAACCAGAATTTAGGTCTTTAGGCTTTTTGATAAATGCTGCTTCCGATTTTCCACTTTGAAAATTAGTGAAAAAGACACTTGAAAAACCCAGGAATTTCTTTTTCTTTAAATTATGCTCTAAATTGCCGTGCAACTACTTAAGTATAGCACATATTCTTAGGTTTATGTTTTAAGTATGTAAGAAGAGAAAACACTTCGATGATTAAATTCAGGTAGTCCTTCATTTGTGCAAATTATTTACTAAAAGAGAAAGAGGGGGAGGATGGGAGACAACAGGGAGGAAAAGACTAGAAGGAACCACAGCATCACCTTAGTGAGGATGTTCAGAAAATATTCAGAAGAACCTGGAGCCCCTGGGACAGCTGGATTTCTGAGGTCTTTAACTTTTAAAATGTCTAGAACTTTATCTCCACCATACTGTCATAAACATAAATACGTCAGATATTTTGTATGACTTACGAAGTTCTGCAATTCTTAGAAATAGTTTTTAATGATTACAAAAATGCTTCAGAAACATGACAGTTTGTCCAATTCATTCTTCTTCTGAAAATTTTGTTTTGAATTTCCAACTGCTTTCATATCTCTTTAGGGGAGATGGGGCGTATGCGTGGTTAAATTATCTCACTTCCTTGGACTGTGCTAGGGCTCTTTTTTCAATGAAACAAATTGCCACCTTGCTGTCCTTGCTGCCTCATTTTACCACTGAATTCAGCCTGACTCAGACTTTTTTCTATTACCTATACCAGCATTTCCCAAAGTGTGTACTGAGGACCACTAGTGATATTTAATACGTGTTAATGTGAACGAAAAAAAATGAAGAGAAACTTGCTAAACAATGCAGAAGGAATCCCCTTCTTGGAAAGTCACAATGGACACTGGCATAGTAAACGCTCTAAGAAATCCTGTAGTAAAAACAACATGTTTATTTTTGCTTAACCTACCTCACCAGATTTATTTGATCTGTCCCCATTATAACAAGAAAATTTCGAATTACCAAATTGGCTACACTGGATCATTTTCAATGAAACCTAACTCAGTATACACAACATAAAGCCCAGTATATATTTTATTGATACATATTTGATGTCACATTGACCTTATCAAACTATTTCTTTGGGAAAGGTGTACTAACATTACTTAACATTACTTACATTTAGTTTTTTGTGTTTTTTTTTTTTAAGAGAATTAGTGATTATTTTTGTTTGAAGGAGATTCCTGGTCAGTTAAAAACTCCAACCAAAGGAGGCAGGGTATCAACTGACTAAACCTGTATGAATATTTAAAAACAGAGCTAACACCACTTTTATACCTTTTATCCTTAAATGCTAATTTCTCCAATTGGCTTCTCCAAATTATGTCATCCTCTGTTTTATTGAAGAACATCAGCTTCACTTTCCTTAAAAGAAAAAACAACAACTCAAAAAGTACTATTTCGATTATAGAATTAAAAATATGCATGAATGGAAAGTCTAAAAGTGAACTAGCATGAATGTTTTTTTAGTGCCAATTAGGTAACCAAAAATATCAAAATTAAAGGAATCAAGTAAATAAAAAAGCTTGGAGCGGAGGAAGCAGAGTGAGAAATGACGACTGAGGGGTAACATGTCTGTTGAGGTCCACTAAGTATTTAATCGATTTAGAATAACTTCTACTAATCTAGCAGTCTTACAAGGGGTAGTAATTAAAGACAAAATGACATACCTGAGACTGGGTATATTAGTCAAAGCATAACTCAGTACTTTAACCATTGGTGTGAAGCCTGTTCCCGCTGCCAATAAAAAGAGATCTTCCAAGTCTTGGAACTGGGATATTTTAAAATTGCCCTCGGGATTGCTTACAGAAACATAATCTCCTAAACGATGAAATATACATAAAATCAGGAAAAAAAAAAATGAGACCGTTAACCTAGCTGAATTAAGAACACTAGGAGAAACAGTTGCATAATTATCAGACTACATCTCAGTTTTTAAGGAATGTAAGGGGTTTTGAGAATACTCATTAGGCTCCCAAGTATGTCATTATACTCAAATTATCATTATAATCAAATTAATAATGAGATTTCATTATACTCGTTTCCCAATATTATTTTCCCAAATCAACTGGAGTCTCTAACATACAAACTATCGCCAAATATTTAACTACAAATTATCAATAAAGGCTTGATTGCTAAACTAAAACTAGGCACTTCAAAAGCAGAGTCCGAGTATACCTGTCTTGCACAGTATAGGGTGGAAAATACACATTCACTACTTACATACTGATTCTTAGCCACAGTAATATGCGTAGTAGGAGAGAAAATTGAAATGGAAATGTATTCTAATATCTTATGTTGTTAGTAAATGTGCTAACTTTGCCTCCATCAAATCTCTGAAAATACCTATCAATTAAAACAAGAGCTGTTCTGCATTTAATTCCCATAAAGACAAAGCAAGATCAGAAACCGTACTTGGGGCATGGTACTTCCAAATTTTCAATCAAAACAGTTGAATACACCCTTTTCTGCTATGCAGTTGATATAATCGCTATGTACCACTCATATAAGAGAACTGTCTTTAGGACATTTCAGAAATTTTCAGTGTTACTTTAAAAATACAAAATAAAGCTGACCATATTTTAAAAACAATTTCAAATGCTCCAGTTTATTTTTAAATGTTTGGATGCTCATCATTTTTCCCTTTTTTGTCCATGGCAGGAGAGTAAGAATGTTGTAGTAATTGATGAGTTAAACATTAGAAAGTAACAGAAGCTCCTTGTTATAGTTTGAAAGGGACCCTAAGATCAGAACATCCTCAGGAAGAAGTCAGCTGGTTGTTTACTAAAGCAGCCTCACAGAATGATATTAACTTGATAACTTTTGCCCACAGTCCAGTCCTTCCAATGTCATAAAATTGATTAGACTCAGGCAAGGACTTGATGCTAATCAAGTTCACAAGAGATATTAAAGCACACATGCCAGAATGGCAATGGATTTTCAGCCTGACTACCTGCATCTAGTGACCTGAGCATTACATGCCCCATCCAGGGCATCTCATTCCCAGTACTGGAAGACCAAATATTTGGAACATTTGGAAGGGCAAAATAATCGTTTAAAAGTTACTTGATGAACATGGAATTGAAACAAAGAAGTGGATAATTTTATAGGGTAGCTCACATAGGCCATAATGAGGCTTCATGAGTTATCACTGCTCTCATGAAGGCACCTCATTCCCAGTATTGGAAGGGCATCTCCAGGGCATCTCATTCCCAGTACTGGAAGGCATCTCATTCCCAGTATTGGAAGACCAAACCAGGGCATCTCATTCCCAGTACTGGAAGACCAAACATTTGGAACATTTGGAAGGGCAAAATAATCGTTTAAAAGTTGCTTGATGAACATGGAATTGAAACAAAGAAGTGGATAATTTTATAGGGTAGCTCACATAGGCCATATTGAGACTTCATGAGTTACCACTGCCATGCCAGTGTACAACCCTCTAAGTGGCACCAGTATCTGTGCCATGACTAGTTCCCCTAGACGAAGTTGAAAAAACACTGATCTTGCTATTCTGGCTTTCCTTTCCCATGCTCTATGCTGACTCTCCACCCTGCTCTCTGCTACACAATCTCTATGGATAGGTTATAATACCATCAGTTAAGTTTCCAGCTGCTATATTACAATCATGTTGTCAGTCCTTCACAAGGTGATATCACCTTCACTAGATCTGTAGGTATTCCAAAATTCGTTAGGTTCACATTTATGTTCAATATTTTGATTTCTGTAACCAAAGATGACTCATCACATCTATTATATGTGGACTGCTGAGCTTAACTTTCAGAGAGCCTCAAATTTTCTCTATTTCCAAATTTTAGTGATCTACTTCACTCGATATTACTGCTAATACTGTCTTAAAAGGGGAAGAGCTCTTTTATTGTTAGGCAGAAGGCAGTGAAAAGTTGAAGACACAGAAAAAGGAGTAGAAACAGGAAGGGGGGCAGTCTCTAAATATCAGTAGATTTCCTTATAGTCCCTTTATTAATTCTTTCAAAGTACTTTTATTGAGAGCCTGTTATGCACTAACTGCCCTGCTGGGTATGGAAAATACAAAGATAAGACGTATCTATCCTTAAACTCAAAGTCCTGTAAAGAAGGAATATTATTTATTCTTATCCTAGATCAATGAACAAAGTGTTAGTTACCGAGGGGTTCAGAAGAGGAGGGAGGCTTCATAAGGTAAGTGATATTTTTAAAAAATATTTTTAAAAAGGTACTTGACAGGTAGAGAGAGGCATTCTAAAAAGCTCAAGCACCTAAGAATGAGGATGACAAACTTCTGGACTAACTGATTAAGTCCTCTTCGTGACCTGCAAAGACTTGGATGCTATTTCCAGCTTCACCTCTCACCATACAAAATACTTGTGCTACTCAGGTAATGGAGACCCATCCAAGGCGTCAAAGCTGCAGAGAAACATGATTAAATCTATCATCAAGGCAGTATGGAAAAAGAACTGGAAAATGCAGATTAACAGAAGGATACCAGTTAGAGGCAACTGAGAGAGACCCATTACAGATTAAGAGAGAAATGATGAAGGCTTGATCTAAGAAGGTGGCAGAAGGGATAGAAAAGAAAGATTAACAAGTCACTGAGAGGTAGACTCAATAAAACTTAGCGACTGACTGGATTGGGAGGGAGAAAATGGGAAGATGCAGCGATGTCTCGAGTCTCCAGATTGGGTCGAGGATGAACAGTGATGCTGCAAATAACAGATGAGGAAGAACATGGAAGCAAGGATAGGTTGGTGGGACTAAGAGAACATGACTTTGGCTGGAGACATGATGAGTTTAAGATATTTGACAGACTCCCACAGGGAGATAACTAAAAGAAACTGTAACATGTGATCCAATCCAGAACACAATCTAGGTTAAAAAATATATATACTAACCAATCTGAAGATGATCAAGCTCTGATGTGAAGAGTCCAGCAGGATAGATTTTGATCAAAAAATAGATGTATTTATTGTTGGGAAGAACTGGTTCCTTGAACTCTGAGAATAAGGAATCAGATACAGGTGTATATGGCTTCACAATTTCAGTACCTGGAAAAAGTCACAACAAAGAAATTCAAATCTAAAAATCTAAATGAAGATGAAGCATACAAATTTTATGATGCTATCAGTATATATTTAAAACTGTACACTTAATGTGAACGTAATTCTATGTTCTATATGTATGTAGTACATGTATATATACCCTAAACCTATGTGTGCTGATATAATTTTAACAAATCAGTAATCTACCCATAATATAATCTGTTTTTATTAAGCGTGGCATAAGGTGATGGGGTTTTATGTTAATAAGCTTAGACAACCATCTACACCATCAACACGTAAGCTTTGTAATAGGCTACAACAAAAATGGCATTAAAAGTTTACACAGAGATGCAAGAAGGTACTTACATAATAATTTAAATTATACACCAAATTATTAAAAGATTTTATTTTATTTATTTTTGGCCTCACCACACGGCATGCAGGATCTTAGTCCTCTGATCAGGGATCAAACCCGTGCCCCCTGAAGTGGAAGCATGCAGTCTTAACCACTGGACCACCAGGGAAGTCCCCATATACCAAATTTTTAACAATGGATACCAATGGCCAGTGGGATCATTTGAGTTCCAGGAAGGGAAGAATTTCACTTTTTACTTTATATATTTTGAATTGTTTTAACAATTTAATATTTTATATATTACGTTGGTAACTGAAAAGAATGTTAATCCAACTACTTCTAAGAATATAATAATAAAAAACAGGGTAAAATTAATAAGAAGTCATATTTTAGCCAGCCAAATTCCAAAGAAAGAGGAGTCACCACATATTTGAAAGACCAAAATTTTATACATGGTTCCATCACATATACAAAAATTAATCTATGTGTAAATTATAATACATTGACAATACCCACACTGGGGAAGATACCAGCTATTGAATGATAACTTGGCATTAGTGATGATGAAGAGAAAAACTGAACAGTGCCATCATAATAAACCATAGTCACCAAATCCTGGCTGGTAGTCTGTGAGGCTGATTGCTGGAAAGGCTAGGAGTGTTATCTTCTGCAGTTTCAAAAGACTAAGAAGATGTTAGACATTGGTAAGAAAGGTATTTAAAACAAGTAAATGAGGTAATTTCAGGACGAAAATGAGGGGAAAAGAATTTACACAGTAAGGAGTATGTTTACAGAGCTTCTTATACTAGTGGCACATACAAGGAAATCATTTATAATCATCCAGTCGTTTTCAGTTTTATAAATTCAACTTCATAAATGACAGACCCGTAAGTGGCTAAATAAGAGACGTTAGTGTGTGTTTCTGGCAGTTGTCTTCACAGAAGACCATTTGTGTGCTCCCTCACCTCTTTCCTTTAAGGCTTTGTTAGTAATAAATTACAATGCTGGTGGCACTACCTCTGTGACTAGTGATAATTTCTTTGTTCATACAGTGATGCAGCACAGCTATAGTTCCCACATGTAGGATCACTGCATCCACAAAACTAGAATCTGGCTATCACTAAGTCTAGCTGCCCAGAAACATTTTATTAATAAACTAAATGGGCGCTTCCTCGAGAGATTAGTACTGATTCTGAACTGCTTATAAAAGAAGAAAATGTTTCCACAAAGCCTCTGCTTGCCTTACCTGTAATAGTTAGCTTGAAGTAAACATGTAGCCCAGTTGGCACCTGAAAATGTGTGCTTGGTGGCAGCATCAAGCAGAAAAGCTTCGTATCATGAGTCACATCTTCCTTGGAAATTAACTGGCACTTTCTATAGTACAAACCTAGAAAGTGATTCATTTTCTCTTAGTGATGAATAAATTAAATAAGCAGTACTCTCAGATCTACCACGCAAAAACACAGTCTCAGCTTTTGCTCCTTAGTAAGCATGAGTTTCACTAACAGGCCTATGACATTTAAAAAATTCATCAGTATTTTGAAAATCTTATAGTGTTAGTTTTCTCCATTTTATTTCCTGCGATATCCATTTTCTAAAACCTGTAAGTACTTCTGTAATTTGAAAAATAAGCTCTATAAAATGAGTGTTATTTCCTCATGTCTGTTGTTATAGCATGTTAAAGCCATTATAGCCTAAGAAATTAAAGTCTAGTTTATTCTTAAATTTACTTTTTAAAATAATTCCATCCTTTAAGCCTATAACAGCTATATAATTAAACTGTAGATGTGAAAAATATTTGATAATCAACAAACTCATTCTAAATTCTTTTCTTACAGAATGGAAAAGTCCTGAAACTCAAATATTTAAGGTTTAATAATACCAGCACTATTCAATAACTTAGAAATATTTCTTTGATAAAGGCAAGAAAAATATACATTCTTGTGTCTCTGTATATGTGTATTATATATACACAAACAAAATTCATATGTATATGAATTATACAACATTTCAATGGTCAAAAAGTGATTAAAACAAAAAATAAACTTAGGTTTAAGGGTGTAAGTTCTGATTATCTGGAAAATTAATTTAAGTGAAAAACTGAAGATGCCAAGTTTGTGGAACTAAAATACAAATAAACAAAAGGAATAAACAAAAGTATTTCTATAAATACGGGAAATATCTGAAATTAATAGCCTAAGCTCAGGAAATATTATTTGTATACAGAGCAAAATAATACCACTTGGATTGGAAGATCTTGTTACAGAAGTTCTGAAAGCATGAATATTTTCACTTGTAAATTTTCTTTCGGATGTAAACAGCATGCCAGAGTAGACTTTGTTTCATAATTTCCTCTCTTTTATAAAATAGCATTTACAGAGATGTCAGGAATTAATCCTAATAAAACATCTTATTATCCTAATTATGCTTTTTTTTAACCTAAAAATATTTAAGTAGGTGCAGAAAGATTTACTACAGACCTTAGGATGTGAAGGTCCTACATTGAATAATGAATGGTTAGTGGAAAACTAAAATTCACATAGAATCCTAAGAAATCATTTTGGCCACAGTTTCATCCAATTCTTTTCTTCCCTTGTCCCTTTTGCTCCCAAAGACCCTGGTCACTAAATCTTTCCATCTGTCACCATGGTAGCTCGGTATGCACATAAACTTAAGAGTGCATCATTGCCAGAGCAAAACTTAGACCAGATTACAGCTGAGGGTACCGCCCCAGAGTTATCCCGGAAGGCCTAATCCAGTACTGGACCGACAAAGGATCAGAGGACCTAGGCTCACCCCCAAGAAGAAATGAAGGTTCAAACGACCTCCTTATCCCTTCCTCTAGACCTTGCTGGGACCCGGAGTGGTAATACAATATGAGACCCCCATCTACATGTCTAAATACATGTAAGTTATAAATCAGACAAATAACTGCTAAATAAAGTATGTTCTACACTGCACCTTGAAATATATTTTCATAATGTCCTAGAAGGCTAGGTTCGAATTCAGGATTCTTGAACTCCTCAGAGTTCCACGCAGGAAGATGGCAGAGGGGTGACAGCAGCACCCCCTTGACTGCCTATGGCCTGACCCCCCTCTTCTCAGCCCCACTGTCTGACCCTGAGTGGAGCCCTGTGCAGGTGTGGGCCCACCAGCCCATACGTTAAGGCTCATTTACATGCTCTCTCTATAAACAGCCTTGGCCACTTCCTGGATAGAAGCGGATTTGGGGCCATTTGGGCAGGGAATTCTGGGGTTCCAGATACCTGGAGGGCAGTGGTGAAGGAAAGCGCCTGAACTCCAGGTGGATAATTCTTCACCTTGCACACTCCTCATCCCGTGGGAGCCGCGCGGCTGCAGGAGAGCCCTTGTGTTCTCCAAGCACGCAGTCCAGGGCAGGTGCCCCTCCTGACAATTTCACCTCTAGCCTTTGCCAGAAAGGATTTGCTAGAGTAAGTATGCACCTCTTTGACTATACTTAAAACACAAGGAAACTCTGGATTCCAGTGATTGACTGGCTTTCCTTGATAGAGAATTAACACAGTATTCCTGCTATTTAACACCACTGAGATAATTTCAACATCTTACCGATAAAATAATAAAACTGCCATAATTTCACAAGGACGTGCTAACAATAGGTTCTAAAAGTCTTAAGAAAAATTTAAGAATGTTTTCGTCTTTCAGTTGCACTGAGGAGAGAAGTGTCACAGGCATGGACCTGAAAAATGGGGGAAAAGGAGTATAAAGCAGATGCACTGACGACTTCAGCCTGGATAATGCCTGTATTGAAGTGTCAGGGTTTTGGTTTTATAAGCATAATTATACAAGAAAATGAGAAACTGAAAATAAATATGAGATGGTGAAACAAAAACACACGACAGAAAACTGTCTGCCCAGAAACCTCACTTCTTTTTTTTTAATCTTTATTTTTTTATTGAAGTATAGTTGATCTTCAATGTTTCAGGTGTACAGCAAGGTGATTCAGTTATACATACATACACACACACACACACACACACACAACACACATTCTTTTTCAGGTTCTTTTCCATTATAGGTTATTACAAGATATTGAATATATCTCCCTATGCTATGTAGTAGAGGTCCTTGTTGTTGACCTATTTTACATACAGTAGTGTGTATCTGTTAATCCCACATTAACTTCTTTTAATAACATACATATAATATTGAGACATTCAGCGTGACACTGAAATGCTGAGGATAATATGATAATTTGGGTATCCTTTTTTCTTCTTGTTGAAAAGAAACTATAGCTTTCCTTCTAAAGAGTAGACTTTCACAGGCTAAAATAAAGACAAAGCTCAGTGGGAGAGAGACGTGAAAGAGAGCACTGGACTGGGAGTCCATACTGCCTTCAACCTGTCCTTCAGCTCCTTCCTGCTCCTAGTACACTTTTTGTTTTTCTGGCCATGCTACACGGCATGCGGGACCTAGGTTCCCACACCAGGGATGGAACCCGTGCCCGCTGCAGTGGAAGTGCAGAGTCCTAACCACCGGAATTCCCCCTGGTACGCTTTTAAAGCACCTATCCACTCTCATTTTCCCTGCTGGAAGCAGGGGCTTACAGAAGTTAAACGGCTTGCCCAAGGTCACAGAGTCGCTTGAGAAGATGTGGATGGGGCAACAAGTTATGAGAGTTTCTCACCCCAACTCACAGGCCTTGTTCAAAAAGTTTGAGAATCATCGTTCTAGAACAGTACATCTTTCTTTAGCTCCTTCCTCCTTATTTTAACCACATCAGTTCAAGCATAACTGTTTATAGATTATCCCTCCACCCTTTACAACTCCCTACTAACTATTTAATGTCCAAATTAAGGAACCAGTTCAGCAAGTCACCATCCCTCCCAGGTACATCTCTTCTTCAACATCCCCAGTTCCTACTGTTCTGACCAACCACAGGTTTTCTTAGCACTCTTGACTACTTTCAATTACCTAAATACAGGTGTCTCCCGCTTTTCAAAATTTCCCTTTACGCCACTTATCTTTTATGAAAAACTACATTAGTACCTGTTTTTCCTAACTGAAAGAAATCCAAAGAGGATTTTCACTTTTATGGAAAATGGTGAAAAGGGAAAATAGCATTCAGCATTTGTTTTGCAGTGAGCTGTTACGGAGGCAGCATGCACCCCAAGCGGAGAGAGTAGCACCCCAAGCTCCTTCCCCGGGAACTACACTCAGCATCTCAGCATCAAGCCGCCATAACTTTGAACTGTGCCTGTGAGCATCTGCACTTTGTCTCAGTTTACCTTGTGCATCCGTGAGCTAGATGTGTCCTAGGGTGACTGCTTCTTCCCTTTACACCATTTCCACTTAAGAAAGATTCCATGGGAAGGCTCTACTTTTGGATAGTGGGGAAACCTGTATGATTTACTTACCTCCTAATTTGCAGTCTACCTTTACTCATGTCTTCCTCTAAGATCTTCCTGAACCAACATAGGGCAACCAGTTAGTGGAACTACACACTTAAAAAATGCTCCAATGGAAAATAAATAACCCCAAAAATCAATACTAACATCTACAATATTTAAAAATATATTGATATACATACCTAGATATGTCCAATCAGAAAAACCCACAACCTACAGCCATTCAATTCAATAGACATTCCATTTAGAAACTGGGTTATGTAAGGAGGGAAATCCCATATTACATTAACACCTTGGAAGAGGCTCAGAGCAAGACATGATATTGTCTCTTACCTCAATTTTATCAGATGCCTGAAAGGGTGAAGCCATATGTTGCTGAGACCACTCCGGTTTCTGGAACCTATTAAGGTTGAATAGAAAGTCTGCACACTTGAGGGGCCTTGCCCTGGGAGACATTTTTCATATGAGGTGGTGATGGACTGGAGAGCCATTAATAACTGAATGAGATTCTAGTAAAGCACTGGTTTCTTCTTAGCTGTGTATCATTTGATATAAATGGTTCACGGCCAGAGACCAGGGGCTGGGCTGTGAGATAAGAGAAAATCTATATATTGGCCTCTGCCCCCAGTTCCTGGCACAGAGTTCCTAAAACTCTTATAATATCCTAAGTGATAAGAACAGTAGGAGCATCTCTTGTCTTTTACACAGTAGTTCCCCCTTATCCATGGGGGATACATCCCAAGGCCCGCAGTGGACGCCTGAAACTTCTGGGTTTTTCCTATATATATGTACATATTATACAGTTGTAATTTATAAATTAGGCACAGTAAGAGATTAACAATAACTGAAAATAAAATAGAAGAATTATAATAATATGCCATAATAAAAGTTATGTGAATGTGGTCTGTCTCCCTCAAAATATCTTACTGTACAAACTTAATGCCGTTTTCACCTTAACTAAGTACTTATCATGAACTGTGGCAGTTAACTTTTGCAGTTTAAAGTGCAACAGCAAAACTAGCACGGATTCCTTTTTCCTTCTACACAATTTCACAGAGAAGATTTGTTCTCATGGTAGATCTTAGCAACCTCATAATTTGATTTTTTTTTCCTTTCCTTGTTAAGACAAGAACTTTCACCCTTTCACTTAAAGGAAGCACTTTATGGCTTCTCTTTGGCATACTGGAATTGCCAGCATCACCTCCCTTGCGCTTTGGGGTCATGACTAAGTAAAATAAGGGTGACCTGAACACAAGCACTGTGATCCCGCGAGAGCTGATCTGATAACCTGGAAGGCTACCAAGTGACTAACGGGAGGGATGAGCAGGACAAAGGGATGATTCACGTCCCCAGCAGGACGCCTTGAGATTTCATCACACTACTCAGACTGGTGCACAATTTAAAACTTATGAATTATTTCTGGAATTTTTCATTTAATATTTCTGGACCACGATTGACTGCGGTAAGTGAAACCTCAGAAAGCAATACCACAAATAAAGGGGGGACCACTGTATTTGTCTTTGACCCTCATCTCTAACACGGGATTCCTAATACCCTTGTAAATTCCTACGTAATAAGAGAACGAGGAACATTTTTGTTCTCATGAGGTGACTCTGGGTGGGCTCCTGGATGAGTGCCGGTCACCAGAAAGACTCAGCTATGATAGAAGTTTGGAATTTCCAGCCCCACGTCTCACCCTCTGGAGAGGGGAGAGGGGCTGGAAATGAAGTTAATAACTGATCATGCCTACGTGAGGAACCTCCATAAAATCCCAATAGCAGGGGGTTTAAAGAGCTTCCAGGTGGGCAAACACATCAACACTGGGAGGGTGACAGACCTCAACTCCCTACGGACAGACGTTCCTGTGCTCAGGACCCTCCTAGACCTTCTCTCACCCTCTGCATCTCTTCCATCTGGATATTCATCTGTATCCTTTATCATATGTGATCTACTCTAGCAAACTGATCAAGCCCAGGGAAGGGGTCTTTGGAACCTCCCATCTACAGCCAGTTGGTCAGAAGGACAGGCGGTAACCTGGGCTTGCCACTGGCGTCTGAAGTGTGTGTGTTGGGGGATGGGGGGAGGGATCATGTGGGACTGAGCCCTTAACCTGTGGGATCCGATGGTGTCTCCAGGTAGACAGTGTCAGAACTGAGTTAACTTGTAAGACACCAGCTGGTACTGCAAAAAACTGCTTGCTGTGGAAGAAAATCCCCATGTATTTGGGACCAGAAGTGTCATAAGTGAAGTGTTCTGTGTGAACAGTAAAGGAGACACAGGAGAGAAAGACAGCAGGGAGGGAGTGAGTTTTCTTCCTACACAGGAAAGAAAAATCTGAGTTTTTCCTTTACAGAATCTGTCACAGTTCACACAGCAGGGGTCAGCCTGATTTAACCTTGCTGGCTGCCTGTTTCTGCCAAGACAGTGACCTTGATGAGCAATGAACTTGTGTGCAGGGATGATGTTCAGAAACCCTGAGAACAAGCAGAGCCTTCAATAGCTCAGTTGGTAGAGCAGAGGTCTGCAGAACACTTGAGAACAAACTATTTTCAAGAACTATACAAATATCTAACATTTCTGACTATGGATAAAATAACTCAAACCCATGAAGTCACTAGAATACCTTCCTATGCTGAAGAAACAACGAAGTTTTAGTTATTATATACTTTTAAAAGTATCATATAATTGCATTTATTTTGCTGTTTTTAAAAATTATTCAGCCTTTTCACTAACTTTGGCAAGACTTCCACTTAACCTCTAGTAGTATAGTTTTATCATCCTCACCCAAACCACTCTTGAATATATGAATAAGAATACGTACATAACATAGCTTCAAACACTAGGATGATAAACGTGTATAGGCACACATTTTCCACATACTGGGGTAAAACCTAATGAAGCAGCATTAGTAAATTGACAATAAAGCATAGATTCCTTTCTGTTTTAACTATTACTGTTAAAAATACACCTAAAGTGGGCTTCCCTGGTGGCACAGTGGTTAGGAATCCGCCTGCCGATGCAGGGAACACGGGTTTGAGCCCTGGCCCGGGAAGATCCCACATGCCACAGAGCAACTAAGCCCGTGTGCCACAACTACTGAGTCGGCACTCTAGAGCCCGCAAGCCACAACTACCGAGCCCGCGTGCCTAGAGCCCATGCTCCACAACAAGAGTAGCCACCGCAATGAGAAGCCTGCGCACCTCAACGAAGAGTGGCCCCCGCTCACCGCAACTAGAGAAAGCCTGCACGTAGCAACAAAGACCCAACGCAGCCAAAAATAAATAAATAAAATAAATAAATTTATTTAAAAAGACATAAAAATTATTTTAAAAATATATATATAAGCCTGCATGCCTAGAGCCCATGCTCTGCAACAAGAGAAGCCACCACAATGAGAAGCCTGCGCACCTCAACGAAGAGTGACCCCTGCTCACCGCAACTAGAGAAAGCCTACACGCAGCAACGAAGACCCAACGCAGCCAAAAATAAATAAATTGAATAAATAAATTTATTAAAAAAGACATAAAAATTATTTTAAAAAATATATATATATACCTAAAGTGTATTCAGGTATTTTACTACCTCACCTAGACTGATGTGAGCTGAATCCTTCTTTCAAAGTGAGGATTTTATAGAGTTAAATATTAGCATTAAGTTAGGAGAAAGGAAGCTCTTTCTCCAAGACTAGATTCAATGGGGCCCTTAGACAATGGGGTCCACATCATAGCAAGGTTGTCACTAGATTTGAACATGTCTGTGCTTATCACTTTTCCTCAGCTCCATAACTAATAATTCAGCCAACATTATACATTGAAGTGCCTGAGCTGCCTGAATTCTAAGTTTTTAAACCTCTTCTATTCTACCTTTTAATATAGTAAATAATTTCTTACTCATTTACAGCCTGCCCCATCTATTCTGTGTTTCTTCATGTTCAGGCCATTCCACTAGAAATAAGAAGAAGACAGCAAAATGCCAAAGCATCTTATAGTTACTGTGCAAGCAACAACTTTACACCTGCTGGGCTGAGCAGACAATTTAAGAGAACAAAGCACAATGAAGTTTCTATTTGCTATCCACAATATTTTCTTCTTTTCCAGTAATTCTGAATGCTTGTTTTAGGCAGCAAAGAAACACGGATGCACAGGCAAGGAAGGGGAGGGGAGGGGTGAGGGCGGTTCTTTCTACCCCTGCAACAAGAGCTGTGGTTCACGGTGGCAGCGAACAGCTTGCCTGCAGAATCACAGGCTCCACAGAAAGCCTCCATTAAGTGACTGCTCACAGAGTGCTGACAAGTACACTTACACCTACAGACAGTACTTCAGTGTGTGTGCACGTGCGCATGTGTGGTGTGAGCAGTTAGGAAGCCCTGATGAAAGTATAGTCCAAATAATGAGAAACTGCCATTATTTTAGGTTAAAAAATAAATATCAGTGTTTTCATACAGTTCAAACTGAATTATTAAGACAGTTATAGATTCTATATATATTTAACCTAGAAGTTTATAAACAGCTGCTGACATATCACAATTATGACACAATTTTTTTAAAATCTTGTTTATAATTTTGGATCCCAATATTCATTTACTGAGTTGTTTGTTGGCAAATTTGTATAACTGCCTTTGTCTGGTGATCTAAGTTCCCATATTAAAGGCAATCACAATTAAAATAAACTTTAGGTAGGATACAGAAATAGCAATCCAATTATCTATTAGCTTCTGACTCTTAATAGACACAAGTTTGTTAGTCATCTCACACACACACACACACACACACACACACACACACACACACACACAACTACTCACTCATAATCTTCATCTATTCATCTTTGGGAAGAAGAAAATAATTGGAAGCGCCCAAGTTACAAATGGTAGTTTGGTTCTAGTCATATAATTTAATTTACTAACTATTACAGCTGGATTAAAGGTAAAAACAAAGTAGTTTCTCTTCTCTGATTATGTTCTTTGCTATATTTGAATCTTTTGTGTAAGGAAATTCTAGATTTGACATGAGAAGGTAGTGCATTAAGTCTTCAACTTACATGCTTATTTTCAAACTTAAATTTTTAAACTAAGAAATTTCAGTAAGAGGAAGCCAGCATGAAAACCTCCTTGAAGACCAAGGAGACACGTGATAGACTGAACATTTGAAGCTACTGACAGCAAGTTAATCATAATACTCTGATCATGTAAGTATTAAGCTTTGCTAGTACGGAAAATAACCTATAGTTTTTGTCATGATTTAAGGAAGAGAAAGGACAAAGAAGAAATTATCTATGCTAATTCTGTCAAACAAATTTTTTAAAAATCCCCTAAACTCTGAGTCATTTTCCAAAGTGGAAAATCTAATTCACTGAAAAATACATGCATGGCTCTAATTTCAGGCAAGAAAGCTAAAGCGAACTATGGTGGTTCATGACTCAAGCCAAAATTTACGGCAGGGATGAAAGAGTTCATGGAAAGCCTCAGGAAATAATAGAAAAGCAATGTGCATTCTATTTCCAAATGGAGGTCAGCCTGGGTTCTCAGTATCATTTATTTCTAGGACTTAGCTTTTAACTGGTTTGCTATGATTTTCCAATCACTAGAGAGTCGGATAATTTCAGGGCAACAGATTTCACTTTAATAATATCTCTTTTTATTTTCACTACCTGTTACCTATTTTCTTCTGATCTGCTACATCACTCAGTTATTCCTCTATGTTCTCTCTCCCTACCTTATACCACACAATTGAGACCTCCTGCTCTGGGAAAATGGCTCTATTTGAACTTTCCCACATGTGGCTTACATTTTCTTTCTCTACCACCTGCAAAAGGTCTGGCACAATAAGTACCCAGTAATGATACCTGGAAAGCCCTTCATAGTTTTTTTGGGTTTTTTTAAAGCCACTTTCAAAACATTGCTTGATATTCACCTCCTTCATTCATGGAGAGTCATTTAAGGTCAAATTCATCTGCACCTGTTTGTTCACTTAAGGTAACCTTACAATACACTCAAGTTTGCACTATGTAACTTGCTCTTACTGGCCTATTTCTTGATACAAGTATTCTTCAGTCTCATGTTTGTGTATGTTCTTTCTTCCGCCTGGGAAAATAAGAAAAAATCTTATGCCTTTTATTTGTTTCGTACCACAATACCTAAAATAGCCTTCTACACACAGCATGTACTCAAAATACAGCTATGTGATACTTTTCTGAAAATTAAAATACTATCCACAAATATATTTTTATAATTTTAAATATTTAAAGATAATAAACTGAATACATGTAGTTAGTTTCTTCTAACCCCTCCCTAAAATAACAGCAAAGATGGGTTTTTTTCTGTGTGTGTGGTTGTTTTTTTAAGGCCTAGCCTGCAAGGACAATAAGAACAGAAATAAAAAAGCAACAGAAGTTTGGGAGCTGACAAAGCAGAGACGACTGGTAACTGACTCAGTAGACTCCGTAAAGCTAAATCCTAAGCTAGACAAACAAAAAGCCAAGAATCAACCCATCTGTAACATGAGATCCCTTTGAGGCTCAGAAATTGGCAGGACCAAGTATCTAGAATCAGAGTGAAGGCAGAGCTAAAACCACTTTCTGGAAGAAAGTTCATTGAAGAAGCCTAGATGCCTCCTCCCCCGCTTTCTAAAGTCCTCCCCTACTTCACACGTCCACATGACTGATTCTCTCCTATTCTGTCAAAGTATCAGAATTTTGCTCTCTCTGTAGAGGGCAAAACAAAGGGTCTCTAGATTGGGTATATGTTATAGGCTGAACTGTGTCCCCCTCAATTTTCAATGTGAAAGTCATAACCCCCAGTATCCCAGAAAGTGACTATATTTGGAGACAGGGTATTTTAAAAAGTAAGTTAAAATGAGGTCATTAGAGTGGTCCCTAATCCGATGTGACTGACGTCCTTATAAGAAGAGGCAATAGGGACTCAGACGGAAGACCATGTGAACACAGCCATCTGTAAGCCAAGGAGGGGCCTCAGGAGAAGTCAACCCTGCCAGCACCTTAGTCTCAGACTTTTAGCCTTCAGACTGTGAGAAAATAACTTTCTGTTGTTAGGCCACCAAGTCTGTGGTACTTTTTCACAGCAGCCTTAGTAGACTAATATAGTATACTAGGCAAAAAAAAAAAAAAGGAAATTAAGTGTACAGATATCCCAGCCTTCTTTTCCCGCATAACTTCTGAAATGCTGGATGCGAGGTAGAAGACTCTTTACCCTAGAGACTCTGACAAAATACTGGCATCAGACTTTTCCTGAAGAAACCATCCAGCCACACAGTAAATATTACTGTCAACAAGCCACACCCACATGCACAGAGTTTCCAATCAGCTTTTAGAGTTCCACCCTGAAGTACGAGCAGATGGTCAAGGATCAGCAGACATTCAAAGAAAGCATCTAATATGAAAGACGGACCAAAATAAACAAACTGTAGGAATAGAGGCTATACCGGGAGACAAAAACTCTCAAACACTATAATTCTTAAAACGAGAAGATAGAAAATAGGATGCTAAAACAAAGGAACAAAAATCCAAAGAGTTCTCCAAAGTTAAAAATATGAGAGTAGAAATGAGTAACACAACAGTAGAGCTGGAAGACACAGCTGAAGAAATCTCCCAAAAAGTTGAAGAAAAGGACAAAATTGAAAATGAGAAAGAAAAGACAAGATAATTAGAGAACTGGTTAAGAAGGCTTAAAGTAAGACTGTTTCTAGAAAGTAAGCACAGACCAGGGAGGGAAGAAATATCAGTATTCCCCAGGCCCGAGGGTCTTAAGTTTCCGTAATGGAAATATTAGCAAAAAAGGATGAACATTCGGCACAGAAGTTGAAAGCAGACCCCCCATTAAGGTATATCAAACCGTGACATTTCAAAACACTTGGAAGAGGCAAATCCTACCAGTTTCCAAAGAGAAAATATAGAGTGCGTTCACTTTGTGAAAATTAATCAAGTAGAACACTTGTAGTATGCACCTTTGCCTATAAATGTTATAGTTACATAAAAAGCTTTAAAAAATAAAGAAAGGAAGGAAATGAATGGTATCATCCTTTAGGAATAAACTCAGAAACTGGTTTAGGTAAGCAGAGAGAGAGTAAATGTGCCTTCTCTAACAGAAAAAAACTAGATGTGCCTACAAGGCATAAACTTAACTTGTTTCTGCACCTTTTATAAAAAAAAAAACCTCAAGGAGTGAATGGTTGGACAAGAGTTTGAGTGGGTTTCTCCATTTAGATATCATTACCTAATGACCTCTGTTATGTCTAAACATTAGATAGCAGAGTCAGAAATTTAATTTCTGCTTAAAAAAAAAAAGGAGGATAACAGACACAATGTCCCTTTCAACTCCATAGAGAGAGATACAAGGACCCTTTGGCTCACTGCAAGTGGCCTTCCAAACTCTGATACAACTGAGCCACTGACACAACATTTTCATTAACCCAGGACTCAAAATAATAGCCCAGCCTACCTGTATCTTTCTTTGGAATAAGTGAATTATGATTCTCCAGGGGATGACCAAGGCATTTCCAAGAAGTATTCTCTTTTTTCTTCAGGACAATCTCTATTTTTCCCACATTCTCAACAACTCGCACTGAGAAGAAGATAAATTGCGTTTGTATTCATTAGTACTAAATATAAGGTTTTACTTTTAAACCAATCTTTCTCAAACAACCCAAATGTCCCAATCAGATATGAATGACACTGAGCATTTGTGAGATAAATAAAATTTTGTGTACATGTTCATCAAAATTGTTTATGCCTTACATGGTGTTAAATCCAGTTTATGTTAGATTCAGATTAACTTCTTTCAAATTAGTTTATCAAGGGCCAAATTAATACATAATGCTAGTTTTCATACAAGCTCAAATAGAGCCATGGCAACTAATTAACACATAGCTTAAAAAAAAAAACTTAAATATACAAATTAGCCATTGAATGGATCCCCAAAAGCAAATTTAATTTATACTCTTTTAACATTTCTTGGGATCTGAGGGGTTCTTATGAGTGAATTCAGTAAACCAATATTGAGCCTAATAAACATAGAAAAAGCTTCAGGAGAATGAATCCCAATAAAGTGCATGTCAATCTTTGATAATTAAAAATCTTTTAGACTCTCTTTTTATTTTTGAATGTTTAAAATAGTTTAGAATACATGAGTACAATAATAAAATGAACTTTTAAAATTGATTAAATTTTACGAATTGAATGTGCTTTTAAAGATCTAAAGTATATTTCTTTTCGTCTTTAGAAACAATCTGTCCTTCCTCACTGTAAACACATAATTCAGTAGCAATTTAACAACTTTTAAACACAGATTAATCAAATAAATTCAATTCAATAAGCACTGATTTGAAGCTTAACAAACATAAGAAGTCCTTGACTTTAAAGAGCTTAATTTATACAATTTACAGAACTTACTATGGTATAAAGAAAAGGGAAGGTATAGAACTGGTGTAAGGTACTCTGAGTACTTTAAAACAAGAAACCACATGTATATATGAATATAGAATGGAATATTATTCAGCCTTAAAAAAGGAAAGAAATCCTGCCACTTGCAACAACGTATGATAAATCTAGAGGGCATTATATTAAGTGAAATAAATAAGAGAAGACAAATAGTGCATGGTATCACTTATATGTGGAATTAAAAAAAAAAGTCACACTCATAGAAACAGAGAGTAGCAAAATAGTGCCAGGAGTTGGGGCAGGGGGAGGGGGGAATAGAGAGAGCTTGATAAAAGAGTACCAATTTTTAGCTACAAGATGATTAAGGTCTGAGGATCTAATGTATAACATGGTGACAACAGTTGATGACACTGTCTTGTATAACTGAAATTTGCTAAGACAACAGAACTTGTGTTCATATGCATAGACACACACACACAAAGGTCAATATGTGAGGTGATGGATGTGTTAATTAATTGATTGTGTGAATCTTTTCACAGCATATACCTTTATCAAATCATAACACTGTACACTTTAAATCTTTAAATATGTTGTAATTTTGTCAATTATATTTCAATAAAATTAAAGAAAAACATGAAAAACAAGAAACCACCATTCTTTGATGAGTCTTCTATTGCTAAACAGCTGTGTAAAATCCACGTTGTGTATTTACATGCAGAAATAGTCATAATTTAATGTGCTCTGTCAATATTAAATATTTGAATATATACACCTAAGAAATATTTGTCTGGTCTGGTCAAGTATATTTCTACAAGCTGCATGTCAGGAGTAGGGCCGGAAGGAAGAATGGGGACAGGAATTTTTTTTCTAAGGAGAGGAAAAGGAAAAGGAAAAGAGATGAGATGAAAAAGGGGAAAGAAAAAAGGCATGGGGGGAACTGAAACCGGAGGGAAAAGAGTACATTTAAAAATTAATGTACTTGCTTATATAGAAAACATCATGTCCTTGTCTGCAACATGAAAATATATAAATGAATAATAAGACAAATGCTGTCCACGCCCCCATGTGTGTGTGTATGTATATGTGTGTGTGTGTGTGTGTGTGTATGTACATAGATAAATTATTTTTGGTACCTTACCAGAAAAATCTTCCTGAATCTCATGACTTAGGGCTGGAGAAAAAAAAATTTCAGTTAAGATCCAACTTCAGTTCCTATGGTCTACAAACACCATATAAGATCATTTAAATGGTTCTTTCATGCACCATTTCACATCTCTCAAACATATCCTGAGAAATCAAAAGAAAGAAACTGAACACAACCAAAATACTGTACACAATGTTTTGAGACAAATTACTTAAATATGTATCTTCAATTTTTCCATTTCTCTCCCTATTAATTAAGGATTGCCCACAGGTGGATAACCCACACTGGTGCAAGGACAGTCCCAGATTGACAATGCTACAAACCAAGAAGTGAGCAAGGCAGGGAGAGATAGCACATGAAACACACATACTCTAGGGTGTGCACGTGCGTGTGTGAATACAGGCCGGGACTGGGTCTAGCTCAGCGTTTCCTTTCTTACTGTTCTCTAAGTTGAATATTCATTCAGTTATTGAAAAAGAAAATTATTGGGCATCTGTGCATGTTATGCACGTTCCAGGTGTTACAGTTATCACAGTTAGTAAAAGAGAAAAATCCCTGCTCTTATGGAACTTACATTCCAGAAGGGGGTGATGCAAGAAGCATTTTTACAAACATCTGCTCTAAAGTTCACTGTGTTAATATAGTTATGTGGAACTTAAGATTCTGCATTATTTTAGTCCTTCTGATCTAATATTAGCAAACAGGAGTTTCACATTTTTGACTGTGGAATTTTTGTTTGTTGTTTATATGTGTGCAAGATACAGTTAGCTACAGCGTGAACAGAACTAGCCAGAAAGTATTTGAAACATAATAAATGCTGACACAGAGGTCTTCCTTAAAGAAAAATCATGACAGAGCTAATGAATAATGTATACTTTTCTAGACATCTGAGTTTTTGATTAAAACTCTCCCTAAGAGGCAATATATATTAGATCTTATGCTAGCAAAAAATAGGGTAGCATGTATTTCTAGAAGAAATGTTTAAGATTTGACGTTGATTAACGAATGGGGGAAAAATGAGAAAGAAAAAACATTTATCAACTCCAATCAAATTCAGGACTAAAGGTCCTTCATTAATATGGTAAAGTCATGAGCTGAATCGCGAGTCATCTGAGGCCTGGAGAATTTCAGTCTCTGTTTTGCAAAAGTAAATGAAACGTTCTTTACATAAGACTGTGTGCTTAAAATACAGTTTTCTTCTTGCTCTTTTGGTTTGTTTCATTTCTACTTTCTAACTGGAATAACATTACCTTCTTTAAAGGAGAAAAGGATGAACTCCTAGAGTCATTATGGGTGAGAAATGGATTAAGAATCTGCTACCTTGATTCTAGATTTTAGTCCTGATTTCTTTCCCCTATAGATCTGTAACCTCTCAAAACAGACAGAAGTGAACTGTATGGTAGGTCTTTGCCCATGAAGGGACAGGCAGCTGAGGGGTACAGTACAACCTTGCAGCTGGCAAGAGACAGGCCGATAGAACAGTGTCTGGTGATGTCTACTCAGCGGGAGCACATGACAGGCAAGCCTCCGGAGATTTATTTGTAGGTAAAGTTACAGAGTCTTACAAAGCTGGGCCAACAAGTATTTCATATGATTATTGATTTTGATCGCACCTAATTGTTTAAACTTGGGAAAAGTGAGGTTGTACTGCCATTTGCTAGCGCTTTCCTTAGTATAAAGAAATAACAGACAAAAAAAGATCAAAAATGACAAACCAAAATGACAATGGCACATAAAATATTATAGGTACCGAGACTCTACACCAGTAACTACTATACCTAAAGGAAACAAAAGTTGTTTCCATTAATACAGAATACGGTACTTACCAATATGTATAAGATATGAATAATCCTTGATAACTGTTTCTGCTCTAAAGGAATCATCCCGGTGATCAGCTATTACTGAGTCTAAATTGATATCCTTAAATGGAAATTGAAAAGAGAAAGATTAAAAAGTAAACTTTTCACCAGACTCCTATTACTATACTTTTAAGCTGATCAGTGGAAGTTCATATGGTTCTTATTTACAGAACCCACAAGCTAAATACACATTATTCCTGTTTTTTGTTCTCTCATACAACCCAGTTCTTCTCCTTCAAAGCATATATCACAATTTTAACTATGCATTTGTCTATGCTTAATGTCTACCTTACATGCTCGTCTTTAAGCTCTAAGTGTAAGGGGCAGAATACTGTCTTCAGAATATTGCTCAGCACCAAGTAGGTGCTCAAATATTTGTTCAATAAATAATTTGGAAAAAAAATTAGAATCAGACAAGAAGCCAAGATATTTGTGTTCATTTTTATCTTTCCACTATTATGTGACACTGTGCAAATAACACAACCTCTTAGGCTCAGCTTATCAAAATAATAATAATAATAATAATAATGAGTTCACTAACAAATTTTTAGATGTCTCTAATTTCTACATAGCTTTGGTGCAAGTTATTTTGGTGCCTATCATTTACACCATACACTGAATACATTATTCCACAGAGAAACCTTCCCCCTCCCCTTAATCATCCATCCTCTGTGCTTCACTGATATCACCAATGAGAGCACACAGACCCCAACCTCGCCAGGCCCTGTCCTCTTGGCTCAGGACTGCTTGGTTAGGAGACAATACCAAGAGGGAGTGGAAGGTGGGAAAAGCAGTGCCTCTCTGGGCCTCTTGGCTCTTTCAGGCAGAGGCTGGTCACTCCTGCAGAGCCATCAGATCCTGCTGCAGGAGTAGGAGGCACTCACCAGCTCAGATGTGGCTCTGCTACTACAGAAGTAGCATGAGTTCTCAGAAATTCCTAGCTGCCAGAACTTGTCTTTAAATCTCCACAGTTCCTCAAGTGTGGGAGCCTTGTCAGTTGCTGGAGGATGTGTCTGGAGATGTTGTAAGTTGCCTGCTTATTTATCTGATTTCCTAGCTGGACTGTAAGCCTGGTGAGAGTTCAGTCTCTATGAATCTGGCCCATCATTAGATTCCTGAATTCTACGATGGTGTTGAAAATGAAGCAGGGATTCGATTAAGTACTTAGTGAATGAATTAACTCCTTAATTTTAGTTTTCAGAGGGCATTAACTGAACCCCGTTAGTGGCTTAAGCATACTAAGCTCCAGCAGTACAGTCTCTCCTGTCTCTTGAATTCCAATTTAAGGGCAGGAAATTAGTTTGTATGGTGAAGTTAAACTGGGACTGCTGTCACTGCTGTTATCCATGCTTAAACACACAAAAAATCACAGAACAGCACATAAAATATGCTTCTTCGTAGTCTATTTTTTCCCTAAGATGCTATGGCATGGTTGTTAAGAGCATACACTATGGAGCCAGCCTGCCTGGGTTCAAAATGCTAGATCTGCCGCTTACCGTGTGACTTTGGGTAAATTACTTAATTTCTGTTTCCTCATCTGTAAAATACGGGTAACGAAAGGATCTACCTCACAGAGTTGCTGTAAGTTAATACAAGCAGAGCTCTTAGAAAAGTACACCTGCGCATAGCTAACATTTATTATTTACTTTTTTGTTTTTTTCTGATCTTAAAAATGTGTTTACCTTCTGTTTAGTATATATGACAATGGTGACTAAAGCGTCTGTTTGGAACCAGTCATAGCTGTAAAATATTTTAAAAAGAATAAATAATCATGTGCAGTAACATATATTAAATCATTAAATATATAATTTTAAAATATATACAATTTAAAAATATAAAATATGACACAATAAATACATGATTTAAAACATATAGTTCAAAATCTACAGTGAGAAATATATTTCTCTAGGTAAAGTTTTTTTCCTAAATAATCAGTGGTGTTACCATGAAATAAATAATCAAGCAATTATTTCTCAATTTAAAATACTTATACATCCATGTATAACTTGGATAAAAACAAACAAGATCCTTGACAAGGCACTTTTTATAAAGGTTACACATCTAAAATTCCTTTTATCAGAGCAGTAACACAACATGTTTTCTGAAGGAGCATGACAAAATCTACATACTTATTACGTTCACTCCTCCCTATCACAAATATATTATTACTCCTCAAGAAATTAACTCACCAAGGATGCTTAATGGTCAACAGTAAAAACTTAAGGAAAAACTAAGTCTTCGGTTTTGTAATAGCTATTGATCAAATTGATTCTGTTTTTGCACTTACTACCTGTATACAGGCCCCCAACGTGAATGATGCTACGAGGTATCCTGAGGCCCTTAACTTAAAATTGAATATGAAATAATTTAACAGGTATAGCAGGTAGAGCCGGAAGCTGCTGTTATAGACTCATAATAGGGGGAAAGGTGGTAAGAGAAAGACTACAAATAGCACACATAACCCTAAGTGCGTCTGAAATATCATTAACAAAAATATACATGGATTGCTTAAATTACTAAGACAGGGTACAATACATTCTGAAGGATTTCCATTAAAAACTGATAAAGCAAACTAGACACACAAAAAATAGAATAGCTGAATAAATTATGGATATTCTATGATCAATTTCCATCATATGATAGAATACAGACCAAAAATGCTTTTGTAGAATCTTTCATGACATAGGAAATTGATCATAGAATATACTGTAACACCATATTATCAAAATAGAATAGTATGGAAATAGGTATGACATGAATAAACTGTGTGGAATAAACCAAATATTAAGAGTCGATATCCAGGGTTGATGGGATTACAACTGATTTTATCACTTTCTTTTGTATTTCTCTCTATTTTCCAAGTTTTCTTCCATGAATGTATATTTTATAATCAGAAAAAACAGTTCTGAATAGTTCTTTTTTAAAGTTGTGGTGTTTAAAATGGGTTAAACTTCAGTTATGTTAAAAATTCATATTTACGGAACAGCTCATTCTCCAACAATGCCTGATAAATGAGGCACTACAGTTCTTGTGTCAAAGAAGCATAATTAATATAATAAGCAATAAATCAAACTTAGAGCCATTTTGTTAACGTGTATATTTTGGTGTAGAACTGATTACGCTTCAAAAAAGTAAAACAAGGATGCATACCTTGGAGAACTAGGCCCTTCTTTGGCAAGTGGATCTGTCACTTGGCTCTTGGGAAGCATGCCTTCACAAAGAAAAACAAACAAAATAGCTACAGTTCATCCATGTACCATTTTTCTTTTTTTTTCCCCATCTTTTCAGTAAACTTCTTATTGAAATATTATAAAAGGACACAAGTCATAAATGTACTACTCAATGGATTTTCATAAGTAAAACCTACTCTTGTAGCCAGCACCTCCCTGTGCCCCCTTCCACTCAGCAGCCCTCCCCCAAGGGTAGCCACTATTCTTTCAACATCATGATTAGTTTTTGCCTGCATTTGGCCTTTATAAAAAATGGAATCATAAAATATGTTCTCTTTTGGTCTGGCTTTTTTGGTCCAGCTCTATAGACATTTCAGTTAATGTCAAATCAGCATGATTAATAGTAAAAAATAAATCAGGTCTGGAGCTTTCTGAGATTTTATCCAGGATGCTGAATGCACCAGCAGTTTGTTCCTTTTTATTACTGAGTATTACTACACCGTATGAACATACCATATACCAGAATCTATTCATTCTCCTGCTGATGGACATTTGGGCAGTTTTTAGCTGTTACGTATAGTGCTGTTATAAATGTTCTTGTACATGTACATACACATTCTTAAAGAACATCCATCTACATTTCTCGTAGGTATATAGGACATGTATATGTTTAGCTTTAGTAAGTACTGCTAAACAGTTTTCCAAAGTGGTCATACCAATTTACACTTTCTACCAGAAGTGTATGGGAGCCCTGTTGCTCCACCACCTTGCTGACACGTGGTATTCTGTCTTTTTTCATTTTAGACATTCTTGTGGATGTGCCCCAGCATCAAATTTTATTTTTAATTTTTAATTTTTAATTTATTTTTGGCTGCATTGGGTCTTCGCTGCTGCACGTGGGCTTTCTCTAGTTGTGGCGAGCTGGGGTTACTCTTCTTTGTGGTATACGGGCTTCTCATTGGGGTGGCTTCTCTTGTTGCGGAGCACGGGCTCGAGGCACACAGGCTTCAGTAGCTGTGGCTCATGAGCTCTAGAGCACAGGCTCAGTAGTTGTGGCTCACGGGCTTAGTTTCTCCGCGGCATGTGGGACCTTCCCGGACCAGGGCTCGAACCAGTGTCCCCTGCATTGGCAGGCAGATTCTTAACCACTGAGCCACCAGGGAAGTCCTCAACATCTCATTTTCAAGGCTCTGGTTTTCTCACTGTTTTTGAAAACTCTGAGAACACGGAAGAGCTCCAAAGATACTATCAGTGATACTATCAGACAAACAACTTCAGGTGTTACATCACAAATTGTATAAAGTAGTCTATAAGACAATCTTTTCTAGTTAAAAAAGAAAAGGTAATTCAACTGGCAATCCAGCTTATTGGCTGAATTTCTATAACTTTCTTGTGCAAACAGGGAGAAAAAAAAAAAAGATTTTTAAACATACATGAGTAATACGGTTCAGTCAGAGTAGCCCCGTGCATTTCGTAAGTGTCATACCAAACTTTTTGGGGGGGTTAGTGGCAGTGTCAGTCATAATTCCAAGTCATACTGAACGGCTGAGGAAGTCAGAGCTGCCAAGCCCAGAGGAGGGGAGATTAATAGGCTGGCTGCTCAGCATCTGTGTAGACACTGGAAGAGTACCCCGTGCCTGATGGAGGGACAGGTTCAGCCTGGCCTCTGAGGGTGGAACTCCTAGGCACCATGAGTATTCAAGCTGAGGGCAGATGAACACATGTTCAGGGATGTTATAGAAGGGATCATGGTAAGAGTCAGGGCTGTTCGATGCTTTGTGACCCCTAGAGAGGTGGGAAAGGGAGGGTAGAAGGGAGCCTCAAGAGGGAGGGCATATGGGGAGATATATGTATGCATATGGCTGATTCACTTTGCTGTACAGCGGAAACTAACAACACTGTAAAGCAATTATACTCCGACAAAGATTATATAAAAAAAGAATGTAAACAGTAATTACACTCCTGAAAAAAATCTATCCTATAAAATAAAAACATCAATATATAAAGATTAAAAAAAAAGGAGGGCTGCAATAAGGGATCTACAAAGTTCTCTGCCAAATCCTCTAAGCTTAGGCAAGTAAACACATCCTTTGTATAAAAAATATCTAAATACCCCAAATAATTCTGTGAGGCAATATTGTACACAGTCATGTGAATATGATTCAATTTTTACTATAAATGTATATGACTTACCGTTTAAGAGTCTCTTTTCCTCATGATAGTCTGTACAGTGGTTTAGAAAAAAAGTTAGGTAAGAATATTGTAACATCAGAGAGAAGATCGGCTAATATTATTGAGTTAAAGGTAACAGCCCTCTTCTTGAAGGGCTTTCTTCCGAGGCCTGAGGAGAGAAATAAGGCTGATCAACAGATGGCCTATGCTTTAAGTAAGAAATTTCATCTCTGAAGATTGCAGGCCATTTCTGCAGGCGTTTGTCTCCAATTTCACTGTGCTTTTTCCTCCTCCTTTGGACATTTTTGTTCTAATATCTTGGTTAATTTCTTTAGAAAGCACATAAAGACCCAAGTTTTGTCCTGGTCATCATATTCTAAATTAGTTAAAACTATCCAAAGTTTCTAGATTACACTTTATATATGAAACATACATATTAACCCAAAGAAAGACACCTTATTATCTTTCCTATCTAGGTAAGCAGTTAAAATGATTATTATTACTCCAAATTTAAATGGCCAAAATGCTGAAAATATGTTAAGACTTTCACTTGTATATCAGTGCAATCAATCATTAGGGGTACAAGCCAGAAAAAAATTTAATGGGTGTTTTCTTTCAGGATGGCAGCCAGCTCACAAATCTATATTATATTTTGATCACCACAAGTTTTATAACCATATGTCAAAATAAAACCCTCAGCAAGTTGCCAGAGTTTAAAAAAAAAACAAAAAGAATGCCAAACTAACACAAAATATTCAAGTAGTAAACTAAATTGATAGACATTACTTGTTAAGGTGACATCATCTTGTTGTGTAGAAAAATAAACCAAAGTATGTATATCAAAGCTTTCAAATTTTTTTACGTTCTGATTTTCAATCAGCCAGAGATCCCATAATTACTACCACTTCACTCACATGCCATAAAATACCCATGATTAAGGAGGTCAGATAACCATTCTTTTTATTTTCCCCTTTTTACTGAAATAAGTTCATAGCTGAAAGGGATCTTAACAACATACACCAAATTTATCATCCGCTCCCCTCATTAAAGGCTGAACATCAGAGGTCAGGACTTGAATGAACCCCAGAGCTCTTCAGCAGCAAAGCCAAGATTAAACTTCATCTCCCCTGAAACTAAGCGCCATTTTTCTTAACATGCCATTGTGAGAGATAATACTTTCTGAAAAGACATAGGACCTGAAAACCATTTAAATTATGACTCAAAATGAGCTTTGTTTTTCAACTGCCAGATAAAAATCTAGTCATTAGTTTGCAAGGGATCACTGATGTCCCTGCTTGCTGACTTACTTTCATACAATTTCATCTGTCTTTGCTAACTTTCATACAATTTCATCTGCCTTTGCTACTGCAGTTGTGATCATTTGTTTTATCAATATCTTAGAACAAATAGCAAACTCACAGTAACATAAGTAAATTAAACCTAGTTTCAGTGTACAACATAGCTGGCAGTTTGATGAATTTCATTTATCATGTAAAACAACTTGTTTTTATCTAAGAGGCTCAGATTTTGAAAACTTGTGCCCAGGGAATTTGTTTCTAGGGAAAAAATATGTCATCTCATATGATTACTTCCTGTCTGATGTGAACTGATTTGAACCTGTCAGAACTTTATGGATCCTGCTAAGTTATTCACTTTTTTCTGAGTCTTTTTTTCTTTAATACAAGAATTATCAGTAGGAAGAGAACATCTACCTAAATGATCTAAAGTATCTTTAAAACTCCACTAGTGTACTTTAGCAACTCTTTTTGAAAACTGAGTCACAGAAATAAGAGAGGCTATTTTTTTTTTTTTTACTGCTAAGCACATTTACATCGGTTACTCTAGGCACATGAGATACTTTCCTCTCTAACAAGAAATCTAACATTCTGTCTTTTTTTTTTTTTTTTTTTTTTTTTTTT
>NW_006792778.1:124801-141309 GCF_000442215.2 Lipotes vexillifer | reverse complement strand
TTTTTTTTTTTTTTTTTTTTTTTCTTTTTTTGCGGTATGTGGGCCTCTCACTGTTGTGGCCTCTCCCGTTGCGGAACACGGGCTCTGGACGCGCAGGCTCAGCGGCCATGGCTCACGGGCCCAGCCGCTCCGCGGCATGTGGGATCCTCCCGGACCGGGGCACGACCCCGTGTCCCCTGCATCGGTAGGTGGACTCTCAACCACTGCGCCACCAGGGAAGCCCCTAACATTCTGTCTTGATAACTAATTCCATCATTCGGTTGGCTCCATGGCCAAGAAAATTTGCATCTTCTTATAATATTGGTTAGACTGCATTACTCTGATCAGAGCCTCTGCTTTCTGGAAAGGTCAGAGTCCTTTAGAAGGCTGGAGCTGTGATCTATCAGCACTCAACTCTTCTTTGGTAAGAGGGCTGGCAACAATTTTTAATTGTGACCCCCAACTAGTTTACCTCTTCTAAGTGGAGCCACAGAAGGATCCCCTGGGATGAGGAAAGTTAAAAAACGAGCAAACAAACAAACCCTGTCTTACTAGTATACTCATTCATTTAACAAATACCTGTTGACCATCAACTTAATAGGGATAGTGACACAATATGAAACCCTTTGGATAAAAAGTTAGGAAAATACGACTATATGTTTAGTTTGCTTATACATGCGTAAAGATGATTTGGAAGGATACACAATAACACGGTTACCTGCATCTGTGCACAGGAGGGAAAAGGGTAGGTGGGAGACAAAGGTATGACCATGGCACTTCTCATTCTGGAATCATATGAATGTATTACTGAAAAAATTAAATAAACTAAATTGAAAACTTCAATACGGTCTTTTCAATATGATATGATAAATGTTTTAAAAGAGATATATAGAAGGTGGCATGGAAGCACAGGGATGAGGGAGGGCATTGCTACTTGGAATTTGAAAGGACTTCATTGAGGAAATAATATTTTAGCTACATTTTGAAAATACGTAAGCATTTGTCAGGAGGCCCTGAATAAAAAACATTCTAGGAAGACAAACGCTGCACTTCTATATCTGAATGTCATATTTATCCATAGCTATATACCCCACCTTCCTTTCTCACTCCAAAAGGCCGATGTCACGTAACCATCAGATAGGACCTCCGTCTTATCACCAGGGATCTTAGTCACAAAATCCAAAGTGTACCATTCCATGTTCCCTTTACCGCTTTGCCTGGCCAGAAGACTCCCTGGTTCTCTACAATGTGTTTAATAACCATTTTTCTCTAGAAATTCTTCCTCATCTCTAAAGAGAACTAACTCTTCATAACACAACTGAGGCCTAATTCTTGGTTTTGTTTCCAAAGTCATAAACTCATTTCCCAAATTCTATAAAACTTAATAATTTATGTGTTTCTAAACTATCCTTCTCTATTACTCTCCTTTTTTTTTTTTCTTTTTTTGCGGTATGTGGGCCTCTCACTGTTGTGGCCTCTCCCGTTGCGGAACACGGGCTCTGGACGCGCAGGCTCAGCGGCCATGGCTCACGGGCCCAGCCGCTCCGCGGCATGTGGGATCCTCCCGGACCGGGGCACGACCCCGTGTCCCCTGCATCGGTAGGTGGACTCTCAACCACTGCGCCACCAGGGAAGCCCCTAACATTCTGTCTTGATAACTAATTCCATCATTCGGTTGGCTCCATGGCCAAGAAAATTTGCATCTTCTTATAATATTGGTTAGACTGCATTACTCTGATCAGAGCCTCTGCTTTCTGGAAAGGTCAGAGTCCTTTAGAAGGCTGGAGCTGTGATCTATCAGCACTCAACTCTTCTTTGGTAAGAGGGCTGGCAACAATTTTTAATTGTGACCCCCAACTAGTTTACCTCTTCTAAGTGGAGCCACAGAAGGATCCCCTGGGATGAGGAAAGTTAAAAAACGAGCAAACAAACAAACCCTGTCTTACTAGTATACTCATTCATTTAACAAATACCTGTTGACCATCAACTTAATAGGGATAGTGACACAATATGAAACCCTTTGGATAAAAAGTTAGGAAAATACGACTATATGTTTAGTTTGCTTATACATGCGTAAAGATGATTTGGAAGGATACACAATAACACGGTTACCTGCATCTGTGCACAGGAGGGAAAAGGGTAGGTGGGAGACAAAGGTATGACCATGGCACTTCTCATTCTGGAATCATATGAATGTATTACTGAAAAAATTAAATAAACTAAATTGAAAACTTCAATACGGTCTTTTCAATATGATATGATAAATGTTTTAAAAGAGATATATAGAAGGTGGCATGGAAGCACAGGGATGAGGGAGGGCATTGCTACTTGGAATTTGAAAGGACTTCATTGAGGAAATAATATTTTAGCTACATTTTGAAAATACGTAAGCATTTGTCAGGAGGCCCTGAATAAAAAACATTCTAGGAAGACAAACGCTGCACTTCTATATCTGAATGTCATATTTATCCATAGCTATATACCCCACCTTCCTTTCTCACTCCAAAAGGCCGATGTCACGTAACCATCAGATAGGACCTCCGTCTTATCACCAGGGATCTTAGTCACAAAATCCAAAGTGTACCATTCCATGTTCCCTTTACCGCTTTGCCTGGCCAGAAGACTCCCTGGTTCTCTACAATGTGTTTAATAACCATTTTTCTCTAGAAATTCTTCCTCATCTCTAAAGAGAACTAACTCTTCATAACACAACTGAGGCCTAATTCTTGGTTTTGTTTCCAAAGTCATAAACTCATTTCCCAAATTCTATAAAACTTAATAATTTATGTGTTTCTAAACTATCCTTCTCTATTACTCTCCTTAATTTGTCTTTGTAAGTATCTTCTGAATCATCTTCAAATTTTGTACATCTCTCAAACTTCAAGGCCCAGAAGTTTACTCCTTATCCTAGAAGTAGTCTACTAGCAGAATTAAAATAAAGGTTTAATAGTTCAAACACATACTCTGAAAAATTCCAGGATTAAAAAGTTCTAAAAGTACCAGAGTATATAGTTACTTATTCCTGGTCAGTTTTTCTCTCCACGATTCATTTAACTAATCACAGCAAATACTGCATTTTTAGAAGTTTGTATTTTCTGTTTTCAAGGCTATACTTGTCATTTTTTATTCAATTCTCCAATTTATTAGTTATTTTCTACTCTTGTCCTATCCTCAGAGGGATTAACCACTCCTTTCTTATTTGGTATTACCTATACACAAATATGCACATGTTCAAAAATCATTTTTCAGGACTTCCCTGGTGGTCCAGTGGCTCAGATTCCACGCTCCCAGTGCAGGGGGCCCGGGTTCGATCCCACATGCTGCAACTAAAGATCCCGCGTGTTGCAACTAAGACCCGACATGGCCAAATAAATATTTTTTAAAAAGCACGTTAAAAACAATCATTTCTCTCCAAAAACAAAACAAATACTAACTTAAACCAAACACTGGCCAGTCACAATCATACAGCAAGACCCACTTCCTGCTCAGGCCTGCATCTGCCCCCTGACCAGGGACTTCTCACCCCCCATTTTTAATTACCTGTCCCTTATATCTTTCTGGCAGGAATCATTGAGACAGTGGGACCCATAGCACAAAAGCAAATGAAGGCAGCCTGGCTGAGAAAGCAAATCTGCTCAGCCAGTAAAGTCCACTTCATCATGACACTCGCCCCTTTCTCTCCAGTAGTAACTGTCTTGCTTCCCCCTTACTGAGCCTCTGAGCTTGTGTTCTGTCCACCCACTGGAGCCCTGAACTGTCCCCATTTTATCAATGAGGAAACGGTAGCTCCTAGAAGAGGGAACTTTGACTGACTATACAGCAGCTGACCTCCCAGCTGGCAGCCAGCCCACCCAATTAGTGATGCCACTAATACCATCATTTTTAAGAATAAAAAACTAATCCATAGATGAGGGTTTCTCCATGTCAGCACTAGGAACATATGGGGCTGGATGATTCTTCGTCGTGGGAGTTTATCCTGTGCCTTGTAGGGTATTTAGCAGCACCCCTGACCTCTCCTCTACCCACGGGAATGCCAGTAGCATCTAGTTCAGCTGTGACAACCAAATCATCTCCAGACATTGCCAAATGTCCACTGGGGAGCAAACTCAACCCAGGTTGAACCACTGGCATATACCAAAGAGAAATAAATTAGTTGAAAGAGGGTAACTTTAATGAGGTGATTTTCTGCCTTACAAAAGGAAGCACCCAGGATTTCTCTCAATGGTGGGCTTCTCCTATTAAATAACTGTAGCCTTTAAGCAAAGTACATACACCTACAAGCCTCAGGATCTTCCCTTTTAAACTGAGGGTGTTAGAACAGCTCTAAATCCCTCTTCCACCTCAAAAGGATTCTACTGATCTATGGTTCTAAAGTGCTTTACAGTCAGCAAGCGCTTGTGAAAACTGAAAACATAAAGTATTAGAAACCATGATAAAACAATGAGAAATTAAGAAGAAACATTCCTGACACTGGGCTATGCCATTAGAAAGTGTGACTATTTTACAGAAGGGCCATCATTAAAAACTCTACAAATAACGAATGCTGGAGAGGAGAGGGTGTGGAGAAGAGGGAACCCTCCTACACTGTGGGTAGGAATGTAAACTGGCGCAGCCACTATGGAAAACAGTATGGAGGTTCCTCAGAAAACTAACAGTAGAGCTACCATATGATCCAGCAATCCCACTCCTGGGCATATATCTGGAAAAAACTCTAATTCAAGAAGATACATGCACCCCTATGTTCACAGCAGCACTATTCACAATAGCCAAGACATGGAAACAACCCAAATATCCATTGAGAGATGAGTGGATAAAGAAGATATGGTACATATATACAATGGAATATTATTCAGCCATAAAAATGAATGAAATAATGCCATTTGCAGCAACATGGATGGACCTAGAGATTACCATACTAAGTGTAGTAAGCCAGAACAAGAAAGACAAATACCATATGATATCACTTATATGTGGAATCTAAAATATGACACAAATGAACCTATCTGTGAAACAGAAAAAGACTCATAGAGAATGGACTGGTGGTTGCCAAGGAGGAGGGGGTGGGGGAGGGATGGAGTGGGAGGCTGGGTTTAGCAGATGGAAGCTTTTATATATAGAACTGGATAAACAACAAGCTCCTACTGTACAGCACAGAGAACTATATTCAATATCCTATGATAAATCATAATGGAAAAGAATATTAAAAAAAGAATGTGTGTGTGTGTGTGTGTGTGTGTGTATAACTAAATCACTTTTCTGTATAGCAGAAATTAACACAATATTGTAAATCAACTATATTTCAATAAAAAATATACATATAAAGAAAATGTGACTATTTAAAAAATTAATATATTAAAATTTTAAGAGTGCATTTATGATCTGGTACAGTGCTGTCCAGAAGAAATATAATGCAAGCCACAAATATAATTTAAAATTTTCTAATAACCACATTAACTATGTACAAAGAAACAGGTCAAATTAATTTTAATAATATATTTTCTCTTAATGCAGCATATCCAGAATCTTGTCATTTCAACATGTAATCAATGTAAAGTTGTTAGATATTTTACATTCTTTTTTTCATCCTAAGTTTTGAAATGTGGTATTTTATGCTTGTAGCACATCTCAATTTAGAGAGTATTTCCATACTCAATAGCAGCCACATATGGCCAGTGGCTATAATAATGACAGCAAAGGACTCAAAAAAGGGCAAAAAGAACATTCGTCATCTTTGCCAGAGAATGAAGTGTTCCACATAAATAATCAGTAACTGAAGCTCACCTTTTCAAGCAAAGTTTCTCCCTTTATTCATTATCGATATCTTTCTAAAGCACAATACAAACCACAATATTTTTTAAACAAAGGATTATAAAAAACCCACTGATTCTTCTCTTGATAAGGACCCACTAGTATTGTGTTTTATATTCTGACACTGTTAGCTCTTCTGTGTTCTTCCCAGATATCTCCCAGGACTGCTCAGCTGTGGGGATGCCTACAAAATGCTACTTCTGGCTCCTCCCTGCACTGGGGTCTGGCAGGTCACCCCACCTGAAAGATGGTGTCAAGGATCTCGTATTGAAAGAAGCCCATATATAACATTTCTCTTCAGTATATCCATCACTCCCCCAACCCCCTATAAATCCTCATGTCAGCAAGTCTCCACCTACTGTTTCCACTTCGTCTCTGTTTTCATCCTCTATTCCTACTTAATCTGTTTTCATCCTCTATTCCCACTTCATCTCTGTTTACACCTCTGTTCCCATTTCATCTAGAAGCTGTAGTTGTGGAGTGAACATAGTCTCTAGTTTGCTACAGTTACAGTTTACTGCCTGCCCCCTGTTGTCTCAGTATAACTACTAATAGAGGCTCCATTCATTCTCCAATCTGCCCCAGTTTGGACAATTACACGGTCACCCCATCTAATAGTTTCTATCCTTAAGTCTCAAGCCAGCAGACTTCAAGGATCAATCTCTGCCTGTAGATGAAAGGCATAGGAGGTACTGTTAAAACAACATTCACTTTAATTAACATGAACATTCTTGACACATTAAACCTTTCCCTTTAGTTACTTTGTCCCTTTTATATGATCTACTAGTTCTGGTTAGGTTGGAGTTCAGACTGTTATCTTGCTGGATCTTAAGTCTCTACTGTTCCAAAAACCCAATCCATTTACTTGCAGTCAACAACTTTCCTGATTTGTAAAATTCTTGTCTTTGCTTCCTAATGCCTTGCAAGTTCTCTCACATCACTACCTGCTACTGGCCTCATCTTAGCAAAACACTTATAATCCAGAAAGGCTTTATAGTGAAACAGATTCATAAACATGTTCTCACATGCCCTGTCAATAATAATGATAATACTTAATTTTTCCCAGAAGCAGAGCCATGGTAAGACACATGCTGATAATTATAGGGATACAAAGGAATAGAAAATGTAAGCAGCCTCAGTACTGTAGGAGCAGAGGGGCAAAAGTAGCCACCACAGCAATAACCACTTCTACTATTCCCACCACCTGTTGCTTCTAATGCATCAGGTGGTTAGCAAACATCATTTAATCCTCACAATGACTTTAGGATGTTTCATTCTTAGACCCCATTTCACTGCTGAGCAAAAACACTCAGATCTGTTAACCGATGCTGAAGATCAACAGCTCATGAGTGTAATTTGAGGCGGAGAAGAGATCTGAAGCCATGTTAGTTTCTATGAAACTTGTGCTCTTTCTATGGATCATGCAGCCTCAGGAACCAATCCCAGGGCCAGAGACAGTGTGAAAAAGGAAACTTTTAATTTATGAATACACAGTATCTCAGAGTCCATTTCTCATTCTGGATAAGAAATATGTTTGCACTTCCCTGAACTAGGTGGTGAGAAGGAGAAGGAATATTCATTATGGTTTAGTTCTTCACCATTAGGATTTAGTCAGAAATCCCAGTTTGCTCAACCCTTCTGATTTTGGTTCCATAAATCTCTTTGTTTGTTTTTGTTAGTCTTAACTACCTTTATTTCATCCTTGTTACTGAATGACTTTAGGTTGTCAGTTGTTTTCCCTCAGAACTTCCAAGATACTGCTCTCTTTGTCTCCTATTGATGTTCTAGTAAATTAGCAGTAACAGCTAGTAAATTACACTAGTAAATTAGCTGTCAATTTACTAATCACTGGTTTGTTAGTAAACCTATCTCTCTCTGGCTGTTGTCTTTGGTGTTCTGCAGTTTTACCATGAATAGTCTACGTGTGGATTTCTTTTTATTTATCTTGACTGGGGATTTGCTGAACTTGCTAAATCTGAGATTTGTGATTTACCAATTCTGGAAAAGTCTCAGCCATTCAGATGTTGCCTCTTCCTCATTCTCACTACTACTTCCTTCTGGAAATCTGATGACAAGTGTTAGATCTTATTGCTCTATCTTCTGCGTCTCTTGCATATTTTTCTATCATTTTGTTTCTATGCACCACGTTCTGTTCAACGTCTGCTGCTCAGTCTGGCAGTTCACTCAACTCTTCTCCTGCGTCTAAACTCTAACTATTCATGCTATGCACTTTTTAATCTCACCAGCTCCATTTTTCACTTCTAGGAGTTCTATTTTTTTTCAATTTTACTTGATTATTTTAGCAGTCTCTTGCTTTACTCATGTTACCAATTCATTCTTATTTTCCTAATCACTTTAAACATAATTTTTTATTCATAATTATTTTTATAATTACTTGCATACAAATAATAAAGTCCAAGGGGTGAAATTCTGCTTTTGTTTCTGCTGACTTGCTTCCTCAAGTGTTGTTTAATTTTTCTACTGTACACTAATAACTGGTGATGTGTCCCTGTGGGAATTTTAAGGGTGTTAGGTTGAACGTTTGTTCCACCATTAAAAATGTGTACATAAATCTGCCAAGCAGGCAGGGAAACCAGTAATGGGAGACCATTGTATTTCTCGGTTTGAGGTTTCTAAGACGGCATAGGTGGTATATATATTTGAATTCCCCACTCTTACGTGGGCAAGACTGTGGTTACAAATTCTCAAAGGGGATTTCTCCTTCCTCTCGTCCGTCACCTCATAAACAAGGTCAAGGCAGACTATCCTGACATCTCCCTTTGTTGCTGCACACATTTCTTTTCAAGCCTTCCCATTTCACTGATCATATAGACTTCAAGAGACAAGCCATAGGCAGGGATCTCAGCTCCAACTCCCTGCCTTTACAGACCCAAGATCCGGTCTCCCTTTTCCTATGTGACCATTAAAATTCCCATGTGGCTCTACGTTCCAAGTATCTGATAAGTGCTTTGGGGAAATGGAGGCATCAGAACTAGCTTATCATCCTGGACTGCCGCTTCCAGCACCCCCCCCCCTTTTTTTTAATTAAATATCTGGGTACTTCCTTGTGGAATCTGCTCGTTTTAAACGGTGTTTGCCGTATCTGATGAAACATTTTGAAGATTATCTGTCTTTCATTTCCAGGAAGGAAACCGGAAAAATCCTTTTATTAATTTCATGTCTCCTATGACACAGAAGCCTAAGGAGCTGGCACACTTTCTGACCACACTGAATGGTATTACAGAGAAGCACATGACCTTTAGTACCGACCGGACTATGTAAACAAGATATGTAATGTTCAGGATGAGGTAAAATTAGTCAGTTAGAAGCTTTCCTTAAGAACATGGCCCCTGCTGGCAGTGAACAGGTGAACTCAGGAGCAATTAAGAGAAGAAAGGGATTTGTTTACAAAAGTAAACTGGTTTGGAAGAACTGCCAGACACTAAAGTTCAAACTAGTTTGCTTTTGGTATACACGCAGACCTCGTTTTATTGTTCTTTGCTTTACTGCACTTCACGGATACTGCGTTTTTAAAACCTGAAGGTTTGGGGCAACGCTGCATTGAGCAAGTCTATTGGTGCCATTTTTCCAACCGCATTTGCTCGCTTCATGATTCTAGGGCACGTTTTGGTAATTCTGGTAATATTTCAAAGTTTTTCATCATTATTGTATTTGTTATGGTGATCTGTGAGCAGTAATCTGATGTTACCATTGTAATTATTTTGAGACACCACAAACTGCACCCACATAAGACTGCAAATTCAATCTATAAATATGTGTGATCTGACTCCTCCATCAACTGGCCATTTCTTGATCTCTCTTCCTCTCCTTGGGCCTCCCTATTCCCTGAGACACAACAATCTGAAATTAGGCCCATTAATATAACCCTACAATGGCCTCTAAGTGTTCAAGTGAATGGAAGAGTCTCACGACTCTCCCTTTAAATCAAAAACTAGAAATGATTAGGCTTAGTGAGGAAGGCATGTCAAAAGCCAAGACAGTCTGAAAGCTAGGCCTCTTATACCAGACAGTCGGCCAAAGTGTGAATGCAAAGGGAAAGTTTTTGAAGGAAATCAAAAGTGCTACTCCAGGAAAGCAAAACAGCCTTACTGCTGACATGGAGAAAAGTTTTAGCGACCTGGATAGAAGATTAAACCAGCCACGACATTCCCTTCAGCCAAAACCTAACTCAGAGCAAGACCCTAATCTCTTCAATTCTATGAAGGTCGTGAGAGGAGAGGAAGGTACAGAAGAAAAGTATGAAGCTAGCAGAGGTTGGTTCATGAAGTTTAAGGAGAGAAGCCATCTCTATAACATAAAAGTTCAGAGTGAAGCAGCAAGAGCTGATGTAGAAGCTGCAGCATGTTATCCAGAAGGTGTAGCTAAGAGAATTCATGAGTGTGGCTACACTAAACAACAGAGTTTCAGTGTAGATGAAACAGCCTTCCATTGGAAGAAGATGCCATCTAGGACATTCATAGCTAGAGAGGAGAAGTCAATGCCTGGCTTCAATGCTTCAAAGGACAGGCTGACTCTCTTGTTAGGGGCTGATGCAGCTGCTGACTTGAAGTTGAAGCCAGGGCTCACTTAACCATTCTGAAAATCTTAGGGCCCTTAAGAACTATGCTAAATCTACTCTGCCTGTGCTCTATAAATGGAATAATAAAGCACATCTGTTTATAATATGGTTTACTGAATATTTTAACCCCACTGTTGAAAACTACTGCTCAGAAAAGAAAGATTCCTTTCAAAATATTACTGCTCACTGACAATGCACCTGGTCACCCAGGATGTCTGATGGAGAAGTTCAATGAGATTCATGTTGTTTTCACGCCTGCTGACATAACATCCATTCTGCGCCCTGTGGATCAGAGTCATTTAGACTTTCAAGTCTTATTATTTAAAAAATACATTTTGTAAGGCTATAGCTCCCACAGATAGTGAGTCCTCTGATGGATCTGGGCAAAGTCAATTGAAAACCTTCTGGAAAGAGTCACTATTCTAGATGCCATCAAGAACATTCCTAATTCATGGGAACAGGTCAAAATATCAACATTAACAGGAGATTGGAAGAAGTTGATTCTAACCCTCCTGGATGACTTTGAGGGGTTCAAGACTTCAGTGGAGGAAGTAATTGCAGTCATGGTAGAAACAGCAAGAGAACTGGAATTAGAGGTGGAGCCTGAAGATGTGACTCACTTGCTACAATTTCATGATAAAACTTGAACAGATGAAGGGTTGCTTCTTACGGATGAGAAAAGAAAGTGGTTCCTGAGATGGAATCTACTCCTGGTGCAGATGCTGTTAAGACTGTTGAAATGACAACAAAGAATTTAGAATAGTACAGAAACTTAGCTGATAAAGCAGCAGCAGCATTTGAGAGGACTGACTGATTTTGAAAGAAGTTCTACTGTGGGTAAAATGCTACCAAATAGGTCTGCGTTCTACAGAAGAATCGTCATGAAAGGAAGAATCAATCAACGTGGCAAACTTCACTGCTGTCTTATCTTAAGAAGTTGCCACGGCTACCCCAATTTCAGCAGCCACCACCCTGCTCAGTCAGCAGCCATCAGCATCAAGGCAAGACCCTCCACCAGCAAAAAGATTGACTCTCTGAAGGCTCAGATGGTGGTTAGCTTTTCTCAGTAACAAAGTGCCTTTAAATTAAGGTATGTACATTGTTTTTTCAGACATATGGCTATTGCGCATTTAACAGACTGGAGTAGAATGTAAACATAACTTTTATGTGCACTGGGAAACCAAAAAATTCACATGAGTTGCTTTACTACTCAGTAACAAAGTGCCTTTAAATTAAGGTATGTACATTGTTTTTTCAGACATATGGCTATTGTGCATTTAACAGACTGGAGTAGAATGTAAACATAACTTTTATGTGCACTGGGAAACCAAAAAATTCACATGAGTTGCTTTACTGCAATATTTGCTTTATAGCAGTGGTCTGGAACTGAACCTGCAATACTTCCGAAGTATGCCTGTATACGTGTACTGCTTATTTGTTTTATAGCAATAGAAAGAAAAAATCCTTTTTGGGCCTCTGTCACATTCATGCTAATTTACTCACATTAATTCTTAGCCCTATGAGTATGTGTACAGATGAAAAAACTTGAGGCTCAGAGACAGAAACTGCCATCTTTATGGCACAGCCAATAGGCCATGGAGCTAGGGTTCAAATCTAGGTACGTCTGTGCTATTTCTATACAGCTGACACAGGCCTCTAACAATAAGGCCTTGAAATACAAAACTCACTGAACTAAATAAATGGTAGCGGAGTCAGGTCAAACAAGCCAATGTATTCCTAATTTGGATGTCAAAATCAGGAGTTGTTCAAAAGAAACGACTCGGTTCCATCTACAATAAAGGATTTTAGCAAAGTACTCCTGCTACTCCGACTGCCTGTCTAAACTTTTCAAAGGGCGCTCTTCCAAAAGAAGCTTAGGAGGAAAGAGATGATCTCCAACACCATGCCGATTGTTGAGTGGCAGTTTGGAAGGTAAGGGAAAGAAATCGTTTCTTTGTTTGTTTGTTTGTTTGTTTAACATTTATTTATTTATTTATTTGGCTGCACCAGGTCTTAGTTGCAGCACATGGGATCTTCGTTCCAGTGTATGGGATCTTTAGTTGCGGCATGCGGGATCTCAGTTGCGGCATGCGTGTGGGATCTAGTTCCCTGACCAGGGATCGAACCCAGGCCCCCAGCATTGGGAGCACAGAGTCTTAACTGCTGGACCACCAGGGAAGTCCCAAGCAATTGATTTCTTTAAAAGTACTTTAAAATCAGTTTTTATGGTAAAGAGTCAAGGAGTGGAAAAGTTCAAGGCAAATGGGAGACAAAGCTGAGAGGGGAAACTTTACTGTATAACTTTTTATATTTTCTGATTTTTGAGTCATGTGAATACAATTACATATTCAAAAAATTAAATTTTAGGAAACTAGTCTAAAAGTCACCTCTAACCAACTGTTCGAGCTACTCTATGTAACAAGAGAATAAAAGACTAATGAAAACTAAGTAAATAAAGTTCTTTCACTTCCATTACGCTTATTCTCCACACTATGAATGTTCTCTCAAAACATGCCAAATTTTTAAGGTAAAGTCATTGTTTCGTTCTAAAGAACTAAAGCAAAATCTTTACAGTGGCTAGAACAGGGCGCCAGTGAAATGAGAACAATTTAGTGATTTCTTTCTATCTATTTGCTGAAATCCACCTAAAAGACAGTCCATGTGTATCACACATCAATGCCAGTTTAGCCCTGGCTTCACGTACCTTTAGGAAAAGCAGGTTTAATGGCCATCCTGCCAACCAGGCATTCTTTCAGCATGGATTCATAGTTGACCCAACGATGAACCTGGTGTGGGAGAAAAATAGCAGAAAAGCAACGTGACTCTAACTCCATGAGATGCCCTAATTTTTTTCTGATGAAAACTAAATATTCTTACACGGCTCTGAAAAACTAAGAAGCAGATTCAACTAGCCAACAAGGGAGTGACAAAGTGGGAGCATAGACAGGGACTTTAGAACAATGTTCTCAAAGTGTTGTGCACAGACCTCTGGAGGTTACTGATGCCCTTTCAGATACCCACGAGGTCTCGATTAGTTTCATAATAATACTAAGATGTTATTTGCCTTTTTCATTGTATTGACATTTGCAGTGATGTTGAAATAGCAATGGTGGGTAAACCAGTTTGCATCTTAGCACAAATCAAGGCAGTGGTCTCAATCATTACATTGCTTACCACCACAGACCCACGGGGCTGGAGGGAGTTGGCTTCATTTAAGAATATCCTTCATGAAGTAGAAAAAACAATTAATTTTCTTAAACCTCAACCCTTGGTCACAGGTCTTTTTTATATGCTGTGTGACAAAATGGGAAGTTCTCAAAAACACTTCTGCTGCTAAGTAAGATGGTTGCTGCGAGGAAAAACACTTAGGCAACTGTTTGATTTGCCTATTAAACTGTGTTTTTTCTTGAAAGGCTATTTATCCATAAAAGAAAAAGAATGACCTATAAACTAGTTACTCAGACTTGGGTATCTGATAGACATTTTCTTCTAAATGAACAAAGTGAGACTGTCACTTCAAGGGAAACAACTGACAGTATTTGTTGCCAGAATTACTAGTGGGAATTAAATTTAAACAAATTTAAATTTAAACAACCTTTCTGGAGGGCATCTTCTCAATATATATTAAGAGCCTTAAAATATACAGCTCTTCCCTTCAGGAATTTACCTGAGAAAATATTTGCATATACACAAAGATGCAGGCACCAGGATACTCATCATAGCACTAGTTATATTAGCAAAATATTGGGAACAACCTAAAAGTCCAATTGTAAAAGACCAGTAAAGGAAAATCATAATATATTATTCCATAAATGCTATATAATCACTAAAGAATCAGGTCAAATAATACTCATGCCAGAATCTTTATGTATGTTCCTGAGTAAATAAATATACACTAAAATAGCAAATATGTAAAAAATATATACGTAATTATAAATGCACACTAATTAATATAAATTGAAATTTTATTTACCAAATAGTTATGGAGTTTCCAGTAATGTGTAAAGCGCCATCTCGGGGGTTATGGGACTGCGTAGAATTTTAACAGATAGATGAAGGAGATGGATATTCAAAGAGACAAAGTATGGGGTTTGTCTATCATGGAACTGGTGATTTGCTCAAAGCACTTCAGTTCCAAAGCAGGTTGCATGTTGAGAATATTTACCTTGATACATTATTTTTAGGCCCTCAAATGCCAGACTATTGACTTTGAATTTATTACACTGTCATTGGTGAGCCTCGGAAACTTGTAGAACAAGGTGCTAAGACGATTGTCTTTAAGAATACTATTCTAGCTGTCATGTTATCTAAATTGGTACTGAAGGTAAAGATACCGGGACAGTATTAAAATATTAGGGCTAGAGAGGGTGATGATGACTTGACCTAAGGCAGTGGGAAGACAGAAAAGGTGCAATGTTTAAAGACAGCATCATAGAAGTTTGCCAGTGATTAGATGTTGAGGCACATTTGTTACCAAGACTGTTGCCCCAGAACCATACTCCTGCCCCTCCCTCAGACGGAAACTAACTGCCCTTATCGAGTTTCAGGCCCAAATACAAAAGGAGGAAGCTGCTTCTAAAGAAATTTCTAAACAACTGGTTAGAACTAACTAGGCTCAAAATGGCAGAAGACCTAAACTCCAGTGGACCTTGAGTCTCATTATACACTCACTGTAATACATTAGCATGCTATAAGTGACACACCCACCAACGCCATGACAGTTGACAACTGCCATGACAACAACCAGAAGAGCCCAAAAAAGGACTGAAAAGGAGTGTTGCCTCAGTTCCTGGTCCAAACACACCCCCAGTTCTTGGATAAATCATGAATATTCCTTCCACCCTTTACTCAATTCCCTCCATTTTACCTCAACCTTCCTATATATATGGTGTCTCAGCCTGAGTCAGGTTGAGAAGTTGATCTGCAAACTAGTTCTTGCTTCTCCATTCTTTGGCCAACGAATAAAGCTTGTGCTGTTCCAGTCTCAGCACTGGTTTTGTTATTAGCTATATGAATCCAAGCAGAAAAAGAACCTCCCAGCCTGAGACAAGGGATCTCGACCTGGGCCAAGACCATGGCACAGGTCCAGGTGACCACTTCAATAATACAATGAGAGAAGGTAAAGATTACTCAAGTGGTTTCAAGTTCCCATTTCCAGAAACAGGAAACAGTAGAAAAAACAAAGGGAAGAAGATGAGTTGATATTATCTGAGGGCACACTGAGTTCAACTGCCAAGAGGTTTTCAAACTGCCCATCAGCCAACTGGAAATACGAAACGAGAACTCAGAAGTGAGATCAAAACTAGAGACAGAAGTCTGACGATAAAGAGATTACTTAATATTCTTTGTACAGCTCAGATACTAGGTATTAAAGATATAAGACGCTTCACTGCTGTTTCTAGAATTTTATCAAGTTGTTTACTTCTGTGGTGAGTAAAAGTCATAAATAAAACAACACTGGGGGGGGCGGTGGAAAGATGGCGGAGGAGTAAGACGCAGAGATCACCTTCCTCCCCACAGATACACCAGAAATACATCTACATGTGGAACAACTCCTACAGAACACCTACTGAATGCTGGCAGAAGACCTCAGACCTCCCAAAAGGCAAGAAACTCCCCACGTATCTGGGTAGGGCAAAAGAAAAAATTAATTAAAAACAGAGACAATAGAATAGGGACGGCACCTGCACCAGTGGGAGGGAGCTGTGAAGGAGGAAAGGTCTCCACACACTAGGAGCCCCTTCGCGGGCGGAGACTGCGGGAGGCGGAGCGGGGAGCTTCGGAGCCGCGGAGGAGAGCGCAGCCACAGGGGCGCGGAGGGCAAAGCGGAGAGGTTCCCGCACAGAGGATCGGGGCCGACCGGCACTCAGCAGCCCGAGAGGCTCGTGTGCTCGCCCGCTGAGGCGGGCGGGGCTTCGAGCTGAGGCTCGGTTTCGGTTTCGGTCGGAGCTCAGGGAGAGGACTGGGGCTGGCGGTTTGAACATAGCCCGAAGGGGTTAGTGCGCCACGGCTACCCTGGAGGGAGTCCGGGGAAAAGGCTGCACCGGCTGAGGAGGCAAGAGACTTTTTCTTGCCTCTGTGTTTCCTGGTGCGCGAGGAGAGGGGTTTTAAGAGCGCTGCCTAAAGGAACTCCAGAAACGGG
>NW_006792778.1:115714-124715 GCF_000442215.2 Lipotes vexillifer | reverse complement strand
AGCACAGGTCACTGCCCCCACCCCTCTTCCGGGGAGCCTGTGCAGCCCGCCACTGCCAGGTTCCCGGGATCCAGGGACAATTTCTCAGGGAGAACACACGGCGGGCCTCAGGCTGGGGCAACGTCACGCCGACTTCTGCCGCCGCAGGACCGCTCCGCACTCCGTGCCCCTCCCTGCCCCCGGCCTGAGAGCGCCAGAGCCCCCGAGTCAGCGGCTCCTTTAACGCCGTCCTGTCTGAGCAAAAAGCAGACGCCCTCCAGCGACCTACACGCAGAGGCAGGGCCAAGTCGAAAGCTGAGCCCCTGTGAGCTGTGAGAACAAAGAAGAAAAAGGGAAATCTCTCCCAGCAGCCTCAGAAACAGCGGATTAAAGCTACACAATCAATTTGATGTACCCTGCCTCTGTGGAATACATGAATAGACAGCGAATCATCCCAAATTGAGGAGGCGGACTTCTAGAGCAAGATCTATGATTTTTTCCCCTTTTCCTCTTTTTGTGAATGTGTATGTGTATGCTTCTGTGTGAGATCTTGTCTGTATAGGTTTGCTTCCACCATTTGTCCCAGCGTTCTATCCGACCATTTTTTTTTTTAATTTTTTTCTTAATAATTAATTTTAATTTAAAGAACTCTGTTATACTTTACCTTCTTTCTATCTTTCCTTCCTTCCTTCCCTTTTTGAGACAACGAATCGTCCCAAATTGAGGAGGTGGACTTGGAGAGCAAGTTTTATGATTTTTTCCACTTTACCTCTTTTTGTGAGGGTATATGTGTATGCTTCTATGTAAGATTTTGTCTCTATAACTTTGCTTCCACCATTTGTCCTAAGGTTCTATCCTTCCCTTTTTTTTTTCCTCTAAATAATTATTTTTTTAATTCAATAACTTTATTATACTTTATTTTATTTTACTGTATCTTCTTTCTTTCTGTATTTTTTCCTTCCTTCCCTCATTCCTTCCTTCCTTCCCTCCTCCCTCCCTCCCTCCTTTCTTTCCTTCTTGCCTTCTTCCTTTCTTTTCTTCTTTCTTTCTTTCTTCCTTCCCTCCTTCCTTCCTTCCCTCCTCTCTTTCTTTCTTTCTTTCTTTCTTTCCTATTTCCTCCTACTTATACTAATTCTCTCTACTTTCTCTCCCTTTTATTCTGAGCCGAGTGGATGAAAGGCTCTTGCTGCTCCAGCCAGGAGTCAGGACTCTGCCTCTGAGGTGGGAGAGCCAACTTCAGAACACTCGTCAAGAAGAGACCTCCCAGCCCCACATAATATCAAACGGCGAAAATCTCCCAGAGATCTCCATCTCAACACCAGCACCCAGCTTCGCTCAACGACCAGCAAGCTACAGTGCTGGACAACCTATGCCAACCATATAGCAAAACAGGAACACAACCCCACCCACTAGCAGAGAGGCTGCCTAAAATCATAATAAGTCCACAGACACCCCAAAACACACCACCAGACGTGGACCTGCCCACTAGAGAGACAAGATCTAGCCTCATACACCACAACACAGCCACTAGTCCCCTCCACCAGGAAGCCTACACAACGCACTGAACCAACCTTAGCCACTGGAGACAGACATCAAAAACAACGGGAGCTACGAACTTGCAGCCTGCAAAAAGGTGAACCCAATCACAGTAAGATAAGCAAAATGAGAAGACAGAAAAACACACAGCAGATGAAGGAGCAGGATAAAAACCCACCAGACCTAACAAATGAAGAGGAAATAGGCAGTCTACCTGAAAAAGAGTTCAGAATAATGATAGTAAAGATGATCCAAAATCTTGGAAATAGAATGGACAAAATGCAAGAAGCAGTTAACAAGGACCTAGAAGAAATAAAGATGAAACAGACAATGATGAACAACACAATAAATGAAATGAAAAATACTCTAGATGGGATCAATAGCAGAATAAATGAGGCAGAAGAACGGATAAGTGACCTGGAAGATAAAATAGTGGAAATAACTACTGCAGAGCAGAATAAAGAAAAAAGAATGAAAAGAACTGAGGACAGTCTCAGAGACCTCTGGGACAACATTAAACGCACCAACATTCGAATTATAGGGGTTCCAGAAGAAGAAGAGAAAAAGAAAGGGACTGAGAAAATATTTGAAGAGATTATAGTTGAAAACTTCCCTAATATGGGAAAGGAAATCGTTAATCAAGTCCAGGAAGCACAGAGAGTCCCATACAGGATAAATTCAAGGAGAAATACGCCAAGACACATATTAATCAAACTGTCAAAAACTAAATACAAAGAAAGCATATTAAAAGCAGCAAGGGAAAAACAACAAATAACACACAAGGGAATCCCCATAAGGTTAACAGCTGATCTCTCAGCAGAAACTCTACAAGCCAGAAGGGAGTGGCAGGACATACTGAAAGTGATGAAGGAGAAAAACCTGCAACCAAGATTACTCTACCCAGCAAGGATCTCATTCAGATTTGATGGAGAAATTAAAACCTTTACAGACAAGCAAAAGCTGAGAGAGTTCAGCACCACCAAACCAGCTTTACAACAAATGCTAAAGGAACTTCTCTAGACAAAAACACAAGAGAAGGAAAAGTCCTATAATAACGAACCCAAAACAATTTAGAAAATGGGAATAGGAACATACATATCGATAATTACCTTAAATGTAAATGGACTAAATGCTCCCACCAAAAGACACAGATTGGCTGAATGGATACAAAAACAAGACCCATATATATGCTGTCTACAAGAGACCCACTTCAGACCTAGAGACACATACAGACTGAAAGTAAGGGGATGGAAAAAGATATTCCATGCAAATGGAAACCAAAAGAAAGCTGGAGTAGCAATTCTCATATCAGACAAAATAGACTTTAAAATAAGGACTATCAGAAGAGACAAAGAAGGACACTACATAATGATTAAGGGATCGATCCAAGAAGAAGATATAACAATTGTAAATATTTATGCACCCAACATAGGAGCACCTCAATACATAAGGCAAAAACTAGCAGCCATAAAAGGGGAAATCGACAGTAACACATTCATAGTAGGGGACTTCAACACCCCACTTTCACCAATGGACAGATCATCCAAAATGAAAATAAATAAGGAAACACAAGCTTTAAATGATACATTAAACAGGATGGACTTAATTGATATTTATAGGACACTCCATCCAAAAACAACAGAATACACATTTTTCTCAAGTGCTCATGGAACATTCTCCAGGATAGATCATATCTTGGGTCACAAATCAAGCCTTGGTAAATTTAAGAAAATTGAAATTATATCAAGTATCTTTTCCGACCACAACGCCATGAGATTAGATATCAATTATAGGAAAAGAGCAGTAAAAAATACAAACACATGGAGGCTAAACAATACACTACTTAGTAACGAAGTGATCACTGAAGAAATCAAAGAGGAAATTAAAAAATACCTAGAAACAAATGACAATGGAGATACAACGACCCAAAACCTATGGGATGCAGCAAAAGCAGTTCTAAGAGGGAAGTTTATAGCAATACAAGCCCACCTTAAGAAGCAGGAAACATCTCGAATAAACAACCTAACCTTGCACCTCAAGCAATTAGAGAAAGAAGAACAAAAAAACCCCAGAGTTAGCAGAAGGAAAGAAATCATAAAAATCAGATCAGAAATAAATGAAAAAGAAATGAAGGAAACAATAGCAAAGATCAATAAAACTAAAAGCTGGTTCTTTGAGAAGATTAACAAAATTGATAAACCATTAGCCAGACTCATCAAGAAAATAAGGGAGAAGACTCAAATCAATAGAATCAGAAATGAAAAAGGAGAAGTAACAACTGACACTGCAGAAATACAAAAAATCATGAGGGATTACTACAAGCAACTCTATGCCAATAAAATGGACAATCTGGAAGAAATGGACAAATTCTTAGAAATGCACAAACTGCCAAGACTGAATCAGGAAGAAATAGAAAATATGAACAGACCAATCACAAACACTGAAATTGAAACTGTGATTAAAAATCTTCCAACAAACAAAAGCCCAGGACCAGATGGCTTCACAGGCGAATTCTATCAAACATTTAGAGAAGAGCTAACACCTATTCTTCTCAAACTCTTCCAAAATATAGCAGAGGGAGGAACACTCCCAAACTCATTCTACGAGGCCACCATCACCTTGATACCAAAACCAGACAAGGATGTCACAAAGAAAGAAAACTACAGGCCAATATCACTGATGAACATAGATGCAAAAATCCTCAACAAAATACTAGCAAACAGAATCCAACAGCACATTAAAAGGATCATACACCATGATCAAGTGGGGTTTATTCCAGGAATGCAAGGATTCTTCAATATACGCAAATCTATCAATGTGATTAACCATATTAACAAATTGAAGGAGAAAAACCATATGATCATCTCAATAGATGCAGAGAAAGCTTTTGACAAAATTCAACACCCATTTATGATAAAAACCCTGCAGAAAGTAGGTGTAGAGGGAACTTTCCTCAATATAATAAAGGCCGTATATGACAAGCCCACAGCCAACATCATCCTCAATGGCGAAAAACTGAAAGCATTTCCACTAAGGTCAGGAACAAGACAAGGTTGCCCACTCTCACCACTCTTATTCAACATAGTTTTGGAAGTTTTAGCCACAGCAATCAGAGAAGAAAAGGAAATAAAAGGAATCCAAATCGGAAAAGAAGAAGTAAAGCTGTCACTGTTTGCAGATGACATGATACTATACATAGAGAATCCTAAAGATGCTACCAGAAAACTACTAGAGCTAATCAATGAATTTGGTAAAGTAGCAGGATACAAAATTAATGCACAGAAATCTCTGGCATTCCTATATACTAATGATGAAAAATCTGAAAGTGAAATCAAGAAAACACTCCCATTTACCATTGCAACAAAAAGAATAAAATATCTAGGAATAAACCTACCTAAGGAGACAAAAGACCTGTATGCAGAAAATTATAAGACACTGATGAAAGAAATTAAAGATGATACAAACAGATGGAGAGATATACCATGTTCTTGGATTGGAAGAATCAACATTGTGAAAATGACTCTACTTCCCAAAGCAATCTATAGATTCAATGCAATCCCTATCAAACTACCACTGGCATTTTTCACAGAACTAGAACAAAAAATTTCACAATTTGTATGGAAACACAAAAGACCCCGAATAGCCAAAGCAATCTTGAGAACAAAAAATGGAGCTGGAGGAATCAGGCTGCCTGACTTCAGACTATACTACAAAGCTACAGTAATCAAGACAGTATGGTACTGGCACAAAAACAGAAAGATAGATCAATGGAATAGGATAGAAAGCCCAGAGATAAACCCATGCACATATGGTCACCTTATCTTTGATAAAGGTGGCAGGAATATACAGTGGAGAAAGGACAGCCTCTTCAATAAGTGGTGCTGGGAAAATTGGATAGGTACATGTAAAAGTATGAGATTAGATCACTCCCTAACACCATACACAAAAATAAGCTCAAAATGGATTAAAGACCTAAATGTAAGGCCAGAAACTATCAAACTCTTAGAGGAAAACATAGGCAGAACACTCTATGACATAAATCACAGCAAGATCCTTCTTGACCCATCTCCTAGAGTAATGGAGATAAAAACAAAAATAAACAAATGGGACCTAATGAAACTTCAAAGCTTTTGCACAGCAAAGGAAACCATAAACAAGACCAAAAGACAGCCCTCAGAATGGGAGAAAATATTTGCAAATGAATCAACTGACAAAGGATTAATCTCTAAAATTTACAGGCAGCTCATGCAGCTCAATAACAAAAAAATAAACAACCCAATCCAAAAATGGGCAGAAGACCTAAATAGACATTTCTCCAAAGAAGATATACAGACTGCCAACAAACACATGAAAGAATGCTCAACATCATTAATCATTAGAGAAATGCAAATCAAAACTACAATGAGATATCATCTCACACCAGTCAGAATGGCCATCATCAAAAAATCTAGAAACAATAAATGCTGGAGAGGGTGTGGAGAAAAGGGAACACTCTTGCACTGCTGGTGGGAATGTGAATTGGTTCAGCCACTATGGAGAACAGTATGGAGGTTCCTTAAAAAACTACAAATAGAACTACCATATGACCCAGCAATCCCACTACTAGGTATATACCCTGAGGAAACCAGAATTCAGAAAGAGTCATGTACCAAAATGTTCATTGCAGCTCTATTTACAATAGCCCGGAGATGGAAACAACCTAAGTGCCCGCCGTCGGATGAATGGATAAAGAAGATGTGGCACATATATACAATGGAATATTACTCAGCCATAAAAAGAAACGAAATTGAGCTATTTGTAATGAGGTGGATAGATCTAGAGTCTGTCATACAGAGTGAAGTAAGTCAGAAAGAGAAGGACAAATACCGTATGCTAACACATATATATGGAATTTAAGAAAAAAAAATGTTATGAAGAACCTAGGGGTAAAACAGGAATAAAGACAGAGACCTACTGGAGAACAGACTTGAGGATATGGGGAGGGGGAAGGGTGAGGTGTGTTAGGGCGAGAGAGAGACATGGACATATATATACTAACAAACGTAAGGTAGATAGCCAGTGGGAAGCAGCCGCATGGCACAGGGAAACCGGCTGGGTTCTTTGTGGCTGTCTGGAGGGGTGGGATAGGGAGGGTGGGAGGGAGGGAGACAAAGAGGGAAGAGATATGGGAACATATGTATATGTATAACTGACTCACTCTGTTATAAAGCAGAAACTAACACACCATTGTAAAGCAATTATACCCCAATAAAGATGTTAAAAAAAAAAAAAACAAAAAAAACCCACTGGTCTTATTAAAGCCAAGGGGAATGCAGCAATCTGGTAACTAAAGTGTGGACAAAGGGTGTAGCCTGACATTTCAGTAATCAAAGGATGTCGCAGCCATAAAGCCATCAAGCCACTGCAGCCGCCCCCCATGGTGTGGCCTAAGAGGAATTCAGGATGGAGAAAAAGAGGATACTGGCCCTAGAGAGTTAAGGTGCATATTGAAGGAACAATTTCAACAAGCCCAGACTCTTGCATCTTCCCATACACAGAAAAGCACTAAAATAATTAACTGAGATGCCTGCTTTTTCTGATTAGTAGTAATGTTCCGATGTTCTACTACATGTTTTTTCCCAGCAAAAGCTCCTATATATCCTGGTTTCTCCCTTACCTCTTTGGAACAGTTTCTCAGAGCTATCTGAGAGGCTGTTTCAAGACTACAGTCCTCAGTAACGCCTCAAATAAAACATAATTCTCAACTTTTAGGTTGTGCATTTTTTTTTTTTTTTGGTCAACAAAAGTACTGTTGAAACTGCTAAAGAATTTAACAATATAGCAGTTCTTGTGACTTCCCCAAAACAAGCTTATTTCAATAAGGTCCCTATAATCGCACAACACTAAGAAATATGAACAGGACTAGATGTTACCCGAAACTCGTCTATGGAAGAGTACATTCAGCATTAAGAGGTTATAGGTGCCAGCTAAAAACTGGCACTTGCCATCTTGCCTCTTCAAGGACTAAGTCACTAGCCACTGCGGCTGCTGACCTTCAACACCCCCCAAAAGGAGTGCAGGGTGGAGATCAGGAATGACGCACTCTGTACTCTGGGAAAAACTGGCAGAACAGGCCTTCAGAGAGTTAGATATTTTCAGGAGATGATTTTATGAGCCCAAATTCCTGCATCTTCTCATATCTAGAAAAGCACTAAGATCATTTAAGGTGACATCTGCTCCTCGTAACTAGCAGTAAGCATCTGCCAAAATGTGTGCCTGACTCCACGCACCCCTCTTCACTAAAATCATACAATACTGACCTCTCCCTCTACCTCTTGGGAGCAGTTTCTCAGAGCTACTTGAAACGCTGTCTCCCAGGCTAGAGTCCTCATTTCGCCCCAAATAAAACTTAACTCACAACTCTCACATTGTGAATTTTTTTTTTTTTCAGTTGACACAGGACAGATAAAAGTATGGTAGACAAGTTTTCCGGCAAATATTCCCAAACTTTCTATTTGGCTTGCACTGCTAGCCAATAACAAATATCAAATGACAACGGGAATTTAAATCAGCAATGAGGACCTCCCAAGGAGAATCCTATTATCACCAATGGGTAAAAATGACTTTTCTCCAACCCAGGAAAAACATTAACAGCAAATGAGATTCAGTTATTTAAGCAGATGCATGTAAGTACATTAAAATACAAAACAAATTATATTTCTGGTATCCTGGTCAAAAAATAAATCCTACAACGGATGAGAAGGTAAGAGGAACAGAAATCAAATTTCATTTGTTAAGAACACAACTCTAAAAATAACCCAATCTGATTCAGGTATCTCAGATGGTAAAAACCCAGTACTACAACATGGTTAATCATCGCTAAAATACAAAATAAAGCATTTGTGAGACAAAGGCAAATTTCTATTCTTCTCAAGATAGTTGTTTCAAAATAGCAGTTCAGCCAATTGATAGTAATTATCATATTCTACATGATTTTTAAACAGTATAAGAGCTAATCATTGTTTTTAATAAATATAAGGGGGAAAAGTGACTAAATATCTTTTGACACATACTACAGAGTCTCTGCTACCTCTAGGAAAAATATGTTTTCTATTCATTAATGATCTTTCTACATAATATGCAGACCTAGTACAGCAAGACAGGCTGATTATGTAACAATCCCCAAATGAGCAAAGATTAAGAGCAAAGAAGCTAAGGGACTTGTTACTTCCTCTAATGGTCACTGCCTCCTATAAGTCAGTCATCACCATTATCAAAATTGATCAAAACTGAGTAAACAGTTGCCAGCAGAGGAGCAGCAAACACTTAAGAGTAAACTCCCAGACACAGATCTGAGAGCAACTCTAAAATGTTAGTAAAATAATTCAAAGGCAAATTAAATGAACAGTTGTTACTTATGAGCATCTTCCCACACTTCAGAATTCAAGCCACACATCTGAAATTTATGCCACTATTTCCTTTCTTTCTACCACCGTCTCACTGCTGA
>NW_006792778.1:89749-115704 GCF_000442215.2 Lipotes vexillifer | reverse complement strand
TGCTGAACCTAAGAGCACTCTTCCACTGTGAGGGAATGGTCACTTTCAGCACCTTACCTGGTCAAAAAGGTCAGTACCATCTGATCCCGCTGCACTCATAAGCTCCTCCTCTCCACCAGGGTGATACTCCATGTACGGGCTGACATTATAAACAAACCCTACATCAAATAAGGAGAAATAACACCCTAAATGAACTTCTTACAAACTGTACAAATTAGAAATCGAAGTTTCAATAAAATTTCCCAAATACATTCCATTTAACAAACCATTATTTAGAAGTATTAAGAATATGAGGGGTCTGAGATCTCACCGTACTTGCAAGCTAACAAGTTAGCCTGCCAGTTTCACGGGTCCTGACAGAAAACACGAGACTCCCAGGTTAGAAACAAAGGAGAGCTTAGTACTTACATCAGTAGCGGTTAACTAGAATATCAGCATCTGCATGAGTTCCCTGAACCCCAATTCCCACAGAGCTATGTGAAGAGGGCCAGATAACACCTGTAAACTCAATGTGCTTTATGACGGAAGAGCAACCTTGAGCTTAGGAAGCTCGAACCTTTTCTAAAGGGCAGTAAATACACCTGGCCCTTTGCTCTGGAGGGAGACGTGATCTCTATTATACTGAACAGTAAGCAAAGCTGTCCTTTGCTCTAGAGGGAGACACTAGCTCTACCATCTAAGGTTGTGCACTATGCAAATATCCCTGAAAAGACTGCCTAGAACAACGACAGTCGGCGCGTCTGCTCGCAAGCTAGGCAGGTGTGCAAAGACCTATAGAGAACTGCCTCCTAAGGCAAAGAAATAATGAAACACCATATATAATATTTAACAGTTCTCTCTCCCTCCACCTCTCTCTCATATTACCACTTCATCGTCCTCTACTGCCCTGGCAGGAGAATCTGATGAAAAGGAATGGAGCTGTCACCCATATGTTGATCATCTCAGCAAAGGCTGAGATGGTGACTGGGCCACTGAGGCACAGTCTGTGAAAGCAAGCACAATTCTTTTCTGCAGTTGCCCAAGGAACCAAGATTATTATTTAGATCTTAATAATCCTTTCATCTTCCCCAATATTTACTTTATCTGTTCATATATTTAACTATGTTTTTATCTTTTAAGAAGAAGGAATAGGGGGCTTCCCTGGTGGCGCAGTGCTTGAGAGTCCGCCTGCCGATGCAGGAGACGCGGGTTCGTGCTCCGTTTCGGGAAGATCCCACGTGCCGCGGAGCGGCTGGGCCCGTGAGCCATGGCCGCTGGGCCTGCGCGTCCCGAGCCTGTGCTCCGCAAATGGGAGAGGCCACAACAGTGAGAGGCCCGCATAACGCAAGGAAAAAAAAAAAAAAAAGAAGAAGGAATAGGGAACAAGAAATACAGGAGAATAGTTCAATGAATAGCCTACCCAAGGAAGTGAATTCCTTTTTAATCCTTCACTTGTAGTAAACTAGAGAGCAGACAAATCCAGCCCTCAAGACTCCTCAAGGGTGCAAGGAGGACAACTGGTTTTCTTATATCCAGGACTATTCCTTATGTAATGACTTCCATGAATTTAAATAACCTCAGATAATTTAAAATGTTCATCCTATATAATCATCTTGGAAAGAAAGTAGTTGAATTTCAGACTCAAGAAAGGTACTGTAATTTTTCCACCAGTTTAATTTTGGAAAATAACCAAGCAGTCCAGGTTTCTTTGTAAAATTGCTTAAAGGCAATTCACAAAAAGAAGTAAATTCACAAAATCTCTATTCCAGCAGTCCTCCAAAAACGTCAGGAAGAAAAAAAAAAAAAAAACAACTGGCAGAGTTCCCCCGTCTCTCCTTCCCCATTCACCTTTCCCCGCCAAATTTAGAAGGAATTTTTGCTATTGTTTAATGCTCCAAATTCCACAGACCACAAATGTCTGAAGTAATGATTAGGATCAGAATTATTCCCAATAGGCTTTTAAAGATACAACATCTAGTTTAAAACTGCTTGTTGAAATGCTTAGCTCAAGGATCAATATCATTTCAGTTATAACCTGAAAACTAATGTTGCCATTTTACACACAAAGAACTCTTCCATCTTGGAAAACACTGCCTCTGGTTTTTCACGTATATTTTTATTTGTTGTAATTTAAACCCCAACTGCTACTGATAAAGACTATGGGCATCTTACAGTAATATATTAACTTGAACTTTGTGTAAGTTTGTGCGTACAAAATTTAAAAACACACACTAAAACGTGTAAAAGAAAAGAAAATATACCAGTTGCCTAGCCTAACTAACAGTTTTACTATGATTGAGCAATTAAATGTGGTCCTGAACTTCCTAGCAGCTAAGGCCAAAGGAGCTACTAGTTACAGTGGTCTCATTACCAGTTCTTAAAAAGTATTAAAACGGAACAACAAACAAACAGAGACTCATTAGTTATTTAAAGGCAGAAGACTCCCTTTGAGTTTTTGATATTGATATTGCAAAGACCTGAGTCCCTATACAGGGGCCGTGGACCACATAACATATAGTACAATTTAACAACATGCAGAAACATTCTTCAGGTAGCATTCCTCCCATCCTCTCCAGCCTCAGGTAACCACAAAGGTACTTTCTGTCTCTTTAGATTTAAATATTTCGGGCATTTCACATAAATGGAATCACACAATTTGTGGTCTCTTGTGTTTGCCTTCTCTCAGTATACTATTTTCAAGGTTCATCCATGGTGTTGCATGTATCAGTACTTCATTCCTTTTTCCAGCTGAATAATATTTCATGTATGGATGAGCTACATTTTAGTTATCCATCCATCAGCTCGGGGACATTTAGGCTGTTTCCACTTTTTAGCTTTTATGAATAATGCTGCTATGAACATTTGTGCACATGGCTTTGTGTGGGCATATATTTGTATTTCTGTTGAGTATATACCAAGGAGTGAACTTCCTGGGTCACACAGCAATCTATGTTTAACCTTTTGAGGAACTGTTTTCCATTCTCTGAAGCAATATGTGAAGGTTCCAATTCCAGACCACTCTTTTTTTAGTCACTACTCCAACTCCCCTTAGAGAGGAAAAGCCTTTTTCCACCTGTGGAACCTGAATCACACCTCATATCTCAGATAACTGAACTCAGAACTGGATTGCAGCATGACCCAAACTATTCTCAACCCCCAGCTCTAGATGACACAGCACAATGGAAGACACAAGTGGACCTTTTATATCTATTAATCTAGCTCCCAGATGGGGCTCCCACAATTTTTCAGGTTAGGTACCCATATATGTGAACCCTGACAGTCCACTAATAAGGAGGGAAGGGCATCCCCATGGTTCAGGCCACACACCCACTAACTAGTAATTTTTCACTTTTTCTTTGTTCTATGTCGTAAGTCAGAGAGTTTCAAACTATGGTCCGGGGGCTCCTGCAAAGCTCAAGACTCTTTTGGTGGTTCAAGGTCAAAACTTTTTCATAGCAATACTAAGATGCTGCCTGCCTTTTTAAAAAAATTCTTTCACAAGTGTACAAGATTAAATGCAGAAGGTGATATGAGAATATGGTTGCTATCTATTAAGCCATACATTAAAGATATTTGCCAACATGTAAAACAATGTCACTTTCTCACTATGTTTTGTTTTGGAAAATATAGTTATTTTTCATGAAAATATTATTACTTATGATAACATACAGTGAGTTTATTTTTAAATCAACTTTTAAAAATTCTTTCAATTTCTCAATTTTAATTTCTGAAGGGTAAACATCAATAGATATGACCTTCATAAACAGAAGTTCTTTGGGGTCCTCAGTAATTTTTAAAGGAGTAAAGGGATCTTAAAACCAAAAAGTTTGAGAACTACTGCTATAAGTAAAAGTGGTAATTTTATAATTAGCTTTTAAAATAATTTGTTTTAAAATTCAAACATAAATGTAACTCCAAAGCCCCACATTACATTAATTCAACAAAAGTTTATTTAACGTCTATCATGTATATACAAAGTATTATGCTACTATACTCCAGTATTCCTGTTTATGTCACTAATCACCACTGTTCATTTTGTTGGCTCTACAATAAATGAAGGAAAAGGGTGTGCTCGCATATTAAAATCATGGCATATTTCACTGTATTCAAATACACAGATCCATTTTTGCAAATACTGTGACTACTTTGCCATCTTGTGTTCAGTAAAGAAACTGCATATTGTTTTCATTATTTTTACGTCTGATGTTTATCTAGTTCTAACAACTGCTGAGAAGAGGGTGTTAAAATACACAACAATGGTTATGGATTTGAATTTTTTTTTCAATTCTATTAATGTTTGCTTCATGTATTTTGAAGCTTTGTTATCAGGCATAAAGTCTTCCTAATGACCCTTTCAACATTATAAAATGTCTTTATCTCTAGTAAGAGTCGTTTCTTTGGCAATAGTTTTTTATCTGCTATTAATCTAGCCCAATCTTACTATATTTACCGTTTTGGGGTTTTTTTGGCCATGCCACATGCCTTGCGGGATCTTAGTTCCCCAACCAAGGACTGAACCCAGGCCCAGGGCAGGGAAAGCACCAAGTCCAAACCACTGGACCACCAGGGAATTCCCTATATTTACTATTTAGATAGTATACTTTTTCCTACACATTTATTTTCAACCTGTGTCTTTATATTTAAAGTGTATCTCTCACAGATATCACGTAGTTAGGTCTTGATACATATACACACACAGAAAATCCCTTATCTTTCAATTAGAATAACTGGTCCATTTACACTTAAATTAGTTACTGATGTGATTGAATTCAGAGCTACTATCTTATTAGTCTCCCTCCTCAGCCCCAAGTTTTCTTCTTTCTTTTTTTTTCCTCCAAGTTTTCTGTTTGTGTCTCTGTTCCTCTTTCTCTGACTTCTTTTGGGCTAACCGAATGTGTTTTGAGAATTTCATTTTATCTATTGGCTTTTTAGTATACCTAACTGCATTATATTTTAAGTGACTGTTCTAGGGGTTACAATATATATTCCTAAGTTTAACCAGTTTACTTGAGTTAATGTTGTACCCCTTCACATGTAATGTAAGAACAATTTACCACCCTCCATCCCTGATACTTTATGTAACCCCACAATACAATGTTATAGTTTTGCTTTAGAAAGTCATGCATTTTTTAAAAGATAAGAAGAAAAAAAGTAATCCTCTCTTTCCTCACAAATTTACTATTTCCTAAAGATCTGAGTTTCCATCTGGTATCATTACCCTTTAACCTGATGGATTTCCTTTAGAGCTCCTTGTAGTATAGGTCTGCTAATACTAAATTCGTAGTTTTTGTTTATCCAAAAAAGTCTTTATTTCATCTGCATCCTTAAAGTATCTTTAATGATATAGAATTCAGAATTGATGGTGTTATTTTATTCTCTTCAGCATTCCTTACAGCGTCCAGGTGTTTTTCTTCTGGCTGTTCTCAAGATTTTATCTTTGGCTTTCAGCAGTCTGAATATCATGTCCCTATGTGATTTTCTTTGCATTGATTATGTGTGGTTTTGCTAAGCTTCTGAATTGACAATTTTATGTCTTTCACCAAATTTGGAACATTTTTGGCCAATATTTCTTCAAATATTTTTGTTCCATTCTGCCATTCCTCTCCTTCTGGAATTCCAAATAAATATATATTAGACATTTCTATTTTATCCCAGAGGTCCCTGAGCCTCCATTCATTTTACTTTGGGTCATTTTCCTCTCTGTTCTACAGATAATTTCTATTGATCTATCTGCAAGTTCACTAAGCTTCCTTTTTGTTAGGTCCAGTTTGCTATCAGGCCCATTTGGTAAAATGTTTTACTTCATATATTGTATTTCTCAGTCCTACATTCCCATTTTTTATAGTCTCCTATTTGTTCATTCATTATGAACAATGATGAGATTTCCTATTTGTTCATTCATCATATATCTATGTTTGCCTACTTCCTTGAGTATTGCTGTAATAGGTGCTTTAAAATCCTTGTGAACTAAATTCAACATCCGGATCATCTCCAGGTCAGTCTCTAATAACTGCCTTTTCTCTTGAGCATGTCTAGAAACTTTGGATTATATTCTGGCCACTGTAAATAGTATGTTGTAGAAATTCTGGATTCTATTACATTCCCCGAAAGAGTACTGACTGTTTTAGTAGGCAATTAACTTGACTGGCCTCAAACTCTCAACTCTGTTTCCCCTTTGGGGGAATGGAAACTAAAACCTCTGTTCAATCTTTTTAGCCTTAGTTAGGCTGCCTAGAGTTTGACCGTATGCAAGATTTAGACAGTTTATATCCCTCTCTGGATCTCTTTTTCTGGATTTTCTTCCTCATTTTTCAGTTAGTACAAATGCCCCAAACTCTGTCATCTAGTTCTTCAACTGAAGACTGGGAGTCTCCATCTGAATTTTAGCCACCCTTCACAGTACCAACTTGGGCATGACCGCAAGTCAAATGCCACAGGAAACGGCAATTCACCCAGTGACAGTTCCTTCTTCTAAATATAGATGACCCTTACCCTCTAGTTTCTGTCTGCTTTTGGTTGCTCACCAGTGTTTTTAGATTTTTTTTTTTTAATATGTTGTCCTCAATTTATAGTCAGTATTTGCTGGAGTTTTAGTCCAAAAGGAGTTAATCAGTTACACCTAAGAGCAGAATTCTGCCTAATATTTTAGAAAACTAGGCAATTATCTTGCTAATTTCAACAGAGACAAATGGAAAAGATATTAATGAAAGATAAATGGATTTTATAATGATTTAAAGTAAATGTGGCCTTGGTATTTAAGAATAATATAATAGAATGTAGGTTTGCAAGGTGCTGGATAATAGAGTATCTCAGGACTTTGGGATTAAAAGCACACATTTGCCTCTCACATTCCTGCAATCTTCCTAATGACTACAAAGAATAAATAAGACATAAAACCACAGAGACACAGAAATCAGAAGAGGACATGAGAGCAGTAAAGTTTTGGAAGACTGAAAGCCAAATGATAAGCAATAATTTACTTAGCAGAGTGAAGAAAGGTGAAATAAGGCCTATGTGTAAATCGGAGGGGAACCTATAAAAAAAAGCCAATATGTGCAGCAGAACCCCCAAAAGGTGCAGTAATCAGTAATCCAGGTAGTTCTGAAAGTGAGGGTGCAGGAGGCAACCAAGTAATAAGCTCCTTTCCCAACCCACAAGAAGTGTAGGTTTACTCTCTAGAGACAAGGAACCAGAGACACATTACACTCAGGGAAGCGGCAATTAGTGGAGGAGGGGCTTGAACTAAAAATGAGAAGTAAAAGTCTATGTGTCAAAACACTAAGATCCACCTCCTACCACCCACTGCAGCAGAAGTTATTTGCAGATGATTAGAAGATTGTAGCTTAAAGGAAAAGATTTACATATAGTAGGCTGGGGATCCCTGCCACTGCCCCCAGTCAATTCATAAAAAAATGTTCTGCCCATACATACACGTGGAACTTCCATTCACCTTTCTGGGCCATCACTCTCACTATGAAGAGGCAGAACATTTGACAAAAGTCTCTAAAATTAAAATTAGTATCTTAAGTACTTACTAATTGCCAAGCTCTGGTGCACAGTTTTTAAGAGGGAAAAAAAAAAAAAAAAGACTAGAAATGAGACCAGCGCTACCTCAGAGAAATGAGAACCAGACAGCAACTGTCCTGAATATAACTTAGAGCTTCAAACTGCACCAAATGACTTCAATGATGGCCAGTCTAATTAACAAAAGAGCTAAAAGAATCTGGTCTGAATGCCTCAGTTTGCCCAGGAAAATTTAAATGGAATGTAATAAAGGCCTCCAAGCACTTCAGAAGGTTGACTGGCCATAATTATCAAAGGTCATCTTCTGCTACATTATTAGTATTAGGAAAAAGAGCCCTGACATTTAACAGTTTCATTAAAAGGAAACTGACCTGTAAAAGCATGAAAAATTAACCAACAGTCTGAGCAGTCAGTTACACTCAGTATTTTGAAAAAAATCCAAACTTCTCCTAGAAAGAATGATGACCAAACATTACTAGCACCAGACAAACTTACTATTCTTAAACTAGATTTACAACTTACACCAGTAATAAACAAGACACCCTATCTCTAAATGATCAGTTTTCCGACTACCCCACTCTCTCCTATTCCATGGGATCATTTCCCTCTGTTTGCCTGTGCCTTAGGGCTACCAATGACAGCTACCAACACTGAACTGCCTTGCTATTAGTTACCTGGAAAAAAACCCCAAATATGTCCTTATGCTTTGAGTTATTTCCTATCTTCCGAAACAAGCCAGCTGCAAAGATTAATTAAGATGTAATGATGGGGAATTCCCTGGCAGTCCAGTGGTTAGGACTCTGCGATTTCACTGCTGAGGGCCCAGGTTCATTCTCTGGTCGGGGAACTAAGATCTGCAAGCTGAGTGGCATGGCTGGGAAAAGAAAAAAAAAAAGGTATAATGATGAACTTAAGAAGTAGAAAGCCACAAGAAAAAATTGCTCCCACTCTTAACAAAAAGAAAAAAGCCAGATAATCCAAAAACACTCTAAGTTTTTTTTTGAGGATTTTTTTTATATAAAAATTTATTTATTTTATTTATTTATTTTTGGCTGTGTTCCTTGCCGCGCGGACTTTCTCTAGTTGCCGCGAGGTGGCGCTACTCTTCTTTGTGGTGCGCAGGCTTCTCATCGCGGTGGCTTCTCGTGTTGCGGAGCACGGGCTCTACTAGGCACGCGGGCTTCCGTAGGTGCGTGGCATGTGGGATCTTCCCGGACCAGGGCTCGAACCTGTGTCCCCTGCACTGGCAGGCGGATTCTTAACCACTGCACCACCAGCGAAGTGCCAAAACGCTGCAAGTTTCTGAGCCCATCAGTGAGGTGACGTGGTAAGGCAACCAAATATCTAAATTCCACAGGGTGACAAGCCCCTCTGAGGAAATGGGACATATGAACCACTTCACCTTTGACAGAGCACAGGCAAAAGAGATGTTGCTATAAAACAACTGAAATTTTAACAAATTCTTTTAGGGCCCAGTGTGCACTAGTGCCAATTTAGAACGCTGAGAGGCTCAGATACAAAGGGATTCTGCAGCCAGCCAATTCTTTTTTCACAGTCTTGCACCTCATGAGATGCTCATGGGAAATAGCGTGAGCAGGGCAGACCTGAGAAAAGTCCACAGGTGGTCCAGGTGTGTAGTACCTGCTTCAAGACTTGAGGGTAGAGCGGGAGTACCGAGAAAAGGCCATCTATACTTTGGGCCTGCAAGAGTACAAGGTGGGGATCAGCTACTGCTGAGGAAGGAGCAAGAAATTCACCCATGTTGCAGATCAACCCTGACACACGGGAAACGCAGTCTGTTGCTGGGAAGGTCTAGTAAAGCCTCCCACCCTCAAGCCCCTGCACTGATATCAGGCAAAGGTTAGCTGCTGCTGGGTAGGGCAGGAAACACACATCCTCCTTCACTCTGCACTGACATTAGGCAAAATGTAAGCTGAACACTAGAGGAGGGACAGAAAGCCCACTCAGGCCGAGATCCTACGCTGATATGAAACAGATGACTTCTAGGACTGGAAGGCAGGCAGAGTAATTGCTCACACCCCATGCCCTCTGACCCGTCCTCCTCCTCCCCTACTGATATAAGGCAAAGTTCAGCTGCCACGAGCAAGAAAGCTGCCTGCATTCTAAACCCTGCACTGAGTAAGAGGCAGTGCGAAAGTGACAGGATCACTGGGAAAGCTCAGCCCCTGGGGCTCAGGTAACAGGACCTGCCTAAGACTGAGGCTGAAACAGGAAAGCTGCAAAACTCCTTCTACCACCACAAGTCTTACATCAAACAACAAGTAAGAGCAGTCTGCCACTGGGAGAGGGGCAAGAACATGGTGAGAGACGCTATGCAAGTATACAGGGCAAGCTGTCAGCTAAGAAGAGTAGAACAGGGACAATGGAAAAATCCTCCAACACTAAGGCCCCGCATCAAAAACAAGGTAGCAGTAACCTACTGCTGGAGGAATCTGAAGTCAGTGGTGCACCAATGATAACATAACAACCACCCCAAACCCAGATCAACTACTAACTAAGCTGACTCAACCTAATTGCCAGAAAAAGTATACCATTTCTTTTTTTTGTTTTTCCTTCTGTTAAAGAAAGGCAGACTGCCACATGCAGCAGCTCATTTGGATGTGTGTGGAGTATTGGAAGCTTGACTACCTTACGTTCTCCTACAAATGACCCTGAGAGCTTGTTTGCAGGTTCTAGTAGGGGAGCGCAGCTACTCATATACCCTTGATGGAAGAACAGTCCCCCTCTGTCGGGCAAGGTCATCCTCTTCAACCAAGCATGCAGCTTCATGAGGGATGCACATGGAGTGGTGAGGGAGAAAGGGGAGACCCGCCTAGCCATCCAGATCAGCCGAATCAACCCTGGTGATCAATGGGGTGACAGATGTCGCAGCCAGATCACCCGCACATCCAAAAGTGTACCATCTCTGAGTATAAATACCTCAAGTTCTACTGTTCATCTATATTCAATGTGTAACACACAATCAAAAAATTGTAAGACACATTTTTCAAAATGATAAAACCCACTGTCAACAGAGAAAAACAGCAATACAACCAGACTTAGAGATGGTGTATATACTGGAACTTATAGGACAGACACACTAAAACAACTCTAATTAATATATTAAAAGATCTAGTAGAAAATAAGGTTGACACTTAGTAAATGGGAAATTTCAGCACAGAGATGAAAGCTATACAAAGAAGCCTAATGAAAACACAAAAAATGAAAAACATGATATCAGAATGAAGAATTCCTCTGATGAGTTAATCAGCAGACTAGACATAATAGAGGAAAAAATAAGTAAACTTGTAGAAAAGTCAACAAAAATGATCAAACTGAAACACAAAGAAAAAAGTGAGTGAAAAAACAGAATGGTGCATCAAGAGCTGTGGAACAATACAGGCTAACATATGTGGAACTGGAATCCCAAAAGAAGAGTAGAAGTATTTGAAGAGATAATGGCCCAAAACTTCCTAAAGTTAATTTAGAGAACCCCAAGCAGAAAAAATAAAAGGAAAACCACATCATAGTCAAACTGCTGAAAAGCAAAGTAAAATTTTAAAGGCAGAGAAGAAAGAAGCCTTACATTCTACAGGAAAACAATTAAGAATGACAACAAGGGCTTCCCTGGTGGTGTAGTGGTTGAGAGTCCGCCTGCCAATGCAGGGGACACGGGTTCGTGCCCCGGTCCGGGAGGATCCCACATGCCGCGGAGCGGCTGGGCCCGTGAGCCACGGCTGCTGAGCCTGCGCATCCGGAGCCTGTGCTCCGCAACGGGAGAGGCCACAACAGTGAGAGGCCCGTGTACCTCAAAAAAAAAATGACAACAGAGTTCTCATCTATGCAAACTAGAAGATGGAGTGACATTTTTAAAGCGCTGAGGAAAATAAACTGTCAACCTAGAATTTTATACCCAATTATAATGTATCCTCAAAATGAAGGCAAAATAAAGATGTTTTCAGATGAACAAAAGCTGAGAATTCATTGCCAGCAAATCTGTAGTGCAAGAAATGTGAAAGTCAGTTCTTTAAGGGAAATCTGGATCAACACAAAAATATACCAAGCACTGAAAATGGTAAAAATGTGGGTAATTTTTTTCATTTTCTTCATCTCTTTAAAAGATAAGTGACTGTCTAAAGCAAAAATAGTAACATGTCGCAGGATTTATAGCATATGCGGAATGAATAACAATAATAGCACAAGACGCTGGAGAAGGAAATGGAATTATACTCTTACACTGTATGTAAAATGGTATATTATTTGAAGGTAGACTGTGATAAGTTAAAATTGTGTATCATAAACCCTTACAGCAATGACTAAAACAAAGATGACAAAAAGGTATAAAGAATAAGTTAGTAGTGGAGATAAAATGGATTCATTAAAATATAATGATGACTATGTCAACAATGGGTGAATCTAGCCATGTGAAGGGTTTCTAGAGTTCATGGCATCACTTTTGCAACTTTTTTTGAAAGTCTGAAGCTTTTTCAAAATAAAAGGTTTAACTGAAAATATTAATGGCAAAACATGGTCCTGAAGAAATCTCCAATATTTACTTAACCCCTACAGTGTGCAAAGTCTGCAAAAGGATATATGAAGCTGTACAAAGGAGAGAGAACATAGGATCCCCATCAGGCTGCAGCTCACATTCTATGAGCTCAAAAATGAATAACTGACCATGAGTATATATCAGAAAACTGTCCAGAAATAACAAAATTTTTGAGTAAGGAATTGATATATTCCCTAACTCTAAGAGCCAATAACCTGGAAACAGCAAAAATGAAAGTCCCTCAACTGGTCACTATTTTGTGAAATCATCAAAATATCCCTACCATATGTGGTTTAGAAGTCCTACATGTGATTCAAAGGCTATTTACTGAACACTGCCCATGAGCCATGCCCTGTACTAGATGCTAGGGGGCAGGGAGAGAAGCTGCATATTAATACCCTGAAACTCAATTTAAATAAAAAGACAAAAATAGAAGAAATGGCCCAAAAACGTTATAGATGTTCTAACAGAGGACATACATCAAATACTGAGGAAGAAAGTGCAGGGGAAGAAGCAAAGTCCAAGAGGACCAGAAAAAATGAGGAGACTGAAAGGAAGAAGCTGTTGGAAGAAAGAAAGGAAAGAACTGAGGGTGTTTCAACAATGTAGGATAAACAACTACCTGAGGTCACAGAAGACGCTGGAGAGGACTGATAAGAGCACATAAAGGGTCAAGCCTTAGAAAAGAGTGTGCCTTAGAAAGAATGATGTCTTTGACTTTCCAATACAAGAAATCGAGAAGAAAGAATACAGGTATCACTAACTTGAAGTTCCTCATATTCACAGTGAACACCTATGTGTTGCACTTGGGCTCTTTCTCTCACACAATCACACCACCTAGACTTCGCACGTGCTTTTTCCGGAACCTGTAATATTGTTCCCCTTCCTCTCTGCCTGGTTAATGCCCATTTACCTTTCATCTCTACTCAATCTCCTGGAATCCTCACTCTTAGCACAGCAGACCTCTCCTTCACAATACTCCTCAGACTTGAGTAACACTTTTTGTTCCCTGCCAGATTGTGAATTCCATGAGCAGGGGCCAGCTCTGTTTTAAATTTCCATGTCACTCCCCAGAACCTGGTATCATGCATGAAACATAGTAGACCCCAAGAAATACTGATTAAACGAGTGAACCAATATAGAGAAAGAGAAAGTTAAAACCTACAGTCTCTATTTTTTATGAATGACAACTACACACAAAGTCACACAGAAAGCAAAAGGTATATTTCATTAAATTACTAAAAATAAAAATTGTCTTGGAAGGCTCTCCTGTATGACTGTTAATTAGCAATGCTATTTAGCACAAGGGAAGAGCTACAAATAACAGGCACTCCATCGTAATTTCATAATAAATTAATTCATGAATGGCATTCAAAGTGAGTTACGCATAAAGGCTAGGCCAGGATCCAATCTAGAGTTGAATATGATAAAACAGGAAGCAGTACAGTGTAGTTTAAGCATAACAGCTTAGAATCAGGTTGCCTAGGTTAAAATACTGGCTCTACTCTCATCAGCTATGTTTGGCAAGTTACTCTATGCTCTGTAGTGGGCATTAATGTTTTCCCTACCCAGCGTCCACTCCCCTTCCAGCAACAGCAGCAGGTTTTCTTCAAGGAGTCACATCCTCCTCCCTGACTCTTCACTGTGGCCCCTCTCTAGGCTACAGGATGAACTTGTGACCTAGGTTTAAGTGGTTAAGTACACCATTTCCCCCTAAATAGAACTACAATTCCAGCAACGAGAACATGATCAAAACTGTGCCAATCGGAGCCAATTCCAAGGCTTTTCTTTTAGCTATTAGATAAAAGGAAGAGAACCTGAAAAGAACTGGGGTTACAGTTGCTGTGGTCATCTTGCTGCTGTGAAGAGTTAGTCCTAAAATGGAGCAAGCCCAGAAGGGAAACTGACAGACAGTGTGAAAGCAGATCCTGAGGACACCACCTGAGCCCCTGTACCAATCCTCACCTCAAGTCAGCTCCACCTGTAACTTTTTAGCCTTCTGCTTAAACCAAGTTAGGCTGGAGTTTCTGCCACTTACATCCATGAGTCCCCACTAATATACTTTCTCAGCTGCAGTTTCATCATTTGGAAAATGAGGATTCGCTAAGCTTCCGTGCCCTCATCCATGAAGCAGAATACCTACTTCATAGGTTTGTTGGGAAAAGTAAACACTTAGCACATAGCACAGATCTCACACCTCATGAACCTGCTAAGCTGTTTAAAAACAGAAAACACTTCTTATAAAGAATACTGAGCTATATATGTGATTTTAATTAAAAATCTGAGAATTATGTGACTGGATAATAAGTTTAAGTGAGCAAAAACCTCTGGTAAAAAGATAATGGCAACAGCTAAAATGTAAACTGGGATAAAAATCCCAACACTGAGTTTCCTGCTACCAGGTAATTCAGACATTAACTAAGACTATAACAAGAGTTATTGCAAGCAAATTATCACCACAGAAGTATAGATGCCAATGTTGAAGAAGAGAAATTAAAACAGTCACCTCCCCAGTAACAACAAGAGTAGAAATCAGTGAATAGAAAACGGACAAGGAACAGAGAAAATCAAAGCCAAAAGTTAAGACTGATAAACTTCTAGTAAGACTGATAAAGAAAAAAAACAAAAAAACCAAAGACTATCAATATTAGGAATGAAAAAGGGTCTATCACTATAGAACCTAAAGACATTAAAGAGATAATAAGAGAATGTTATAAACAACTTTATGACAATATGGTAAATAACAGAGATGAAATTAACAAATATACTGAGAAACGTAACTTATAAAAACTGACACAAGAAAAAGAGAAAATTTGAATTGCCCTAAAAATTTCTTTAAAATTGAATTTGTAATCAAAAACTTTCTTACAAAGGAAATTTCTAAATGTCGGCTGAAGTCTGTAAACCACTGTGTCAATCAAGCAAAACACCTGAGGGTTAGATGAGGCCCTCCCCCACTCGCCCAGAACACCAGTTTTTTCCCTTCTAGTGGATTTTTAGTGAATGGAAGGGTGGTACAGAGAGAGGAAGAGTCAAAAAAAAGAACGAAGAGATTGCATAACAATTAAGGAGATAAAGACAGAGTAAAAGTAAAAGAAATGGAATGGTCTCATATGTCAGTAGGACAGAATAAAATCAACAGACTAGATTACCTGCATTAATGGTGCATAATAGGCAACCTGAGAACCTACAGATTAGATTAGAAATGGATGAATAAAGGGAAATAGACCTGAAAAAATGTTGGTTTGTATTTCCTAAACAAGCAAGTGATAGCAGAAGGGAGTTGTTCGAGAATCTGCAAACTGTCAAGAAGCAAGTAAGGAGGCTGTTACACAAAGCAGAAAATGTACAGAATAGTTGAGCTCACTGGAATAACAATTCAGTATTGTTTAGAGGCACTCTATATTACTGTGATAATACCTTCTATTATATATTAAAGCATTAGTTCCAAACTTGAAAAACTGCTTCTAGAAGAAAATTTTCAGATAGAAAAAGTTTCTCAGCTAGAGACAGAAATACTAGTTTCTCAAAACAGCATTGAAGCAGGGAGCTAAGGAAACCTGGAGAAAAGAACTTGGTGTTAAAAAAAGTCAGCTCTCTTCTTGGTGGGTTTGAATCTAACCTAAAAAGTATAAAACTTATTTTACTTTATTATTACTGAAGTATAAATAAAAGATAACCTAAAGAACTACAGTCAATTCTCATTACTCTAGGCAGTTACGTTCCACAAACTCACTTCAAACACTGAATTAGCCAACACTGAACCACTGCTCCTAAGAGAAAATATTAATACAAGGTGAGGTTCCTGCAAGCCCCTGGTCACATTTTTGTCAACCAATCAAAACATAACCCTGTTTAATGTATGTTCTGCTTGATATATTATTCAATACATACTGTAGATTCATGAACGCTGAATTCACAGCCAACAGCACTATGACTCATGGCTGAACAAAGCTCATCTAACAGATATTTTCTCCGGAAGGCACATGACCGCATTCTTGGGACAGCACTTCAGCACTCTCCTTGTGGGGCAGGGGGCATGTATACAGTGAAATCACCAACGAAAAGCACAGGATGTGAAAAATGTCGCACTAAAAAAACAGCAAAAAAGATACTTGTAAGAGAGATGGAACAAGAAGGCAGAACACTGCCTTCCTTGTCTGACCTCGGCTAGGAACGTGTGCTCGGGCAGCACCAATTTTTCACTGCACTGTGCACGTCTTCAAATTACTATGAAAGCACTGTGAGTGCTGATTTGGGGGTTACAAATAAATTTTAGTGAGTAGGCAAATTTGAAACCCAGGAATAATGAGGATTGATGCACTCATAAAAGTTTATACTACTGTCATACAAGTAAATTTTTTTAAAGTTTACTGTAAATGAACCTAGAAATCTAGGAAACGGTAATGGAAAAATACCATTTCTTGGAATCAATCTGCCAAGATTTTTTAGTTATTGAAACATGAAAAATACAAACCCATCAAAAGTCACTTTTACAATGGTCTCAAGCAGGCCTCTTCAATTTACTAGCATATGACAATCAGCATTAGGAGAAATCAAAGTATGTTCATTTCTAAGTTATAAATGAAATCCATAAATCCCACTTGGGGAACTGAATTCGCTAACTTTTTTTTTTTTTTTTTTTTTTTGCGGTACACGGGCCTCTCACTGTTGTGGCCTCTCCCATTGCGGAGCACAGGCTCTGGACGCGCAGGCTCAGCGGCCGTGGCTCATGGGCCTAGTCGCTCTGCGACATACGGGATCTTCCCAGACCGGGCCACGAACCCGTGTCCCCTGCATCGGCAGGCGGACTCTCAACTACTGCGCCACCAGGGAAGGCCTTCACTAAATTTTTAACAGCAGAATGGCCAATATATTTACTGTAATCAACTTTTTAGAAATATCATTTATTTAAATGGACTGTTATTGAGTATCAGGCCACACTTCCCCTCACCCTAAGATTAAAATGATGCCAAAAGATGATTTCATGACTTAATACATCATTGCCCACACTGATTACATACTACAGTAAAATATACTACAGAAAAAACAAAGTCTGATCTAGGCTCTACAGAGCTCTCACAGATGAGTGATTTAGATTTTTATTCAAACACCTAAATGTTCATGCTCAAAGCTTCACATACTTGTAAATCACCTTCAGTTCTTGAGAGAGAGAGAGAGAAACAGCAATAAAAGAGAAAACTACAATTGCATGAATTAACGGGAAATTCAACAAAATTTTTGAACAAAGCTATCTCTCTCCCATCCAGTCCCTCCATGTCCCAATTAACTCCTATTGCATTATAGGAATTACATACTTTACAGAGAAAGGTGAGAATTAAGTGAACAAATCAGAAACTCCATAAACCTGCCTTTGAGATCATTCCAGACTAATGCCCACATTTTACAGTCAGCTGCCAGCCAAGTGCTCTTTTTACACCATCATTTTTACGAACGTGACTAGATTTAGCACACCTGAACATTAACCAGAACAGCTATGTACTCAAAAAAAAAAAAAAAAGTCCCCCAAATATTAGCTATAAAAACCCATGCCAAAGTGTATATTTTCTAAAGAGACACTGTGTCTTCCTTGGTCTGATCAAGCTGAAATTTGAACTGATCTAAAAATGGGGCAATTGTTAGAAAATGAAGAATCCAATACTTTAAAAAAAGAAAAAAATATATACCTTGATACCATGCTTCCCTGTGGTAGAGCTCTGATTAAAACTTGGGTCCAAACATTAGCACTGACCTTCAAAGCTAAATTGGCATACATTCCCTTTAAGAAGGTATCACTAACATTTTAAATTAGAACAGCTAAGAAGAAAAAGACAGGGCTTCCCTGGTGGCGCAGTGGTTGAGAATCCGCCTGCTAATGCAGGGGACACGGGGTCGAGCCCTGGTCTGGGAAGATCCCACATTCTGCGGAGCAACTAGGCCCGTGAGCCACAACTACTGAGCCTTGCGCGTCTGGAGCCTGTGCTCCGCAACAAGAGAGGCCGCGATAGTGAGAGGCCCGCGCACCGCGATGAGGAGTGGCCCCCGCTTGCCACAACTAGAGAAAGCCCTCGCACAGAAACGAAGACCCAACACAGCAAAAATTAACTAATTAATTTAAAAAATATATTAAAAAAAAAAAAAGAAAAGAAAAAGACAATTACATTCAGTCCTGTGCTTTCTTCTACTTTCATAGAGGACTGTGTTAGAAATTGCCGGGAATTTGTCTGTCATCCTACGTTGTCTGTCATCCTCATTCATCCTACTTTGCTGCCTTTGTCAACATCCTGGTTCACCTATTACCACCTGAACTTCTGTAAGAGCTAAATGCTTTCCTAGTCTCATTTCAATTCGCTATGCGCACCACCAGACTACCTTTTCCAAGGCCTTCTCTGTCCCCCCATTCAAGCACCTCCAACAGTTCACACTGCCATCAAAATTAAGAACACATTTCTCAGCTTGGCCTTCAAGGTCCTCCATAATCTGCCCTAACATGCCTTCAGAGTTTTCTTTCTTATAATTCTCCAACAGGCAGCCTAAGCTCCAGAACATACCTCCAGCTTTTCTGTGTCTAGACCCTTGGTTAGCATTTCCCTCTGCTTGGGTGTACTTCCCTCTCCCTTCCGGTTGAAATCCTGTCCACACTTTCAAGGCTTATCTCTATCACAAAAGCATCTCTGATTTTCCTAACCCACACGTCTCCCTCCCTGTAATCTGGCATCGCTTTCTTTACAGCCCTCGTGGGGCACTTCACTCAGACCTGTCTAGCGGTTACTTATCTTCTCCTCCTAGAGTGGAGGGCCCCAGGGCAGGGCCTAAATCAAATGTTTCTTTATTAAAATTAAAAACCAAACGCTGTCAAAAGGGAAAAAAACCCAGACATCTTACTTTGCAGTCGGAGTGGGGAGGAAGCCTAATTATTAGTAGGGTAGAATGAATTCTCCAACAGAAACTTTAAAAGAATTTATCCTTAAATCAACAACCTTACCGGAAGAGTGTCATCCATTCAAATCATTACGGGAGATATGTAACTGGGAGCAACATGTATTACTTTTCAAACATAGCAAACCCGTCCCTGACCTCCATCAGTACATCAAATGAATAATACAGTATGACTGTATTGTAACGATGCCTCGTCTATCTAATAGCGCTAGGACGTGAAGGGTTCACATGAGAGAGTTTTCTGAAAAAGTGGCTTCCTACTGCAGAAACAGCTCAGACACACCCATAGCCTGGACCAGCTGAGAAATCCTCGTGGGAAACTGACCTCCACTTCACCCAGGCCAGCAGAAGACACTTGGGCACAGTGGGGAGGTCATTTTGTGCCAGTTACCTGCACCTGGTAAACAGGTATGCGGCACGGAGAGAAAGCAAGGAGGGTATTAAAAACCCTATCAAATGGCAAAAGGAGCTTTTTGTGTCTGGCAGAATCCTCATTCCAAGTTACTGGTCTATCCACAGTGTATTTCCCTGAGAAACTCTGAAAAGTAGAGCATCTGTTCTTCTGTCTCAGAACAAGCTAAGTCATCCCCTCCTGGAAGATTCCATACCCTCTGCCACTGAAAAACATTCCACACTCTAATTATATCTGTTATGGATTGAATTGTGTACCCCCAAATTCATACACTGAAATCCTAACTTGCAATACTTCAGAACATGACCTTATGTGGATACAGGGTCAATGCAGATGTAATTAGATGGAGTCATATTAGAGTAGGGCAGGCCCCTCCTCCAATATGACCCATGTCCTTATAAAAACAGCAAATTTGGACCCAGACAATCACACAGGAAGAATGCCATATAAAGATGAAGTCAGAGATCAGAGTGACGCCACCACAAGCCAAGCAACTCCAAAGACTGCCAGCAAACCACCAGAAGAGACGCGAGAGGCATGGAACAGATTCCTCTTCAAGCCCGAAGAAGATATCCTGATCTTAAAGTTTAGCCTCCAGAACTGTGAGATAATAAATTTCTGTTGTTTACGCCACCCAGTTTGTTGAATTCCATTTGGGCATCCCTAGCAAACTAACAGTGCTACTGGTGTCTTTCCATTTACTATACCACTGATCTACTGTGACAACCACACACCTCTTCAAGTAACCAAATTTCTTAAGAATGGTTAAGTGTTGCACTAGTTAACAAACACATACTGATGACCTCTATGTGCCAGGCACCAAGGACACAGCAGGGGACTGACATGGTCCCTGTCCTCATACAGGTGACAGTGTCATCAGGATAACTGACGACAAACCAAAATTATACAATGATAAAATTACAACTGCGATAACAGCAATAAATGACACACTTCCTTTCTTCTTTAAACTGAAGATAGTGGATATATTGAACCCCGTCTAGATGACTCAAGGACATTGCTATGGAGACCCAGTGCACAGCTGCAAGCACTTTATTGTTTTTGCTTCTCTCCCAGATACGAGGTTGTAGGACACCATGAGATCTACTTCCATCAACTATCATTCTTTCTCTGCTCACTCTCTCCCAATCTAGCCATTTCTAGCCTGGGGCTTCTAATTTGCTGTGGGCTAGAAAAATCAGGTAACTCATATTGCTAACAAGCGTGGATTAAGTAATAAAAAGTGCTGCAAGTGAGAACTAAGGATTTGGCTTTAATGTGGGTTTTCTGATTTACTTTAAATTCTCAGAGACATTTTTTCCTACAGAATTCTGTTACACGGCACAAAGGTGGAACATTATTCCATATAAACTAGGGGTTACTGAATAATTTTATTACTTTGGTATTAAATTGCCTGGTAAACACTTGTTTTCTTTCAAAGGGAATGCAGTACGGGGATGCTATGTGAACAGTGACTTAGGGAAGAAATACTGCCCTAATTCAGACCCAAATTCCAAATGAGAGAATTTATTGCCCAGTGTAAGGCATATTTTTGTTATCTAACTGCAAATCATATCACCAAATAACAGGACCAAGGGGTTGTACAGCATTACAACTGGAAACCCTAGCCAAAACGTTTTGCGGTACACAATAAATACCACCTACCTCTTATGCATATCCAACAATCATCCTTTTTGTTGTGTTTTTTAAGTTCTTCTTCAGTTACTTCAATTAATCTTCCTTTTAATCCTGTTAGGTCCTTTCCACTTTTGGTAAGTCGAATCCAATCCATAAGACTTCTGCCTTGTTTCAGAGGGACCTCAAAAAGGAACAGGGAAGGATTCAGTGTGGCTTTTCGGGTCAGCTGCTTTCCCTTCCCCTTCCTGCTGCTGGTCCTCAGGCCCCTTCATTATTGATTCCCACTCCAAAAGATAAGAAAACTCAAATATAACAATTCTAAAAGTTTTCTTCAGCTTTAGGAGGGGGTATCAGAATTACAAATGGAACCCTACATAAAGTACCTGGGCCATGAGGTGGGGCTTAGAAATTCTGGCACACAAATGTCCATCCAAATGGTATCAGAGTACAAGGATAGTACTGAATCCAGAGTCAGAAAACAAATTTTGGTCCTGGCTCTATCGCTAGTATGTTCCAGTCGCTTACCAATTTGGACCAAAATTTCTTTGCCTTAAAAATCAAGGGATTTGATAGAAGAAAACAGAAACAACTGGCTGAAGTTGATTTTCTGGATTTTCAACATACACAGAATATTAGAAATCACATGAGATGGTAATATGTTTTCTAAGAATCCACTGAGAAACAAAGGTTATCAAATAATGGAAAATAATAAAACTGTGGCTCCCCACATTCCTTATAATAATGTCTCTAAACTGTCACACTCTAGGGAAGGGGTTGGCAAACTGGCCTATGCCCGTTTCTGTATAGCCCTTCCTTGAGCTACGAGTAATTTCCACCCATGGTGGTGGTGCTGGTGGTGAAGAGACTGAATCCTTATGACGCCCTCAAAGCCTAAATTATTTATTACCTGGGCTTTGCACAAAACTTTGCTTTCTCCTGCCTAGAGGGTTTAACAACAGGATGTTTGGGATTTTGTGGGTTTTGGGTTTTTTTACAAAATACATTTTCAAAGCTTTTAGATAAGAGGTACAATTAGTGTTTTAACCAGTTAAGACACCCTAGTGGAAATTTTTCAAGACATCTAACCTGTGTAACTAGTTTGTAACATAGTACCAGATAACTGTTTAACATAAAAGCAGTCATATTCAAGGAAGTTTATTGCTATTTGTGTCCCCCCAAAATAGACTGAAATCCTAATACTCAACGTGATGGTACTAGGAAATAGGGCCTCTGGTAGGTGATGAAGTTGTTGGGATTAGTGCCCTTATAAAACAGGCATTAGAGAGTTCCCTCACCCCTTCCGCCAAGTAAGGACACTAAAAAGATGGCTACAAACCAGGAATCGGGGTCTCATCAGACACAGAATTGGCCAGTGCATTGATCTTGGACTTCCCAGTCGCCAGAAGTGTGAGAAATAAGTTTCTGTTGTTTATAAGCCACCTATGATATTCGGTTAGAGCGGCCCGAAAGTACTAAAACACACATCTCACTTTCCTGAATCACATCTGTTTTAGATATTCAATTGCCCCCAAAATAACCAAGTTAACAGGTCTGTGGTGCCTTTCCAACTTCACATTCCTTCTCACCAATCCACATCATCCCATTCTTACCATGGTTAAAACTCTCTAGGTCTCTTGGTCTTCATAAATGAAGTAAAGTGGGAGAATACATATGATCTTTCCCATCCCAAACCACTTCTTTCACCATTCTATCACCTGCAGCGTAGTTAAAAGTAATCTGTTGGAAATGCAAATCTAATCTAGGACCCTCCCTCCTTCAGTGGCTCCTCATATTCCTTATAATAATGTCTCTAAATGCCCTCGAGTGGTTTACTAGGCCCTTCATCATCTGGTCATAGTTTACCTCACTAGCTCCACGTTTTAACTTTTGCCCCTTCCCATTCTATGCTTTTAGGTAAATAGAAATTGATTCCGCTCTCTCCCCTGCAGACATTACTTCCTCCAGAAGCCTTTTCTGACCCCGACTCCTTCAAGGTCATAACAGACTGTTACAGTCCCTGTGGTATTTATAACTGCCTCTTTACTAGTCTGTGAAGCCTGCTGGACTAAACTCTTTGACAACAGAGATGTTGGGGCCCAGGGCAGGCCATGCAAGAGGAACACTTTGACTGTCCTCTTTATCTCCCTGAAAGCAGGAAATAAATCTCCCATGTGAAAGGTACCCTCCCTCTACTGGGAGGTAGAAACACATCTTTCTCACCAGAGATAGGAAATTCAGGGCCGAGAAGCCTGTAAACAAATCTTGTTATTTGTTTACTAATTTACCACCCAAGCCCAAACTTTGCTCAAATTCCTTACCAATTCAGTATCCAGACCTAAGTTTCTCTGTCCCATCAATTCCTCGCAAATGTACTGTCTGTCTAAAAAGTATAAAAGCTGCCTGCTTTGGCCACTCCTTAGTGTAATAGGGAAGAATCTATTGCAAGTTAATCACTAAAGGGATGTCACCTGTAAGTTTAAATTATACATAATGGCCCATCTCTGGGAACCCGGCTATCCGGGCAATGAGCATTAAGCTAAAATACCTTTGTTTAGCTCACAGGAAACATCCTGACCAGGCCCACCTGCAAATGACTGCAGAGATGAAGAAATTAACACATCCTCTCTGGAAGCTGATGGGAAACAGGGAATGTGTGACTTTACTCCCTCCCCTTCTAGTATAAAAGAAGCCTGAATTCTAACTCAGGCAAGATGGTTCTTTGGGGGATGAGCCCACCATCTTCTCCGTTTGCCGGCTTTTCAAATAAAGTCATGATTCCTTGCCCCAGCAATTCGTCTCCCCGTTATTGGCCTGTCGTGCTGCGAGCAGTACGAGCTTAGACTCATAACATTAGATCCCATTTCTGCAAGACTTCTGTGCATGCCAATTAAATTTGTTTCTTTTTCTCCTGCTAATCTGTCTTGTGTCAATTTTGTAGAAATTTCCCCCTCCCCAACAGAGATCACATCTCCAGCATATGGTAGGGTCTCAATAAATATGGTATTGAGACCCAAATATGGTAGGGTCTCCATGTCTCTGCTTCTTATTTGTAGAAAAAGCTCCCGTCTCCTAGGCCTTCCCAGAGTTCCAAAGAGCAGAATCAAACAGCTAATGACTACAGAAGCGAGAAAATGCAGAAACCAAGGAAAAGTAGTCAAGCAAGAAAACTACTAAGAGCTTGAACGATAGTCACAGGACTCCTAGTCCCTCCTGAAGAGATACAGACAACAACATGATGCATATCCTTGAGTTCTTTTACAGCAACCAGGACCCCAAGGGATAGAAACTGCTGACCACAAACACAAAGGCCCCAGCCTGGCTGGAACAAGAAGGTTGCGGATTGAGATTTCTAAAATATCACCATGTTACCTCACCACCAACCAAACAGAAGAATGTCCACAAGCTAAGCATGCTCCCTGGACCCTCACCCCAAATGTTGCCTTTGAAAACGCTTGCCTGAAAGCCATCGGGGAATCTGGGTGTTCTGAGCACTAGCTGCCTGTTCTCCTTGCTTGGCACCCTGCAAATAAACGCTGCACTTTTCTCCACCACAACCCAGTATCAGGAGATGGCCTTCGCTGGGCATCGGGAAAGCGAACTCAAGTTCGGTTTGGCAACAATTTCACAAAGGGGGAAAAAAATCATCTGAGTTTTCTCTTGAATTGCAGAATAATCATATTTTATTCTCTTTCTGGACCCAAAGACTCACCTTTGCCATCACCACCTGGGGAAACGTTTGTCTTTGCCTCTAAGTTTTCTCCTTTAAATGATACTGAGAACATGGCTGGTGGTTTTAATGGAGAAGGGCAGCAACTCTCATATTCTAATCCAGGGAGGCTTCCTTTGAAAAGGCTCTACTATTCAGCCAAGCACTTAGCTTAAGGAGAGAAGCAGGTCAAACACCAAGGAGACGAGGACACACGACTGGATGGCTGCATAATATATGCAGCAATAAGTGAAAAGTCACAGTCAGAGTCACATCACATCAAGCCTACTGGGTCCAAGGCAGCATTTCTTAACCAGTTTTCTTTTCTGTGAAATGGAGATAACGAAAGCACCCACTTCATAGGATCATTAGAAAGATTAAACAAGTTAATACATGTAAAGCACTAAGGTCTTCAGTAAGCACTAAATAAATCTCAGCTTTATTATTATTAAAGTTGGGGTTATAGACTTCTGGAAATCTAATGAAAGCTACAGATCCCTGAACCCATAATTGTGATCTAGAGTCAAACTCCAGGTCCACGTGGAGAACGCAGAGAAAGTTGGTGAAGTTCCCAAATGATGTCAATGCTAAGGCTCAAGAGTCCAGAAATGAAAAAGGAGTGGCCCGAGTAGGTGGAAGTCTTGAAAACAAAACATGAAGATGTGGTTACTGAATGAGGAACTAACAATCCACAGAAGCAAGCAGCATTCATGTTGCAATGAACGCAGGAGACAATTCTATTAAATTCTGCAAATATAAAACACATTTGTGTTCCACCTGTTGGTAACAGAAGCTACGTGCAACAAAAAGTTAAAGAGTATTTATTATATTAGCTTCAGAGTCAGCAAATGACATCAGTAGAAAAGGCAGTGATAAAACAATCAGGTACCAGAGGAAGAGAGAAAGGCAGTGTGACTTGGAGAAGCGTCCGTAAACCTAACTGGAGGTTTGTAGACACTTGTTCTCGCTTCTCCAATCTTCCCTAGCTCCCGGAGTCCCCACCCCTGGCGGGATGATCACTGGTCTCTGTCGCTAGTGCTCAGCCTTTCCTCTCTTCTAGGGAACTCAGCGCTCACAACCCCTTCGGAAAGTGAACAAAAGAACGGAGAGGAGGTTATGTTTAAGGAAGGAAGCTAATACTGAATCCCTACAATACAGGACGCACAGAGCCTGGCCCTATCATACATCTGAATTTAATTAATGGGGAAAGA
>NW_006792778.1:7729-89723 GCF_000442215.2 Lipotes vexillifer | reverse complement strand
ACTGAAATTAATAAATGGGGAAAGAGTTGGAAGAAGGGAACTGACAGAACGGGATAAAAGGATGGGCAAGAAAAGGGGCCAGTACGTAAGACGCAGGGAGGTTAGTAGAGTTCGAGGACTGGAAACGGCATGGGATCTGAAAGAGATCGCCAGCAAGGGCGGGAGGGGACGAAAGCTAGAGGTGGGGACAGGAGGTGGGAGAGGGTACGGAAGGAGAGAACGGACTGTGCCGGAGCATGAAACGCTGGCGGGAAGGGAGGGCTGCGGCACGAGACCGCCGGAGTCACCCGCTTACCTTGCTACGCCCCCCGGAGGAGACGCGCTGCTGCGAGCTGGGGCCCGGGAAAGACTGGGAAGGGACGTTCAGCATCCTGGACTCTTAGCCCGGGCCCTGCCCGGGGTACGCCGCCCGACGGAATAGCTCGGCGCGACCCCTCTAGGGTAACACCTCCGGCTCCGGCTCCAAGGCCGGGCAGAGGCCAAGCCCCCGACCCACTTCCGGGGTCGCCCGGGGTGAGGCGCGCCATGACGCAGAACGTCGAGGACGCGAGGGGCGGAGCCAACGAGACCAACGGAGAGCCGGCGGGGGTGGAATCAGGGCAAAGTACGCATGCTCCGTTCGTGCCGCGCCCTGAATTTCAGCACCGCAAAGAGGTGACAGCTATTCCGTGGAAAGATTAAAGGGTGAAGCTGTTCCTAAGCCTTGGTGCTGACTGAATCTGAGAATAAATTCTTGGAGACGCCTGTTAACCCAGAACACAACTGTCTGCCCATTGTTGAAGCACTACCATCACACTGCTTGAAATATGGAATAAAATAGTACAATTAAGGCATTTTGATTTCTCAGAAACTCTCTCTTCTAAGGCACCACGCTGTACAGGAAAGAGAACCTTTAAGAGTTAAGATGTCAAATGTAAACAGTCACTCCTGCTAGGTGAAGAGAACACTTCACCTTTAAGAACTCTCGCTAATGATTAACGAATGAGTCGCAGAGGTTAGTAAAGTCTCTTTCTGCTCCATTCACCCACTCACAAGTTCTTCCTCCTCATCTAACTTCCTCTCTTCCCTGAAAGATAAAGGGGACTGAGAACTGATGCAGCCTACGTCCAAATGTAGCACTGAACAGCTAGCCACGTTTAAGAGTCAGATAGGTTTAGTTTGGATGCCACCCCTGCAGTTACTAAATGAGCATCCTTCTGCAGGTTACTTTAGTATCTCAATGCCTCATTTCCCATCTGCATAATGGATTTAGGTTTTAGTAAGAATTAAGTGAGACGTCAAGTGCAAATTACCTAGCACAGTGCCTGGCTAATAGTAGGCACTCAATAAATGTGGCTGTGGCTCTTCATACTATTCCACCATATTAATGACAGCAGCACAAATACTGTGCAGGTAAACACCAGTCCCTAATACTCAAGGTCCAGATTGGTGACCTGGTGGTTTTTTTGCATATCTCTCGGGGAACACACATATCCTGAGAGCAGAACCCAGTGAAAGAAGTTTTCAGGAAAAGAAATATAGTTCTAAGTAACTCTCCATCCTCCTGCCATTACTAACTTTTCCTGACTCTGAAACATGGTTTGAACTTGCTCTATTTCAATTCCTTTGTCCTTAAAGTGCCTGGAAATCAATGCTTATATTTCAATTGCTTGCCACTGCAAAGATTGTATTTGAGCTAAAAGAACTTCATGATCATAGTTTACTATGTTACCTCTCCCATGCAAAGTGCTCCTGTTTTCTCTTTCATTAAAAGATGATGTATTCTTCTATAAGTCTATGTTTAACACACACAAAAAGCTAATCTCTGAGAATTTCTTATTTCACTTCCTATGTGAAAATCATTACATGAGTATCAGTAGCAGAGAACCACAGCAGCGATGGAAGGTGATGCTGTTGGAGAATGTCTCCTATCTCCCAAATTTCCTCCCTCGTGGACAGAAATGGAAAAACAATACTATCAAATTCTGGCCTTTTGTCTCCCCTTTTTTAGACTCCATGTAAGTCACATCCATTTAAATGTTTTGTTTTAATTCTGGGGATCCCTCAATGTAGTGCCATAAGTACTAAACACCCATGCTATTTTACTACTGGATTTGAGGACAGCAGAAGGGTATTAAAGTAAGAATTACTTGACTCATCATTCATTAAAATCCCTACAATTTAATAGCCTTAACATTGATTCCCAGTCTCAATTATAGACAATGATTTACAACATTTTCACCATCTACCAGCTAATACATAATAATAATGTGTGGTTGGAAACATAAGGGGATTGTCCTCATTATCTAGTAAGATAATATTCATCTGTAACTACAACATCCAATGGTAGGAAATACCAGATGTTACAAGATTCAGTGTTGAAAATTAAATATTGTCTTTCTTTGAAAAGTTTTATTTTCAAAATTATGACTGAAGAGAAATTTGTAATTTGATGAAGAGAACCAAATTATCTTTTATAAGCCCCAAATGTTTATAATACAATCAAGGTTCCATTATAAATAAAACCTATTTTTAAATTCCAACATTGAATTATAGTGTAGGGATAAAAAAGGCCAAACTACCATAGTAATTACTAAATAGTTCATTTTATTAATAATTTATATACAAATAAGTTAATTTAAAAGGATTATGATACATTTATACACTAATCTAATTTGTACCTACAAGCTTTGAATGTCATCAAAAGTAATCAGATTAATTTTCACAGATCAGCTCCTCAATTTCTTCTTCGCTATCAGAATCTTCATAAAATGAAATTGTGGCTTGAATTGGAAATTTTTTCAGAAGAGCTTCTGCTTCTTGATATAAGTAATCGTAACACTTTGATTTTGGCCAAAATAGTCTGAAAGAAGCAGACAACATAATATGCTTTATTTTTTTCACATTCAGAATCCTTCTACTCATTAAACGTTCACATTTCAAAATCTCCATATATTTAACAACTGATTTATGCATTTAGATAGTTTAAATGCTACTATCACAGCTTTCACAGAGTCTACTTGACAATGTAACAATAACTGGTTAATTACTTTAAATCTTTATCCAAGCTATAAATTGGACCAAACAAATTGACACTAAACCCTTCATGAGCATAAGATCAACATTTAACTTACTTCAGGCATTATGGATATATTTATTCTTACAAAATACAGAAGAAGGTTTGTCTTCCTTATTCCTTTGGGAAAAAAAAATGAATCCTACCATGACATTAAAAATTGTGATGATAGCCAACCTTATAAAGACGTCAAAATATTATGCATCTTACACATAGGCAGAAATTTCCTAGTATTTTGCTTGAAACTCAGACTTAGCTCTTAGTTACAGATGGAACCAAAGCAAGTTTAGAAAAGTACACAAAGCAACCTTTTCAAAAGGCTACCTCTGACCCCAACCTCAAGCCCATCTCTCTCCCCTTTCCCCACCCAACTAAATTTTGGAACACCATATTAAGATGTTGAGAATTAGACTGGTTTTATACAAATAATTTGTATGTAAACGTGATTACCTCAAAACTTCAAATTTCCAACAAATATTAATCTTGCCATCTGATCTTCTATTATTTTTCATCCAAGTAAAATAAAAGGACAAGGCTGAATCACCAGCTACAGTACACAGTATTTTAGTATAGAATAAATAGCCCCACATACCCATATAATAGACTGATTCTAACAAACAGAAAGTTACATATGTTCACTATACTCTATTTTAAAAGGCAAAAAAGTAGGCCGTGTAGTTTATAAACGTTTCTAGCCAAATAGCTTTTTTTAAGCTTATAAACTGGGTGCCTAAATAAACAACCATCAGTAATTCAGTCATTCAATAAATACTTTAGTGATCTCTTGCACCAAATATAATTCAAAGATGAATAAATCATGGTCCCTACCTTCAGGAAGTTGACAACTGAGTAAAAAGAATCAGAAACACACATTACTACTCAAGATAGAACTTAATAAAAATACAATAAACTTAAGAGAAATACAAAGAAACTGCTACAGTAGTTCAAAAACGGAAGTGCTTATATAGGAAGCAATTGGTTTCCTAATGTGTAAAACTGCCAAACCAAAAGAACGTTGTTTAATTGTTATCACACTCTCTCTCCCCCGGAATCTCTCACAGGCCATTTTTCTTCCAGGGCCTTCATACTTTACTGAATTCTACCCTGTTCTGAGTGAGTCTTCCCAGCCACCTTTGTGGACCTCTCTTTCTCTGTAGACAGGTTAGATGCTGGCCTTCCCCCACCATTTTATCAAGAGTGATCATCTCTCCTCTCTCACTCCTCCAGATCACCTGACCCACTGCCATGATTTCCCCAATTGTTCATTTACCAAAGGTTCCCAAGTCTGTCTGTATTTCCACTTAAGAACTTGACTTTGGACCACTGACCTGTATATGCTGCTCTCTACTGGAATATCTATTTGGAGGCACCATAGGCACATTATATATGACAAATGGAAAATTCGACTCAGTATCTTGCTCCCCAGATCTACAGTTCCACCAACTTGGGCGTCATTCTGTCTTTTTACTTCTACTTTACCTACCATATCCAATACATCATAAGCCTAATCCACTGTGTCACCTAAGTATTCCCCAGATTCACCCAGTCCCATCCTCGCTTCCAATGCCTGAACTGCAATAACTTCCAATTTCACTTTTGGTGATTTTTATGAAACATAAATCTGATCACATTACTCTTTTGGTTAAAATCCTTTGAGTAATCCCCAATACCACCTACAGAATAAAGTCCATGAGTTCCCAATGCCACATACAGGATCAGGACAAAACTCTTGTACCAAGGTGCACAAGACCTGGCCTCTGGCTTCCCTGGTGAAATGACCACAGCTTCACACACCCAAATGCCAGTTCCTTGGTGCTCCCAGAAGGAACCATGCTGTTCTCTTTTGCTATGCTATTTCTTCTGCTCCCACGTTCCTGACCTACCATCCATCTGGTTAACTTCAAGACTCAGCCAGGTAATCACACCTATGATACACACTTCCCTGACCCTTCTCCACCCCCTCTGACAGAGTTAGGCATAAAATTGACCTTGGTCACAAGCTAAACTATTAAAACACTTCCAAAGGGCTGTGATTAATTTTTTTCTCTGTCCTTCACAAGTTCTAGCAAAGGGTAGGAAATTAATCAACATGTATCGACTACTATGTGCTATTATAAACATATACACACTCTACAAACATTATATAGCTCTTCATCTAACAGCTCTCTAAGGCAGGCAAACTGCAGAATTAACTTTCCACCTGATTAAAAGCTACAAAGAATCTTGCAGGAAGGCTGACTTCCCAGTAGCTAGCAACAGTAAACTAGCTCCTAATTGTTAGGTCAAATAACTGTTGGTCCCTTTTGTGATCCTTAGTAGTCTTTAGGATTTTCATCATATTTCCTTTCTCTTACACGTCAAGCTCGATTTGTTCAGTTTGCTGTAAACCATGATTGTGAATACCATTCTTCCTTCTGGTTTGCAAGAGAATAAGAATAAACACACACTGCCTGGTGTGAAGTCAATTTCACTGAACCCTTTGGCATTAAAAAGAAATTGTTTTGCAGGCACAAGATGTCACCTTTCTACTTTTACTAACACGGCCCGCTTTCCCTCTTCATAATATATTTTTAAGCGTTTACTAAGTGTGCACTGATTAACAGTTCTTTTAGGGGAGAGCGTGAGCTCCTACATTTTCCAGTTCGATGAGTAAAGGACCTCTGGGACGAGGAAGATAAAGAAACGGTAAAGATAGATTTTCCAAAAGAGAAAAACTTCAGGACCAGCTGCTGGGTAGGGCCGGACGAGGCCCCCGGCCCTTCCCTGTGTCTGCAGACAGACCTTCGATGAGGCCCGTCACTCACCTGACTGGGTGTCTGTATCGGGAAAGCTTTTCTGAGGCGTCCGTTATTCCGGGGCCATCTGGCATCTGGGGGTGTAAGAAAATGGATCGAAGTTAGCACTCACCTTCTAAAAAAACTGCAAACCCTGGCGACCAGGCTTTCCTCTCGTCTGCAGGGAATGTGACCGCGGGGCTCTCAGTAGCCTCGCTCCCGGCCCGATCTGTTCGTGCCAGTAGCTGTGGAGGACTCACTCGTCGCATCAGCACCGACAGGGCCACCGGTACGGCCACCAGCAGGCGCGATCTTAAGCGAGGGGAAGGCCAGGCGCGCGTCTCCCTGGCGCCCGGCGTAGCCGGCGTTGATCGATCAACAGCGCCCCCGGGAGGCGCGGCTCACTCACCGCCTTCGCGGCGTGGTGCGGCGCCTCTTCCTCCTCGCCACTGTCTTCCACCCACGGTCTCCAGAAGCCTGCGGATCTGCGAGGTGGGCAGCGGAAGGCGCGCAGAGGAGCCGTGAGCCCCGACCCGGGAGAACCGACCGCATCTGAGCGAGGGCCTGGAGGGTGCGGGGGTGAGAGAGCGGAGGGGAGGAGCTGAGGAGGCGCAGGCGGGAGGGATGGAGCCGGGGAGGCGCAGGGCGGGACCGAGACGCGGTACCCGGAGTACGCGCCCCCGCGCCGCGTCTGGCGTTCGGGAGCAGCCGGCACCTGGAGGCGGCAGCGCGCGCGCTGGCCGCCTGGGGTCTCCGTGGTCTCCGCGATCTCCATGGGCAGGCTGGGCCCTGGCACCCACCCGGCCCGAGCCCGAAGCCTTATATAGCCCCCGCGGCCCGCTACATCTTTACACGTCCTCTCCCACTCCTCCCCTCTCTCCCCTGCAGGCCGCGTAAACAAAAAGGCTGCGCGTGAAGGCGCAGCGGCCCGAACCCCGAGGGCGAACGCGTGCAACTCCCAAATGGCCCGGGGAGCGGGTTTGTCAAGCGAGTGTTAATCGCTCTTCCACACTTGTCTGCGGGGTTGGAAAACAACATTCGCCCGAGCGGCCAGTTTCCTAGTGAAGAGGCTAGGACGGGTTAAACTTAAGCGATTGTACACGTTTTGTGTATTACTGCAAAAAAAGGCCGAGTGGCGGGTCATCACTGCTCGACAGTCTCACGGCTTTTCGCCTTCAGCAAATGCCACTGGTTCTGCACTCCTTACGAAAGGAATATCGGTTTGGGGAGGATTTGTTTGTTTTTTAATGTATTGACAGACTAGGTTCTTCCATCTGCCTATTATTATTTGAAGATTAAAGATTCACAAGAGTTTAACTGTAAACGACTGAATGTTCCAACCTAGAGGACCAGAGCCTGGAGTCATAGGATTTTGGCATAGAGTTCTACTCTGTCTTCTCGTCTTTGCCATTTTCCCCAACATCTTATCAGTGTCCTCCAAAGATAAGTCTTGAGTGTCATCTATACAATTCTGTCACTCTTGGCATTTTGACACTCAGTGATAATTAGCAAGTTCTTTTGTGGGTGTTGGGTATGTGTGGAATAATAATGAAATCCTGGAAGGTTATGATGTGGAATAACTTAGTCAACCTCTCTGTGCCTGCTTCTCTTATTTAAGTTACCCCTTACTTATCACAGCTGTCCATGAATCTTGGTTTAAAAAAAAAAAAAGTTATGCTTCCAAGAAAAGATGATATATAAATGTCATGATTTTCGTCCAAAATGTTTTAAATAATAGAGCTGAACTTCCTCTTGAAAGTTGTAGAGAAGAACCCCAAATGTAGGCTATAATGTCTCTGCTATCCATTCAATTACTGTGTAGGAAAGAAATCCATCTAATTAACACCCAAGGGCCTATAATGATCTACCTGTCAGGAAGATGAGAAAGGGTTTGCTTCAGATAGTGAAATCAGTGAGGATAGGTATCTAATGCATGTCTCAGTGCCCTAGAAGTAGTGTTAGGCTAAATAAACTAAAACTTATAGAATGTTTGCTACAGTGCCTGACACATAGTAACCTCTCAATAAATATTTTTATATAAAATCTCTAAACACTTAACAGATGCTAAGCTATCTGATGAAATGGTTTATCATATCCATTTTGTAAACACCTTTTAGGGTATCTGTAATGTGCTAAGGTCTGCACTTTCCAGATATAACTGTGAATAAGATATCCCCCTATTCTCAGGAGGATCACAGTCATTGCCATCTATGGCCATCACAATGGCCACATGAGCAAAGATTTTTTTAAATTGCCACACGTTCAATAACAAAAGCACATTTTAAGCAAAGAAGTAGTAGAAGGGAGGGAATTGATGAGTCTGTTTGTTGCAACCAGGAAAGCCTTCTTAAAGCGAAAGAAACCAAAATTGGGATTTCTAGAAGAATCAGTCAAGAAATAGTGGAGTCTGTGTGTGTGTGTGTGTGTGTGTGTGTGTGTGGTGCAGAAGTGGGAGAAGGGGCAGTGCTTCTAGGGAGTAGGTGTTGCTGGAGCAGAGATGTGGCTGAGAAGGGAGAAAAGGCTTGGACTATTTAGAATCTAATATACCATGATAAAGCACTTAAGCTTTATTCTATAAGCCCTGGTGAGAGATTTTAAGCAGGAGGGTGGAATAATCAAAGTCTTCTTTTTATAGAAAGTACTCTGGCAGCCATATGGATTTAGGGAAGTCTGACACTAGAGACAATGAAATCATTTACAAACTCACTGCAATAGTTCAGGCAACAGATAATGAGAAGATGTATACTAAGGATGGGAATGAAAGAATATATTTGACGGATACTTAGAAATAGAATCTGCAGAACTACCTGAATCATAAAATGTGGGTGGACATGAAGTTTAGATATGCTTCTAGGTTTCTAGGCTGCTTACGTGGGTTGATGTTGATGGCTCAAAAAAGATGAGGAGAACGGAATATAGGAGGAAGAGCAAGTGAGTTGCTTTTATGTTCTTTCATTCTGTTAATAGTGCTCAAGGAAGCAACAATGAATTTGGTTTTAGATCTTGAATCAGTCAGGTCGGGCTGGGCTAGACCGCAATAACAAATAACTCCAAACTCTCATAGGCTTAAAATAATAGACATTTACTTCTCACTCAGGTCATATATTCACTTTTGTTTGGTGGGGGATCTACTGCACATCATCTTCACTTAAGGATAAAAGGTGATGGAGCCTCTTTCCTCTAGAATGTGGCCGGTTGTCATAACACAGAGAAGGGAATAAAATTAGTAGATTTTAGAAGGCTTAGGAACACATATATTGAGAAGATATCCAGAGGACAACCAGAAATATGAGATCTGGAGTTTAGCAGAGAGTTTACAGCTGAAGATTTAAATGTGGGAATCATAAAAAAAAAAAAAAAAGAAGTAGAAATTAAAACGATAGGAGTTGATAATTTTCCCATAGAAATTTTGTAAGCTTGAGAACAGGAGCAAGGACAGAGCTCTGGAAAGCAACATTTGCTTGTAAAATGAGAGGGTATGCAAAAAATAAAATAAAACAAAACAAATGAAAAACCCTCACTTTAAAGGAATGGTGAAGGTGGTAGAAGGTGCATTTATAGAGCAGGGGTTGTGGAAACACAGGATGAAAGAATTCTAACAAGGAAGGAAAGGTCCAAGGTATTAAGTGCTACCAAGGGGTCAAACAAGATAAGGACATGTGTTAATTGAATTTGGCAGTTAAGTGGTTATAAGTGACTTTAAAACACCATCTTGAGTGAATGGGAGTGAAAGATTTTTTACAGTTAGTTGAGCTATAGAGGTAAAGAAATAAAAACAGTGAGATGATGCTACCATTTTACAGGAAAAGAGAGAGAAGGGGAAGCCTGGGTCAGTAGAGGGGTTTTGTTTTTAGTGTGCAAGAGACAGGGGAATTTTTTTTAAGGGAAGTTAATGGTCTTCCAGAGCTCAAAATAGTTATTTTAAATTTGGCTGTGCCAGGTCTTAGTTGCAGCTGGCAGCCTCCTTAGTTGTGGCATGCGAACTCTTAGTTGCAGCATACATGTGGAATCTAGTTCCCTGGCCAGGGATCAAACCCGGGCCTGCTGCATTGGGAGCGCAGAGTCTTAACCACTGCATCATCAGGGAAGTCCTGAGACAGGAGAATGTTGATAAGATGAAGAGAGGAAGCAGGGAAGGAGAAGTGTCTAGAGAGAGGGCACCGGACCTGGACGATGGCTCATGGTCCTGTAGGGGGAAGGAAGCAATGAGATCAATAGCCCTGGGGAGGATTCTCATGCGACTGGAGAGTGTGTCTCAGTGATGATAGTAATCCAGGTCTGGGAACACTCGAGAAACAAGTTTAATCAAGGGGACTAGAAATGGTGCGGGGAAGGATGGGTGTGTTGTGATGATGAGACGTAAATCCAAGAGAACATCAGTTGTCTTAAAATTGTGAAGGAAAAAAAGAAGAAGAATGAATTCCCAGAAGGAAAAAATGGAGAACCAATGAATGAAAATAGGGCAAGATTTATACTTGATCAAACTCAGGCAAACTGAGAAATAGAAATATGGACTATTAGAGATAGAAGATCCTAAATCTTCCATTTATACATTTATTCCACTTCTGCCACCTATTTATACAGACGTTGAAGCTGATTTCCAGTGTGGCAAAAACCAGTCAATATTCTTATTACATTTTAAGTTTATTTTAGAAGTCTGTATGAGATCACCGGTACATTTAAATTATGTGCTTTTTAAATTGAGATATAATTGACATATTATATTCATTTCAGGCATATGTAATGATTCAATGTATATATATATTGTGAAATGAGCATCACAATAAGTCCAGTTAACATCCATCATCACACGTAGTTACACATTTTTGTCTTGTGATAAGAACTTTTAAGATTTATTCTCTTAGAAGCTTTCAAATATACAATACAGTGTTATTAACTGTAGTCACCAGGCTATACATTACATTCCCAGGACTTATTTTATAACTGGAAATGTGTACCTTTCCACCACCTTCACCCATTTCAGCCTCCCTCCCCAATCCCTACCTCTGGCAACAACCAATCTCTTCTCTGTATCTATGAGTTTGGGTTTTTTGTCTTTTGGGTTTTTCTTCAGATACCACATATAAGTGAGATTATACAGTACTTTCATCTTTCTCTGTCTGACTCATTTCACTTAGCATAACATCCTCAAGGTCCATTCATGTTGTTGCAAATGGCAGGATTTCCTTTATTTTTATAGCTGTTCATTGGGAGGTTTTTGGATTACTGATTCATCCTCCTTACCAGTAGCTGGTCTGCTCAGATTTTCTATTTCTTCATGATTCAGTCTTGGTAGGTTGTATGTTTCTAGGAAATTATCCATTCCTAAAATATGTGCTGTATATAACATATCAATATGCTTTCCATAGCACAACAATGAGGATTAAAATTAGACTACAAATATAAAAACCTTAATTCCTTCAACAGGTACTTATTGAACACCCACTGTGTGCCAGGAACTGTTCTAGGAGCTTGGGATATATCAGTGAACAAAACAGACAGAACTCCCTACCTTCATGGAGCTTACATTCTAACAGACATTGAAGCCACCAGCTTTTATATTTTACTAAAAAGAAAGGATTATAAATTCACCTTACACATGGTGCATGTGTACCCAACATGCTTTATTTCTAATCTTTGGATTTTTGAATGACTACAGGATGAAAGAAAGGGAGCATATCCTGGAGAGAGGGTGCTAGGTGAAAGTCCCTGAGGAGGAAGCATGGGAAAAAATCAAGACCACATAAAAACAATGGAAAAGGGCTTCTATCTTATCCAGAAAATAATAACCAATGAAAAGAAAAATTAGAGCTTCAACTAGTTTCCCATTTTGAATGTGACCTGATGTTTCCCTGCTCTTTTCCATGGACAGGATGACCTCAGCTCGGGCATGACTTATTCTCCACTTAGAGACTGAGGTGAGAAGAAGCAGTGTGAAGGGATGCGGGGAAGACAGTGACTCACAGCTGCTGTTGCCACCATGTGCCTCCGGAATAAGGCTGGTTTTGCTCGTACAAAAGCAGGGCCAGTCTCAGTTCCTCTTATCTGTGATCTTATGAATATTATTATTTTTAAATGATAATGGCTGCCTACCTAGCTAGACTCCTTTTTAAAAGATTGTACATATAAAATGTGTTCCTTTCTGGGAAAAGGATTCATTTGTGTCTGAATGCCAACAGAATCAAACTTATTAACATTTTGGGTATTTTATTTCAATGACGTAATTATGTTTTCACACAGAAAAGCTGTGGAAAAGGCAATATAAAACCCTGAACATAATACATATGAGGGATCTTTTTGAAGGGGTGTTAATGTTTTAAAACTGGATCGTAGTGATGGTTGCACAACTCTGTAATTTACTAATATTATTAACTTGCACAGTTAAAATGGGTGAATTTTATGGTGTACAAATACAATAGAAAATGGAAATGCCTATGTCATGGCATATTAAATCATTCTAAAGATTAAACTAAAACTAAGATTTAAGGAAGGCAATTAAGTTTTCAGAACCTTGATTTTCAGTTGCTTAATTTATAATAAAAGTTGAACTTTTGGAATTGAAGCCGAGGGAAGTGTGTTTGATAGACTCTTCTTATTCTACCATTCCACAGTCATTTGTGCAGATTTTGATGGGTTTGCAGAGATGGGTATGAAGCAACATATATTATGATGGAAATGCCATCATTATGACATATGCTTAAACTTCTGCTGAGAAATAAATACCTTGAAATGCCTAAAAAAAACACCCACTTTAAATATGACCTTAAAGGACGGATTCCTAACCATACTCAGTCTAGGCTTGAAGAACTAAATACCGCGGTCAGAATGAAGCCTATTTTAGATGTTTCTGATTGGCTGGTTTTAAAAAACATGCATCTTTGGTAGAAAAAGTGATTGCTATAATGTCTATGATCACTTTAGAATTTGTTTTAAAGCAGACATTGTATTTACACCGGTCTCTGGACAGTTCTAGGTAGTTTTATTGCAGTGCAGTCTCCATGTGGATGGATCCTCCATGGCAGCGGTCCCCAACCTTTTTGGCACCAGGGACCGGTTTCGTGGAAGACAATTTTTCCTCGAGGGGCGGGGATGATGGGTCAGGTGGTAATGCGATGGGGAACGGCAGATGACGCTTGGCTCGCTCACCAGCACCAGTCCGTGGCCCGGGGGTTGAGGACTCCTGCTCCATGGCGATCAGAGCAAGTTTTTTAGAAAAGATTGTACTGGGTCTGCAGTAAGGACCTCAGCCTCCAAGGCATCGAGTGCAGTGACAAATTATCTGCCAGACCTTTGTCAGCAATGTCTCCACTACTGCGGATTTGCCAGAACCTAGGACCTCACACTGAGGCCATTAAAAAAGGAGCATTTGAATCACCCAAACTTGAGATGGAACCAAAGAACAAGCCAGTGTACTCAAGTGACCAGGAATTTTATTTTGCGTTATTAGGAAGTTAAACACATAACTGTGTTCTAAACCTAATAGTAAGCTAAAATTCTCTTTTCTTCCCCTTACAGTTGGACTGGCACTTCTGTGGTCAACATTTTATGCCAATAAAATCTCATTTGAGATAGCTGACTTTAATTGAGGTCTTTTTTCAGTCTGAGGATCAGATTTCTTAGTGAAAGGTGGTGTTTCCAAACTTCAGGCATTTGAGAATCTTCCCAGGTGTAAGATAAAGATAACCGTTGTGGCAAAAACTAAGAAGTGAGCAGAGCAAGTGTGTGTTGTTTTAAACCAAGAAGGTGCTCACAGATGGCTCAGAGAGAGATTTAGCAAGTCTGTGCTAATCACACTCATACATGGGAATATCTCCATTGAAAACAGCCAGATTCCATTGTACCCCTTCAGTAACTTGCTTACTTCATTAATAACAATAAAGTATAATATTTAATGGCCTAAAATATTCCCTGCTTTATATTATAGTTACAGCTGGATGTATATTATTAAAACCACAATGAGAGTTCATGAGAGGTGGTCCCCAAAGTATACTGAAGATACAAAATATTTGCTGAAGTTTAGATTTGGACAAATAAGAGTATTGTGAGTTCTTGATGGCCTCATTTCTTGACATTTCTAAACTTCTGTGTTAGCCCCAAATAGGTTAATTTCTCATACTTAATAAATTTTATGAAATAAAAATACAGTCTATAAAAAAAGTATCCATTTGACATAAAAAGAGATTGATTTGTCCCATTATATAACTATGTTTTACAGTTTCACCACATCTGACACCTTATGTTAAATATCCATTAACTATACAATTTTAATATCCTATGTTATTACATATCAATGGCCAAAATATGATAAGCACCAAGATTTAATTTTAAATTTTGCTTTCAGAATATAACATAAAATAGATGATTCAGGAAAGAAAACTAGATTCAATTAAATATCTATTGATCAGCCACTATGTGTCAGGAGCTGTATTAAGCTTTGAGCATACAGTGTAAAATAAGGCTAACATGTTTCCCAGCTCTCATAGGGCTTATATTCTAGTTGGGAAACAGAAAATAAACAAATGCATGCACAAGATAATTACAGATATTTGCAAGAGTGCTATAGGCGGAATTAGAAGAGTGATTTAATACAAAGTAGTTGGATGAGGCCTCTTTTAAACAGGGTGGTCAGGGAAGGCCTCTGAAGAGATGACATGTAAGCTGAGGCTTGAAAGAAAAAAGACAGAGGACTATTTCCTAAATGATCTATAAATCATTCCTGCTATGACCATACCATACAGAATCATAGCAGAAAATATCTACCTGCCCTTGTTGGCTCATACTATTAGTGGGAGACCAGACAGCTGGTGTGTGGGTTGCTCTAGAAAAGGAAGGACATGTTGAATAGTATTTTCTCTGTATTTGTTTCTGAATTTTACTAATTACTTAGAGAATTACTTGGCTTATGGAATGAAATTTACATTCTTTAAATATATAAATGTTCTCGGCTTAATGGGGAGCCAAATTTTAACTGAAAACATTAAGTGTAAAAGATATGATACTATAATGTTATCAGCAGCGACACATGCATAATAATTTAAGTAAGGAAACAAAAATGTTGTAGTATTAAATTGAGTAGAATTGACTTTTTGTTATTATTGAATAACTTATAGACTACAAGCTAAGAATGAACTATCAATAAACATTTATGAAATTGAGACTCTTATCTTTAATGCTGCTAGGCATTCATTAAGCTCTCAATGACAACTGATTAATTAAAAGAAGGAAAACAGGCAACTATGATCTTTATAAAACGTCTCTGAATTTATCTATTATCTCATAACAGTCTTGGTTACCACAATGAGACATTTCAGTTGTCATGATTTTGCAGGAACCTACTGGTTCCCTAGTCCATAGCTATTCTCCATCCCCACCCTCATTCTTGCTAAAAGAACTCCAATTTTGTGCAGATATCAAGAAGTCAAATGACTTTGGAAAAGCTAAGCCCTTCGTCACCCACAAAGGGAGAATCATGATTGGTCTAAGTTAATCATGGTAACCTCCATCCCACTTGCCAGGGATTGGTTTGAGCAGTCATGTGATCCAATTCTGACCATTGATATGTGAAAAGGAGTCAGTGTTATGGTGGCAGGGTGCTTCCAGGAAAAGTCTTTCTTGCTGCCTAAAAGGAAAGCATGGGAGTAAGCATGCCACTCCTCCATTTTCTACCTCTTGATCTTGTATAATATTTACCTTTGATGTCAGGATTTGGGACTCATAAGAACTGATATGAACCAGGATCCTGAAACTAGCAGGTTGGAAGGATGTAAAGATCCTGGGAACATTTTAATGCTGTTGAGGTTATCAAATAATCATCTGTGGAAATATCCAACATCTGGACTTCTTATATGAAAATAGGAATTTTCTTATTTTAATTTTAGCCTCTTTTAGATGAGTTTTGGTTATTTGCAGCGGTGTGTATCTTCATTCAGTGACTAGGTCTATTCTCAGGTCGTATTTAGTAGATTAACAGAATATACTCTTTTGTAATCCAGGTATAGAGTTGACTTGGACCGACAGGTCAAACTACGCTTCCCAGCAATGGGATGAGTATTCACCATGCAATTGCTCCTTTTGTAGGTAAATTCAGATTGTTACCATTATCTCATTGATCCTTAAAATCTTCACTGTAGAGAAAATGCTGTTTAGTAGTTCTCTCTTTTGAAAGATTAAATTGAAATTTTCCAAGCAGGGTATTTTCTAAGGCAGTGGTTCTTAAGTCTTTTAGTCTCAGGACCCCTTTAAACTCTTAAAAATTATTGAGGATAATTATTTCAAAATAAAAAGTTAAAACAAAAATTATTGAGGTCCCCAAAGACCTTTAGTTTGTGTGGATTATATCTATCAACATTTACTATATTAAAAATCAAAAATGAGAAAATTTTAAACTATATATATATTTATTAATTCCTTTAGAATAACCATTACCTGTTGCATATTAATGTAAAAATATGTATTTTTATAAAAATAACTATATTTTCCAGAACTAATTTCTTTGGCAAATCTCTTTAATGTCTGCCTTAACGAAAAATGATTGGATTATCATGTCTGCTCTGTATTCAGTCTGTTGCAATATGTTGTCTTGGTCAAAGTACATGAAGAAAATCTGGTCCCAAACAGATATGCTTGGAAAAGAAGGCATTTTTTGAACCCTTAACTGCATTCTAGAGATTCCACAGAAGTCCTGCACACTTCGTGACCCACTGATCTATCATGGTCAGACTATACTGACAAGACTTTGAGAATCCGTGTTGTTTTGTTTTCCATCATCAGGTAGTCACAAGCAAACACGGTAGATTAGAATTAGATCCAATCCTCTGTCTTTTCAGGAAAATTTCACTCTCCATAATCATGATAAATGGCTCATTCTATTAACCAACCAAATCTGTCTTAACTTTAAAAATTATTGAAAGAAAATTCAGGAGAAGACTGAGATGAGAACCTAACCCCCCGCACCCCGGGGTTAGGACTTCATCATATGAATTATCAGAGGACATAAACATTCACTTCATAACATAAAAGTCTTGAAATTCTGTCTTTGAGCTCAGAATCAATTGTGAAACGTTTTATCTGGTAGTCATTCGTGTCCTCCAGTAATTCTGGGATGCTCACCCTAGGTGCGTGGCAAGGTGCCCTTTCTGCCTATCCCCTGAAGTCAGGTGTGGCCTTGTGATATATGAGTGGAAGTGATACGTCTCATTTCTGAGTGGAAGCCTCAAGAACCAATGGGCACTTTGTCATGTTCCTTTCCCCCTTGTCTGGATGGAGGAGATTCCATTGGTCTGAATAAGGAAGATATGGAGCAGGACCTCCCACTGACCAGAAGTAAACCTTTGTGGTTTTAAACTAGTAAGATTTTGGAGTTGTTTGTTCCTGTGATGTAACACAGCCCTGTGCTGCCCGATTCACTTTACTTTTTGATCCATTAATGAAGAATGCCAAGGAAGCAAACAGTATAATCATAACATTCTCTCTAGTTTTAAGAAGCTGCAAGACCAGATAAGAGCTGTATTGCTTTTGACCAAAGGTTTACCGGGAAAGAAATATATTTAATGTGACCTTTGAAGCAAATTATAATAACCAAAACAATACCAAATTGAGTTGAATTTCTAATGTTGTAGACAACATTTTGGAGTTGATTTTATTAAAAAAACTCTTCATGCATTCTAAAAATATTCATATGCTAGGCTCTAGAGAGATACACTGATGGAATCCACCCTCATGGAGTAAATTATTCCTGAAAACTTCATAGAAATTATGAGTCTAAGTCAGAATTCTGTTTGATATTTAAGTCTATAGGCATGGAAAAGAACAAAGCAATTTATGGTTTTGTAAATGAAGTATCTTAGTTTAGGCTTCTATAGCAAATTGCCACAGACTGAGTGGCTTAGAAAAGATAAGAATTTATTTATTACAGTTCTGGAGATTAGAAGACCAAGATCAGGGTGCCAGCATGGTCAGTTTCTAATGAGGGCTGTCTTCCTAGCACGTGGACAACTGTCTTCTTGCTGTGTTCTCACATGGAGGAGAGAGCTAGGGATCTCTCTGTGGTCTTTTTTATAAGGACACTAATCCCACTCATGAGAGCCCCACCCTCATGACCTATTCACCTCCCAAAGCCCCACTTCCCAGAAAGATCACACCGGGGTTAGGACTTCAACATATGAATTTTCGGAGGCATAAACATTCACTTCATAACATGAAAGTCTTGAAATTCTGTCTTTGAGCACAATGTAATTTTTTTTTTTTTTTTTTGCAGTACGCGGGCCTCTTACTGTTGCGGCCTCTCCCATTGCGGAGCACAGACTCCTGACGCAGGCTCAGCGGCCGTGGCTCACGGGCCCAGTCGCTCCGCGGCATGTGGGATCTTCCCGGACCGGGGCACGAACCCGCGTCCCCTGCATCGGCAGGCGGACTCTCAACCATTGCGCCACCAGGGAAGCCCAGAGCACAATGTAATTTTGATGGATGGTTTTTTATAGGTGAACAAGGTAAGTCGTAGGCGTATTATAACTAACATTATATAACTAAAAATGTATTTTAGATAAAGAAACTGAGGCACTGGGAAGTGACTTGTCTAAAATTGCCTAGCAGGTAACTGACAGAGCTAAAGTTTGAACCCAAGCAACACAACTCCAGAGATTGTGCTCTATAACCCCTGTGTTATAAAGAATCAAAGATCAGAGCTTACCACTGGAAGTACTCACTAGAAGAATGCACAGGCTGGGTGGCTGGTCTATGAAGAGTAGGTTTCCTTTCCTGGGCTGGGGTCTATGGTCATGGACTCATCATGTTTGCAGAGCAGAGGATTATCAGGAGCAAGGCAGTCCTAGGAGGGCCTGAAGTTTTATTTCTACGCGATAGCTAAGAAAGGTTACATTAAAATAGACACCTAGCTTACCCTTCCCCCTCCCCGTGTCCTCAAGTCCATTCTCTACATCTGCGTCTTTATTCCTGTCCTGCCCTTAGGTTCTTCATAACCTTCTTTTTTTTTTAGATTCCATATATATGTCTTAGCATATGGTATTTGTTTTTCTCTTTCTGACTTACTTCACTCTGTATGACAGACTCTATGTCCATCCACCTCACTACAAATAACTCAGTTTCATTTCTTTTTATGGCTGAGTAATATTCCATTGTATACATGTACCACATCTTCTTTATCCATTCATCTGTCGATGGACACTAAGGTTGCTTCCATGTCCTGGCTATAAGCTGGGACAAAGTGAAAGAGTGGCATGGACATATATACACTACCAAATGTAAAACAGGTAGCTAGTGGCAAGCAGCCGCATAGCACAGGGAGATCAGCTCAGTGCTTTGTGACCACCTAGAGGAGTGGGATAAGGAGGGTGGGAGGGAGACGCAAGAGGGAGGGGATATGGGGATATATGTATATGTATAGCAGATTCACTTTGTTATAAAACACCATTGTAAAGCAATTATTCTCCAATAAAGATGTAAAAAAATAAAATAAAATAAAATAGACACCTAGATATTAAAACTTTTGGAACTTATATGGCAATTGATTATTTACTTTATCTAAAGTTTTTAGAGTGTCAGGCACTTCTTTGTAACAGGTCCATTTAATCCCCCGTCATTTCAGTATAGTGCCTCCTCACTCATGCTTCAGCTGTGTCTGTTGTCCTCAGATCCAAAACTTGTCAGGGTTGACCTTTCCAGTCTTCAGCTGTGGCAGGGCAGAAGTGTTTGCCTGGTGCATGTGCTGGGGAAGGAGGTGTCTGGCTGCTGCAAATCCAGACTTTCAACTAATTCTTCTGTGTTCAGCATCTCTTTACATTCCCATCTTCAAAGGGACCTGGTACCTCCAATGCTTGATGCCTCTGGGGTTCGGTAGCATGAATCAGCTTTTTGGTTGTCAGGTTGTTGCTCTCTCCCACTGCTGGTTTAGGTGTCAGCTTTCTTTTGACTGATGAGTCAGTTACTAATCCTCCTTTCACTCCCCTTCTCTTTGCCCTTGAGCATGGATGCCTCTTTTTTTGGTTCCTTTACCATCATTTTGAGTAGGGTTTTAGGAGAGAACTGAGATAAATGTGTGTATTCAATCCACATTTCCAGATATCTCTTTAATTATGTCATTAAAGGTAAGTGGGATTGAAACAGAACCAAGAACAATCTCTAGGTCAGTATAAATTCAGAAGGATATGCTCTTATTCCGATAAGACTATTACTGACAGGCTGCTGTATGAATGTTAATTTCTGACTGAATGTTAATTTCCTACTGAATGTGAATTCTAACAAGATTGTTCCAGAGCTGGTTTCTATAAACAATTTAAGTCTATTGAAAAATGTGCCATGATACACATAATGCATACTCGATGTTGAATCCAGTAGTTTATTACACAAATTAGCGGAGGGTCGCATGATGAGTTCACATTGACTGGGTTTTTTGCGGGGAGGATGGTACTACTTCCGAAGCCCGCCCACTCCCCACCTTGTCTTCTGTCTCATTCAGTGATCGTTCTGACTGTGGCTAACTTAAGGAAAAGGGAATTTACTGGAAGATTACTAGGGATTCATAGATGCAAAAGGAGGCTGAAATTCAAGAGAGGGAATGACAGGGACAAGGAAACTCAGAGGAACTATCACCCACACAGAACAGTCAGGTCAGAATGTTGCTGTTGAGGCTGCCACTGTATAAGAATGATCGTCAAAGAGCCCCATCCTTGCTACACCCTCTCAGGATTCCAGGTCTGGGAACGGCCTCTGTCCAGCCCCAGCCACTACAAGGGGATGATATCAAGTTGCTCGCAGCCATGGGAAACTGAACTTGATCCTGCTAGGACCTTCCAGGGCATGTACAGCCTGCCTCCCAGAGCTGTCCACTCACCCATGAGTGGAACTGAATATCTAGCTCTCTCTGGTCTTTTAGCCTAGTAACGCTATTAGAATAGTACTGCTGTCATGTCGGGCTCTGGTAAGGGCCACTCCTAAGGATGACAGAATGGGGAACTGGAAGGAAGCTGGTTCCCAATGACTTTGTGGAACTGCCATTCCTGCCCTCGGCTGCCTATTGCCAGATTTCTTTTAACTGAGACAGAAATAAACTTTTTGGTTTAAAGAAAAAAGTGGGGAAGGAGGTATTACTCTAATGGGTTGAAGTGATCCTAAAACCAAGAATTCAAGCCTAGAGAGAATGAAGCAGGCCAAATTACACAGCATTTGTTTTTTCCCAAACAAATTTAAGTCTGTTTCAGCCCTAAAGAAGGGGAAGGACCTAAATTTTAAAAATAAAAATTGCTCAAAACCTAAGTCATTTTAAAAATTAAGCCCCCTCCCTTAGCAATAAATACTGAAGTGATATACACACATGAGGCTCAGGAAGGAGGCAAGAACAGGAACCTTGGGGACTCTGTCCCATGACAAGGTCCCAACACTTCTCCCGACTCTATGCTCTTTGCCTAAAACATAGAAGAGCAATGAAAGAGGCAGAAGATATACCAGGGACGTGTGTGGCCCCAGAGAGAGCTGGAACATAACAGGAGAGAAAGAAGACACAATGTGTCTTACAGGGCAGAGGAAAGGAAAGTTGTCATCTAAAACATCCCCCCAGTTCCAGTTGCGTCGCTGGATCTGGCTGGTGCAGCTGCCAAGTGCCCTTGAGCTTTTCTCCTCGCCTCCACTCCCTCTTTAGCATGCCATCCAAGGAAGGTCATTCACACTTAGGGCAGGCAGAGGACAGATCAGTACTCTTGGCTTTCAGCTTCTAGGAAATGAGAGGTGAGAGCCAGGAGTTCCTGCCCCCAAGAATTCCCCATAAGAGATCAGGGTGCTGGCAGGAAGGGGGTTGTGAATCAGGCACCCGCTGGGCCCTGAATCACAGCCCCTGAGCCTCAGCACTGTTCACAGCCGTGACTTTGGCAAATGACTGTGTGGCTTCACACCGAGAGCCCCTTGCCTCCAGCACACTCTGAGCGTCCTTTGCTGCCTGCCCCCCGGGTCCTGTTCCAGGACCAGGCCAGATGGCTCAGCCCCGAAGTCAGGAGGGTCGTTTCCTCCTGGGGCCAACCTCAATCAATGGGTGATGGAGAAATATTTCTCCTGGTCAAATTGTTCAGTAGACAGTCCTGACACTATCTATATACTCCTCAGCCGGCCCTGATGGGATCAAGCCCCAGTTGCCCACCGGGGTGAATAACTTAATAAAATAGCCTTGTAGTAGTTTTTCCTTCTTCCCTGTTTTACACTTTCTGGTTCCTTCCTCTGGCCCCTCAAGATCACATGCCAAATAAACAGCCTGCACACAAGCCTTTGTTTCAGTCTCTGCTCTCAGGGAAACCAGGCTGAGACACAGCAAGTGCTAAGGAGCCAAAACAAAGCTGACTTCAGGGATTATATCCATGAAAACAGCAAGCAGCATTTATGTGGGTCCTAGTCACTCTAATTTTAAATATTAGAAAAATAATTGTATGGTGTATCCAAGGTGTCGGTAACTGTGGTCCCATCTCAGAGGTCCCTGGTGTGGACAGACCTTGCATGTACAGTTCAGTACCCCTAGTACAAGCCAGACCTTTTCACCACCGCACTATCTTATTAGGTGTCCAAGATATGGCACCTCTTGGACTCACAGGCATCCTGAGGTGCAGTGGGGAGGTAGGTAACCAGGGAACAATCAGAGGGAACCCCAGAAAAGTCTTTCTTTCGAATATATCCCTCCTACTATACACTCCCTGGGTCTGGTGCCAGTGCCCCCTAAGTGATGTTCTCTTGGGGACTAAAAGCAAAATCAATTGGTGTTTTAGTCATGACAGTGCTGCATTAACACACATACCCCAGGTTTCAGTGGCTTAACACAATGCAAGTTTATTTCTTACTTTTGCAAAGTCCAATGCACATACTCCAGCAGCTTTCCAGGACGGGTGTCCTCCAAATTCCTGCCATCCTGTCCATTCACAGGGTGTAGTGAAAGGGAAAGCAGGATCAAGCGTAGATGATGTCTTACATCCCAGGCCTGGAAGTGGTACGTGGTGCAGACTGGTCCACCAGTCTGCATTGGGATTGGTCCATCCAATCCCATTGGCCAGAACCAGTCACATGGTCCCACCCAGATGCTGTGGGCTGGAGACTGCAGCCTCCTTGTGTGCCCAGGAGGGAACCAAAATTACTTGGTGAGCGAAGGAGTGTCTCTGTCTCCTGTGGCTGGAGGCTCTTGTGATTGCTGGGCCATGATGGAAGAGGACTCAGATCCCTCCTCAGGCCCATTCTCATGGCACCGGGCTTTTCCCCTTCTTGGGCCACTTGCCCCAGTTTAACTCCCAGACTTCTGGGGTCCCAGCTGGCACAGCTCATCTCTTGCTCCTCTCCTCAGTTTCCCCATCCCCACAACCTCTATTCCTCTCCATACCCCATGTTCTTTTACAACAGACTTCAAAGACTTTTAAAATCTAGAGCCTAAATCAAAAGCAGCCAAAATCGTCAAATCCATTTCTCCAAGAGAACAGAAGGCTCAGTCTTTGAACCCTCCCAGGGGTAAGAAATAATTACATTCCATCCCTCTCATTCAGCAAAGAAAAGGCTGAAAAAGAACAAAGCAGTCAAATTTTCACCTTCAGGGTGACTGAATATTTGTATTCTGCTATGACTCTTTCATGTCCCCTTTTCTCCGTCTGCATTATCCCCTTGCCCATTCAGGGCCTCACCATCTCCCACCTGGACCTGTCCTGAGTCTTTGCATCTACGCTACACAGTCACTGATATCTTCTAACATGAAAATCTGTCCAAGGCTTTCTACAGAGTAGAAACTTACAATAGTTCTCAATATCTCATAGATATGCTTGCACTCAACAGCATGATACTCATGGTAGGAAGAGTAATGCATCCTCCTACCCTGTAAAGGTGTCCACATCCTAATTCCCAGGACCTGTGAATCTGTTTTGGTAAAATGGACTTTGCATAGCTCACAGATGGAAACAACCTAAGTGCCCATCATTGGATGAATGGATAAAGAAGATGTGGCACATATATACAATGGAATATTACTCAGCCATAAAAAGAAACGAAATTGAGCTATTTGTGATGAGGTGGATAGACCCAGAGTCTGTCATACAGAGTGAAGTAAGTCAGAGGGAGAAAGACAAATACCGTATGCTAACACATATATGGAATTTAAGAAAAAAAAATGTCATGAAGAACCTAGGGGTAAGACAGGAATAAAGACACAGACCTACTAGAGAACGGACTTGAGGATATGGGGAGGGGGAAGGGTGAGCTGTGACAAAGCGAGAGAGAGGCATGGACATATATACACTACCAAATAAATGTAAGGTAGATAGCTAGTGGGAAGCAGCCGCATAGCACAGGGAGATGAGCTCGGTGCTTTGTGACCACCTGGAGGGGTGGGATAGGGAGGGTGGGAGGGAGGGAGATGCAAGTGGGAAGAGATATGGGAACATATGTATATGTATAACTGATTCACTTTGTTATAAAGCAGAAACTAACACACCATTGTAAAACCTCAATAAAGATGTTAAAAAAAAAAATGGACTTTGCAGATGTGATGAAGGATCTTGAGATGGGAGATTATCCTGGATTATTTGGGTGGGCCCGGGATCATCGCAAGCATTTTTGCAAGAGGAAAGCAGAAGGATATCAGTAGTAGGAGACGTGGTGATGGAAGCAAGAGGTTGGAGTGCTATAAAGAAGGGGCCATGAGACAAGGAAAGCAGGAGGCCTCTAGGAGCTGGATGAGCCAACGAATGGATTCTTTCCTGGAGCCTCTAAAAGGAGCCAGCCCCGAGACACCTTGATTTTAGCCGCATAAGACTTATTTTGGACTTCTGGCCTTCGGAAGTGTAAGAAAATAAATGTGTTGTTTTGAGCCACTAAGCATGTGGTAATTTATTACAGCAGCAATAGGAAACTGTTACAGTTCCCAAAGCTCTTTCCGTCTTCAGCTTCAACCCCTCCCTCTTCTATCCCCTCCAAACACAGTGTAAGAGTCACTGTTGAAGGTCTGACCGCAAGTTCTAGGGGCCCCAGGCCCCTCAGGAATGTCTCTCTGCCTCCAGTGCTGACTTTACAATGGGAGGTTTGTGTCCCCAGATGAATGAGTGGTGTGTGGGTGTGCTCTTTCTGTGAGAAATAATACGCACCACACTCTGCTCTCTGCACTCCATAATATTAGATTCAATTATTTAAAGTTAATTTGTTAATAGATTGAAGTTTCATTTTCTTTCTTTATTTTTTTAGCCATGCTGCATGGCTTGAGGGATCTTAGTTCCGCGACCAGGGATCGAACCCGTGCCCCCTGCAGTGGAAGCACAGAGTTCTAACCACTGGACCACCAGGGTAGTACCTGAAGTTTAATTTTAAACACAGGATGAATTTTATTAGTGAGCACTCAACTTCTTTAAATTCTTAACAACTGTAGTTTCCTCATAAAATGAAACAGTAAACTATTACCTCTGAGAAATTCCTCAACTTCACTGGGTTCTTGTCCTAAACCACTTTGCTGGTTCTCTCTTTACTATTAGCCTTGACAGTGGTACCCAGGCCTTTTGAATCCACAGCTGGGTATGGATCCTGATCTCCCCACTTGTACCCCTGACCTGGGAGGAACTGGAGGTAATGATGTCACAAAATTATGTACAAGAAATCTGCTTTTCATCCTGCCTTTGCAGAAAATTCAGCTTTGTCTCAGGGTCTACCTATGGGAAATGTAAACAAAGACAAAAGTCAAATGAATCTCCACTCTGGGTTCAATCCACGACCTTTCTGAGCGTCTGGTCTTCAACCCTAAGACATCACACTATGTTCCTAGGCTTGCCTTGTTGTCTCGTGGTTAAGAAGCCTTCTGCATAGGCCGGAGGCCTACCCGCAATCCTGGGTACTAGGCTGGCCATGCTCAGCTGTTGGACACTAGCTGTGACTGCTAGGACCTGCTCTGGGGTCGGACAGAGCTCCAGGGATGCAAAGGAAGACAGTGCTTAGAAAGACCAGCAGACTTGGCTCCAACAGCATGTGCTCCACGAAGACTTCCCTAGTCTCCTCACCCCCCAAGTAGGAATAACCCACCTCCTCCGTCATGCCAGCCCCACTCTGGACACACTTCTGGTCTGGCACCTAACATAGTGAAACGTTACCATAATCACTTGCTCACATCTGTGTCTTTATAGTAAACAGCAAGCTCCCTGAGGGAGAAAATCATGTTTTCTTCATCACTGTGTCCCTCCTCCCCAACAAGATGCCACAAACCAGTATCATGGAGGCACTTAATAAATGTCTGATTGATGAATGAATGAATGGATTTTCTATGATCCCCTCCCGGGATCTCCTGGAGTAAGAGATTGTGAACAATGGGTCTGCATAACAGCATCCCTCTACTGTGCTCATCTGAGACGGGTCAGGCAGATGGCTGTGCGGTGCTACCGGCAGTCCAGGCAGAACGCTCTGAGCCAGGAGGTGAAATCAGACTGAGCCTGGCAGCTTCTCCTTCCTCTGGCCCCTTAAGGTATTTGGCCCCTTGGGCTATTTCCTGGAGGAAGGAACCAAGAGCCTACTGGCTGCACAGGCTTTGGGGGCTGTCCTTGGAGTTCTCTATCCTAGGTACCTAGGGGTCAGCCTGGCTTCTAGGTGTGGCCAGTGGCAACCTGCTCAACAGCTACAAGCATGAAGCCGCCAGTTCAGCGGAGGACAGGCTGCAAGATGGTGACTCACCCCGCTCCTCCCTGCTGGAGCCATGAATAGCTGCGCTCTGGTTCTCTGATTTCGGAATAGGGATGCGAAAAGTCAGACATCTTCTGCAGTTTTTTCAGGAATCCTGTGCTGTCATTTCTGAGCACAAAGAAGGGCCTATCAGAGCACTTTATTTTGCGCTTGTCTCTTCTGACTAGTTGATGAGAACTATGTTCTCAGCTGTAGGACAGAAGCCTCTTCCCTGAGAAAAAGACATATGGAAAATCAAATCCATATTTTGCATTCATTTAGAGAGAAGATGCATAGAAAAGGCCAGAGCATCACTCACAGTAAGCATAAAAATATATGCACAAAGGTGTACAGAAATAATGAAATGATGAGATAAATTATGCGATACGGCCCCCGAATTTCAGAATACTATAGAGTTTTTAAAAATGGATATCTATTAACACTGATAAATAACTCTATAATATACTTTTAAGTGAAAAAGCAAATGATCTAATTTATGTTTTAAAAAAAACACCCTATAGATGTATATGTATGCCTGTGTATTTTGTAAAAGCAAATTTCTATAAGAAATATATAAATAAACTATACTGGTGAGAGGTGGGTAGAAGGTAATTTTGATATTTTTATTCATAATTCTATTTTGTTTAAATTTTTATAACCAGCATCTACTTTTTATTTAAAGACCAAAACTGAAGAGGAAATTAAATTAATAGAAAAAGGAAAATGGGCAAAGAAAATGAACAGTTTTTAAAAGAAAACATACAAATTACAACTTACCAAAATGTTTAAATGTCTATTTTAACTAGCTTGAAAGAAAAGCAAATTAAAGCAACATGGAGGTGCTATTTTGGGCACATCAAACTAGAAACTATTCTTTTTTAATACTAGTAAGTAGTCTGGATGAGAATATGGTGAGATAGATAGTCACATTCTTTTCCACTGGTGGTGGGAGTTTATAAAATTTACACTGGTATATTAATTCAGAAGAATACAGGCAAAATATATTTGAACCTTAGGAAAGTTTTACTTTTATATTTTTCTCACCAATTCCAATTCTAGAAACTATGCAAAGGAAATAATCAGAGATATGATAAAAAAAATTTGTATATCAAAATACTCATTACTGTGTCATTCATAAAAAACAAAAAAGTAAAAACAACCTACACATTCAACAGTAATGAAATTGTTAAAGGATAATATTATGCAGCAGTTTAGAATCTTGTGCTCAGAGAATACTTAAAGGCATGTTAAAAGCTCATTGTATAATTCAGTGAAATCAGAGACAAAACTTATTTAAGGCATGAATTCAATTTGGTAAGCAAACAGAAATCTAGATATGCATATGTATTCACACAATCATAGATAAAAGACTAGAAAAAATAGACGAAAATATTAAAATTTGTTAGAGCTGGGGGGTGCAATTACAGGTGATTTTTATTTCTTTATAACGTTCTACCTTTTCCATTTTTTCAGCAATGTTCTTTCTTTCCACTTATAATCAAGAAAAATAGTAAATTTAAACTAAAATAATATCAAAAGTAGAAGGGGAAAACTTCCTAGAGTTCTTTTTGGCTAGCATCAAACAAATAAACCATTGGCTATGCATATGTAATGTACTCTTAGTGAAATATATTTTAAGACAGAGAAAATTTTAAAAGCTGGTAATGTCTACTTGTAAATTTCCATAAGCTTTTAATGTTGAATATATTGGATTTTTGAATTTGGAATCACATAGTTCAAATAAACATACAGCTGCTTTGAAAAGTCCATAAGTATTTTTACACCAACCAGGGAATTCACATAGATTCAGCTGGGTTGCTCCCACTCAGTACAGCCAGTCATATACATAAAGACCTTGTTACAAAGGATCTGCGGTTTCACGGTCCAACTCCAGCTCTGATTGAGCTCTGCACTGAAACAGGATTTAAGGCATCTGTATTTTGGATGCAGAGGATAAAAGAGCTCACTTTATCTCACCACCCTCTCCAGGAAACAAATGCTCCAGATAGCAGCCTGGCACCAGCAAATGCTCCCCGGTTGCTTCACTAATGCCTCATCTTTACATACACGTTACTTTTGCTGAAAGGTTTTCTTTTTTTCATATGAGCACAGAGGATTCTTGGGGAAAAAAAAATTTTTTAATGACTACCCTTAAAAAGTATTTCTTAAAAAAATAGCTCTATATACTTTATATGGGTGATATTACAGAGTCACCATCCTTGATAAGAAAATTCCTGCCAATTTCATCTTTCCTTGGGAAGTCCAGATCATAAGAGAAAAAGTATTCAAGTGAATCTCATTATTTTCTGTCCAAAATTGCTCTCTGCCATATTCAAACACATTTAAGAAACCACAATCAAACTCTTTGGAGACTAGGCAGTCTAGTCCAGATTTGATAAACATTTATACTTTGCACTTCGTTTAAAGTAAACAGAAAGGGCTGATGTTGGCTGGAGATCAGTCTGTATGTGCTAATGAAAACACTCCACATGGTCCAGGTGGTATGTGACAGGCAAGTGTTACTCACACAAATACCTGGGAAAAGACAATGCTCCCACATAGCAGGGGCAGCAAGCTTTGTCCCGTTCGAGTGATTTGTCGATACTTTAAAGGTACCGATATTCAAACTTGGGTTTCTCTAACTAGTCCCAGTGTCTATTTGACTCTCTTTGCTTCTGACTTACAAAGTCATGCCATACTGTAATACCCTCTCACGGAGAATGAAAGATTATTCAGTATGTGGGATAAAATAGACTGTAACTTGAAATCCTCCCTCATTTGGCTCAATTTCCATGTACTTTGGCTTTCTCTTTTTTTTTTTCTTTTTCTTTTTTTTTTTTTTTACCATGGAGTGTTCTTCCTAGAAACTACTATATCAAAGGGACTTTGTAGGAACTCTCATTCCTATTTGCACATTATTTATCTTAATTTCCAACTTATGTAATCAATTCCAGAATAATCTAAGGAGGAGGCAGGGTAGCTAACCAAGATGTGTATAAAGTCTAACCAGTTGCCAGTGGCCTGTGGCACATCACATATGTGGCCTGTGTGACACGTCAGCATAGACACTCTTCTCTGGGGCTGTCGAGTCAGTCCGAGGGTCAGCAGAGCACAGGTTCCTTACTCCCCTGGCCTATTCCAAAGCTCTTTGAATATCTTTGAAATACAGTCTGGCTTCTGTTGCTATTGGGTTATGTAAGTCTAACTTCCTCATCCTGCACCTTCTGACCGCAATGTTGCAGTGAATCAAATAAAATGGCATTTTGTGAAAGAAACTAGACTTTGGTGCAGTTATGACAGGCCACTTCTTTTTTCTCTAATAATGAGAAACAAAATGGAAATAAAACTTTCCAATGACCTTCAGAGGTTCCCCAGAACTTCCATTGTGAACGCTGATTGCCTTGGGCCCCACGTGCAGCCACTGGCTCAGTGACCCACTGCGTGTGGTTAATCTCTAGAACTGACCTGCCTTGCAGGTGAGCTGCTTCAGTGTTACTTGATTGTTAACTGCGCTGTCCTTGGAAGTTTTTTGTAACCTGGGAGGTCCAGATGCTCTTCAGTTACCCAAGACCATTATTTGCCAGCTTCGTTACCCCTAGTTCCAGACTGCCAATCTCGATTTAAACCTGATTCTGCCATGACTTTGGACAATATATTAAATTCACTTACAAAAGCCTCAGCTTACAGTTTACCTGCAAAATAGCTGTCAGGTCTAGGGTAAGAGTTAACTGAGATAACGTGTTTAAAATGCTATCACAGAGACAAACAAATGGCCAACAAGCACAGGAAAAGATGCTCTCTATCATTAGTCATTAGGGAGATGCAAATCAAAAACCATAGCAAGACATCACTTCACACCACCTAGGAAGGCTAGAATCAAAAAAAAAAAAAAAGAAAAACAGCAAGTGTTGGTGACGATGTGGAAAAATAAGGACCCTTGCATATTGCTGGTGGTAATGGAAAATAGAAACTGAAAAACAGTCCGGCAATTCCTCAGTAAGTTAAACTTAGAATTACCATATGACCCAGTAATTCAACACCTGAGTATATGCCCAAAAGAACTGAAAACAGGTGCCCAAATAAAGACTTGAACATAAATATTTAAAGCAGTACTATTCCCAATAGGCAAAACACAGGAACAACCCAAATGTCCATTGCCTGATGAATGGAGAAACAAAATGTGGTATATCCAAAAAGTGGAATATTACTCAGCCCCCAAAAAAGGAATGAAGTGCTGATACATGCTACAACACGGATGAAATCTTGAAAATATTATGCTAAGAAAAAAAAGCTAGATCCAGAAGGTTACGTATTAAATGAATCAATTTATATGAGCTATCCAGAATAGGCAAACCCATAGAGACAGAAAGCCCATTAGTTGCCAGGGACTGGTGGGAGGGGAGATTGGGGAGTATAATGGGTATGGGGTTCCATTTTGGGTGAGGAAAATGTTCTGAAACTAGATAATGGTGATGGTTGCACAACATTGTGAATATCAAAATGTTACTAATGATAAATTTTACGTTACATGTATTTTACCATATGAAACTTTGTTATCACATAGTAAGCATTCCATAAACATTAGTTATTATCACTAAATAACTTTTGGCATTTTTATGTATTCTCAGAACAATATTACTTGACAGTTATTATCTAGCAATATTATGCATTGGGTTTTATTCTATTGCTGTCTAAACGATAAATTTTTTCTCTCTCCAGCTAAACTGCTTGCACCATCAGATCGGAATAGGATCTCATTATCTCTCACTAAGCCATCCCTGTACATAGACAGAACTTCCTGTGTAAACTGATCTGGGAGATGCTGAACAGCTTATCTGCCCCAAGGTCTTTACCCCACGGGCCCACTCTGAGCTCTGAAATTCCATATGAGAAGGACGCCGATGTGTAAGGCACTGTGTCTCTACCATTGAACTGCAGGGTTATTATCTGGAAGAGGTAATCCAATGTACCACCAGACCAGAAAATTTAACATCGTAGCGTGAATTAAGTTGGTCACCAAAGAAAACATCTGAGGAAATGAGACTTTGGTGGGGGATGACTGAGGTGACCATTTGGCCTATTAAGGTGATCTTCAGTGAGTGGTTCTGAACCACCAGGGCCTTGGGAGAAAATAGTACTGTGGAGGAGGGCAGCTGAAAGGGAGGAAAGAAATTTCAGAAGCAATTTTCACCTAGTTGAGATTTTACCAAGATCTTGTGTTGTATCCAATGCCATTACTTCTACCCCGACAGAGTGAGCACCCAATATGACAACCAAGGGGCTTCTTTTGAATGAAGAAATGAGTGAATGAATGATGTCTGGAATAGGTTTTAAAAGACCTCCTTCCTATACCCCTCTCTTTTATCACCAATATAACTAAAGTAATAATAATAGGAGTTAACATTTATAGGGCTTATCATGGGCTAAACCATTTATATGATTATTTCATTCAATCTGCCCGTAATCTTATGAGATAGTTACTATTATTATCTCCAATTCACACACACACAAAAGGACACTGAAACTTAGAAAGGTTAAGCAGTTTGCCCAAGTTATAGCCTCGTAGAGTTGGGTCTCTATCGCTCCAGAACCTCCACTCTAACCACTCTGCTGACTATTCTAGTCAGTCTTTCACTCTTAGTGGGAACATCAATCAGCATGAGCTAAATGGGTGTCAGAGTATGAGTCGGAGACAACAGAAGCAAAAAGCAATCACGGACACTGTGGGTCGGAGGGCCGTTTTGGTCATTTCCCTCTCTGCCCTTGCCAGTCACCCATACCTCCCACACAAGCCTGGGAGCTGTAATTGTTAATATCAAGGCAAGATCACTGTAGCCCCTATGAGGTGAGCATATCAAGCGCTAATTCCAGGTGCGCTGGCATTCTCCCTTTGTGGAAAACAAAATTAAACAAAAAGGCGTATTGAAATAATGGATGCAACTTACAACTCTTATTGGCCGTTCATTAGGTGATGTTCGTTGTAAGTGCTATGTTTAGCTTGTGTGGAATATCCACAGCCCATTTTGTTTCTTTTATTTTGTCTCAGCATATTTACCAAATGGCCATTCATGAGTTTTAGCAACACATCTGCTATGTCAGCTATATTTATTCAGTGACTTCTCAGGATAGCCCCTGACCAGCAACTTCAGACAATTCAGATCCCTGGGTTGAATATTTCTTAGCATTGGCACTAACCATCGTATAAGTTGGGCCAGTTCTCCTTAGAGTTGTGCAGATTTGTTTATCGCATTTGTGTGCTTCAAAGTCAATCAAGACTTCGGATCTAAAACATCTGGGTGTGGAGTGTCATATAAACAAATCATCTGGTGATATTTGGAATTTTTCACTCTCCGAGCCTATTTAACAATCACTTTTCTTTTTCTATATCTCATTCTCTCCAAGGGCTCAAAATCTCAGCGTGGCTTTTATCTAGAATTGCCATTGTTTCCTTGACCTGTAGGATTTTCCTTTCACAGCTAAGGAATTGCTAGGCTATAGCGTTTCATCCAGGTAATTGTAAAACCTTTATCTCTTCCATGCCGTGATGTTCTCCAGAGGCAGTGAGCAGGGAATGTTTTAGGATTTAAGTGCAAGAGTGGTGTGACCAGGAGCAGCTGTCCCTTTCTGACTTGAGCAGAGGCACACAGCGACTGGGGACACATTACAACCCTGTCTATGCACATGTGGTAACGTGTTACTCCAAACACCCAACAATCCTCTGCTCCCCCCTCACTACACACACAAACCCACATGCTGGCAAATGGCTAAATCGATGCAACCAGATGGGTAAGTGGCCTGAGAGTTGCTGAGACCATATGATGCAATTAGAGATTTGATTTGATGGAGATGTTAATTACTTTGCGTTCAGATAAACACTATAATGTGTCTGGGAGGGAACTGTTATTTGGAGTTGACTCCTGTTTTGGAGCACAGAATGGCAGGAGGCTACTCTGGTTGGTTGCTTTAGGATTTACCCTCTCAACAAGGCTTCCTGAAAAGATAATTAAAGGACTCCCAGCTCAGCTAAGCACATAATGTTTACATCAAGCAGATAGTACCGACAACAACAAAAAAAATACTTTTCAATATTTGTATTTTGGTTTCTGAGCTTCTGCAGGAATCATATAAAGAATGTTAAACGTATGTGTCTGTTAGCTCACAGTGTGCGTGTTGAACCTCTCTTACTTACAAAGTAGGTAGCTATCTGGGTAACGATTCAACAATGTTACTTACTGAATGGCTGCTACGTTTTCAAGACTGTGCTGTGTGCTCTGGCAATAAAGATGTTATTTCTCCTTTCAAGGAAACTACAGTCAAGAGTGAAAATGCAAGAGAGGGAGGGTCAGACTCTAACCAAGAGGCCAACTCAAGAGTCATTTCTTTCTTTTTTCCCAGCAGAATTCCAATTTTGTTTGGGTAGCAATGTGCCCTGCCCCAAGTGATGAATTATCTAAGCCAATCATGCATCCCCTTTCTCCTTTCCCAGACACTTCTTTTGCTAGCCTATCCAACTAGGGTTGACATATTTGCCACTGATACTTTCTTCTACTTGGGACACTGAAGTGAGGATGTAATGACTGGAGCTATAGCAGCCGTCTTGTGATGGTGAGGTAAAAAGCACAGAGATGAACATCCAACAGGCTGAGAATGGTGAAACCAAAGGGTAGAAAGACATTTATAGGTTGTTGATGAAACTTTGGAAGCAGACAATAAATATCCCTAGGGTTTAACCTTCCATTAATGTGGTCTTCTACGACATGTAACTGAAGGCTTTCTAAACTGTTATAACATATATCCATAAACTATTAATCAAGCAATAGATAGCTCTAAAATCTGTGATGTTGACTACTAGAGGAAGGATAATTAAAACAGAAATATTTATCAAACACTTACTATGTGTCAGATATTCTGCTTGATGTCATTAGACACCCACATTGGAAAGGCACAACAGACACTACCTCTGCTGCAGTGGAAGAGGTAGAATTTGAGCTGGGCCCTGAAGAGTGGTTAGAAGTGAGACAAGTAGAAGATAAGAAAGGGGATCTTTCCAGGGAAGAAAAGCAACCCAAACAAAGGTAAGGTGGTATGAAAAGTCTTGACTTCCTCCGGAGACAGTAAGTAGGTCTCTGAAAGGAGAGGTGAAGCACTGGAGAGCAAAGAGAAGTCAAGTTGGGTGGGTGGGGCTTGATTACTGAAGGTCATGATAGTCAGACAGAGGAGTTTGGGTCTGATCATCAGGTAATTGGGGAATCACTGAAGGCCAAAGAAGGACCATGAAGAAAATGATTGGAAAATTAAATGCAGAATGGAATGGAGGGGATAGAGTCTGGGAATAGATGGGCCAGTTAAAAAACTGTTACAGAAATAATAATATTAATATAACACTACAAGAACATCAGCTAATATTTATAGAGCATTTGTTATGTGCCAGACTCTCTTCTAAGTGCTCTCCATACAGTAACACATCTAATCCTCAAATGACTCTATGAGATAGGTGTGAACACTTTTACTAATAAGGATCTGAGGCCCTGAGAGTTTGCCTAACTTGCCAAAAGTAATAATTAAGGCAGAGCAGTAGTACAGTAATTAAGTAGTAATATAGATATGAGGGCTTAGACTAGGGTGATGTACCAGGGAAAAGAAAAAAGCCAATCTAGTAAGCTCTGTAGTAGCCTAATAGTGGCAGAAGGTATCGATATTAGAGGGTCACTGAGCCAAATCCTCTGATGTTGGGTTTGTGTGGAACATTCAGGCAGAAGGGTCCTGGGGAGTTAGTAGCTAGGATGAAGCAGCCCAATATGAAGTCTGAAGCTCAAGATGCTGGTTTGGGAGTCAAAACATAGTCATGGGAGTGAAAAGTAAACAGAGACTGGGTAGAGCAAGCAGATATCAAGAGAAGAGTCTTAAGGGCTCAGGGGACAAAAGCCCAAATAGGAGGCATGAAAGTAAATAGGAACCAAAGGACCAAAAATGGACACTGAGAAGGAATAGAAGAGTAGAGGGAGAAGCCAGACACCAGGGCCAAAGAATTCAAGAAGAGAAGAGAGTTTCTAGGAGTTTTTTTTACCTGATTCAAAGTCTCAGAGGACTCAAAGTGCAACTGAAAAATATATTTTCTTAGAAGGGTCTCCAAACCTTTAGAGTTAGATCCTGCTTTAAAATCAATATATTTTCAGATTATGCCCATTGATTTTTATCCATTTGCTTTCTAAAGGACGTCTTGGTTGCTTCCAAGTTTTGGCAATTACAAATAAAGCTGCTATAAATATCAATGTGAGATTTTTTGTGTGGACGTAAGTTTTCAACTCCTTTGGGTCAATACCAAGGAGCACAGTTGCTGGACCATACGGTAAGAGTATGTTTAGTCTTGTAAGAAACCACTAATCTGTCTTCCAAAACGACTGTACCATTTTGCAATCTCATGAGCAATGAATGAGCGTTCCTGTTGCTCCACATCCTCACCAGCATTTGGTGTTATCAGTGTTCTGGGTTTTGGACCATTCTAATAGATGTGTAGTGGCATCCCATTATTGTTCTGATTTGCATTTCGCTCATGATATATGATGTAGAGTATCTTTTCATATGCTTACTTGGATATATACATCTTTATATTTTATTTGGTGGGGTATCAATTAAGATCTTCAGACTTTTTTAGTCCGGTTGTTTGTGTTCTTTTGTTGAGTTTTAAGAGTTCTTCATATACTTTGGATAACAGTTCCTTATCAGATACATCTTTTACAAATATTTTCTCCATGCCCCGTTGTTCAGAATCTCCAATTTTATCTCATCCCTGCCATACTCTACTATAATTTTCCTTTGACGATCAAAAATGATTTTTTTCCCTAGAACTATGTTATGCAATATAGTAGCCACTAGCCACCTGTAGGTATTTTAATTTAAATTAAGTAAAATTAAATAAAATTTTAAATTAAGTTCCTCCTTTGCACCAGCTGTACTTCAAATGCCATGTGTAGCGTAGCTAGTGGCTACTGCTTTGGGCAGAGCAGATATAGAACATTTTCATCATCACAGATAGTTCCATTGGACAGTTATGTTCTGTAGATTCAAGGGATTATAGTTTTACAGGATAAGAACATGCTACATTTTCTATCTGTGGATCAAAGTCTCTACATAATGCCAGAACAATCTGATACTTTTGTTCTTTTGCTCCTGTCATTAATTAAAATTTCTGCCTAAATGGATCATTGTTAGACATAGTTAAGGTAATTTGCCACTATTTCCAGATGCTTCCGGCAATTACTAATGTCTATCAAGTTGCTATTACCTTTCAGAATTTTTAATTCATATTTAAGAATCTGGATTCCCTATGTATTCCTTGAGTCTCAAGGTCCAGTTGGGGATGTAAAAGGAGAACCTGAGTTCACTAGGAAATCAAGGCTTGGTGCTCATCTTTTTGTCTGACTTGGATATCAGAGCATTTCATAGGGACAGTATGCCTGAGTATAAATAGCCTACAGTCTCTGTGTTAAGTACATACCTAAGAGCCATTGTCTACTAGACCATAGCCTAAGACATGTGGAGCAGATCAAATTAACAAGAGCATTAAATAAATAATTGATGTAGCTTCAACTAAATAACCAAGCATAGTAAGTAAATAAACCCTAAATTGGCAGGATGTTCTTGTCTATTCTAAATCCAATCAATGTTGGCTGAATACCAGTCTTCTTGATGCAATTAAAACACAGTAGTGTGCATATGTTGTCCTCTAAGTAATATATTTTTTTACAGGAATGCATGCTATTCCGCCAAGGATGATTCAATGTCATGCTTGGATTGCGCAGGGTTGTAACTGCAACTTTGATAACTCTGCTGTATTTTGCTTTTCCATCGTAATCGTAATCTATATGTTTAACTGCTTCAGACCTTTATGATGTTTTCTCCAAAGATATAGAAGAGACATGCATAGGAAGCCTAGGGATAAATATTTACAAGTTTCATTTTCCTGGTCCTATGCGCATGCCTTTCTCTTTTACACACACATCCGTGCGCACACACACACACACACACACACACACATCCACAGGTGCACTCACACCCTGGAGCTTTAGCTGGGAAGAAAACCTTACAATAAATCCACTTCCAATGTAACAGCAGCTTTTCATACTTCCCATTGCATAGACCAGAGAAAAATCTCAGTGCTTCCGCTCTGAGGGAGTTTCAGTACAAAGCATCAAGGAACAGTTCTAAGAAACAGTTTAACACGGGAAGAACTGGGGGCAAACCAGAAGACATGCAAAAAAATCCATATTTCTAACTATGTGGGCATATGACTCAGAGGTAGAAACGGGATACAAGGGCAGGAAGAAATGGTCAAAATGTTCTTTTCACCATCTAATCCCATGAGGGTTTATTTCATTACCTGGTATTTTTCATTCCTGAGAAAGGGGTACAGGTCATAACCTATGGCCACAATGTAGAAAGAACACTAGAAAAGAGAAACGCCTATCTACTCATTTGGCCATTTGGCCAAGTTAGGAACTTTTATGTGAAAGGAAGGAAAGAATGAGACAATTAGAAGGTGGGTAAGAATGGAAACACATACAACTTAGAGGACAGTGGGTGACCTGGAACAGACTTCTTGTTCCAAATCCTGCCGTCTCCTTGACGATGTGGAATCAGTGCTGCCCCTCGTTGAACAACTGACTCAGTTTATGACCAAGGATAAGCCACCTGATCTCTCTGGACGGCAAATCTCCTTGCCTCATAAATTAAGGATTTGGAGACCCACAGAACTATAGGGTTTTGTGAATAGATAGAGTAAGAAGAATGACCATCAGGTCCAATAATAACAATCATTTTACTTCGAGGGCTGAAAGAGAGACTTCCCAGAAGGCATCTTGATATCCTAGATCAATGATATATACTCAGTGCACTTGGCTTCTTGCACACACTCTTCCCCACTAACTCATAATCCACTACTCTGTGCAAGACCTTCTCTTTCCCACTAACTCATAATCCACTACTCTGTGCAAGACCTTGTGATGACCCTGATCATCAGAGCAGCTTGAAACAGGGAGCCTGGATTCTCATCCTGGGCATTTGCTTCTGTGGAACCCTCATAATAACCAATGTGATGAAGCCTATTTGTAGGACAATTTGATCTTTCCTTTTATTATTATCAAGAGAAAATGATGTTTGGATGTAAAGATTGAGAGACAAACTAATGCCCTTTAGAGTGAAAGGTAGGAGTGGGGAGAGGTGTAGCAGATGCTGGTGCCCGCACACTGGCTGGGCTTCCAGCTGCCAGCGACTGCACCAAGGTCTTTCTCTTGCTACTGGAGCCCACTCTGCCTCACAGAGGGCAGGCTTGACGCATGGCAGAATCGTTGCCCCTCCCCAGAGCAGCCCTCATTTGATGACTAAAGCAACAACTGATGGGAGTTGACGTGTCAATGTCCCAGCTCCCTCACCCTTCTTGGATGCATGGTCTCCACTGGCTTTCGGGGTTTCCCCAGGGAAATTAGACTCCACTCATACGAGGTGATAACTGGCTTCTTGATGCGCCCTTTATTGGTTGCCTCCTTCCTGTCTCTCTTCCCCACTCTCTTCTGGTCACATCCTTCTCCTCCCAAACAAACTATTTGCTTGTCAAGTCTTATCTCAGTGTCCGCTTCTGTGGGACACCAAAGTAAGATACAAGGTCACTGGAAATTTGACTTATTATATATTAGTTTTATCTTGAAGGAAGCATTTTAAAAATGCCTGGGCTGGGCGTTCTTAAGCACTTCACAGGTTTAAATCTCATCAACCCTTTCAAAATGTTCTGAGTTGAGATACTCAGTAAAATTTGTGTATTTGAAGTTTCTGCAAGAGTAGAAGATAAATGCTTTCAATCTTTTCTTTCCTTTTTATTTTAAATGAGTTAAACTTTAAAGTGGATAAATCCCTAACAATATTTAGGTTTTTAACCTAGTTGTAAAACTCTATATAATCTGAGATCAGCGGGGAGACAAAAATGATATATAATTATCTCGTTATTTCACACTGATTCTCAGTTCTAATTCATTTATGCATGGGTTTCTCTTATTAAAACTGAAGTAATGGTAATAGATACCACCTACTTTTATGGAATTTTCAGTTTTATTAATATTTTCATAATATAACTCATCTCTATTATTCTGTTTCTTTGATAACAAAATGACCTAAAATACATTAAAATGCACTGTGATATAACAGCATAGGATAAAAATGAAGTTTCTTCATGAAGACATGAAATTTAAAATCAGATTGCCTGGGTTTAGATCCTGGTTAATGATACTTTCAAACTGTGTAACCTTGAGCTATTTACTTAACCTTTCTGTGCCTTGGTTTCTTTATCTGTGAAATCAGGGTCATAACTGTTCCAAATATATAAGGTTTCTGTGTGGATCGATGAAATTGTAATTTCAGAGTACTTTTAGATGCCTGGCACGTGGTAAGAACTCAATACATGGCAGCGATTTACTCTCATTGTTATCACTCCTCCATCTGGATCATGTGAGGTCAGTCTCCAGCTCCTTTCAAGAGCATTTTTCTTATTCAGAGCTGGGTTATCCCCTGAGAAAATGTGAACAACTGTGGATCAAAATGCTTCTCTTAGAGTGTAACTGTGTTTCTGTGAGTAAATTGGAGGTTCTCTATCCTTTCCCTTCTTCCCCCACCATTGATCACAGATTTGACCAAGAAATGAAAGACAATCACATGATTAAAGGACAAGACATCTTCCTGAAATTAAACACATCTTTCCTGAGTCTCTGCAGGAATGGTGCGGGATGAGAATAGTTAATTTAGTTAGTCATCTTCCCCCCACTACATATTCTTTTCTTGTAGCTCAGCAGTGACATGGCAACTGGATAATCACCGTCAGACCTCCCCCTCCTCCTCCCCTCCCCCACTGCTTTGCCATTGTTTTAGACTTTGTTACTCATTATGTAATGTATTGCCTTTCAAATATGTACCCCTTTTGTGAGTCATCTATTGACTTGATTTGCCTGTGTTTTTTCATCTTATGATTCTTTGGATGGCAGATGGTAGTGTTTGACAGATTTTCTCATTTTAATGAAGGACCACACAATTAGAGTGTTGTACATATGTCATTATCTTATACATCTTAGTGGTTTCCCCCTTATTTCCCCATGTTTCAAGATTTCCTGGAAATGTCATAGGTATTAGGCTTGTAAACTCAGTTTAGGCAAACAAGGTTGAACTTGAGAAACATGTATAGAATTTTCCTCAATGTTCTAAAAATAATCCTTTAATTTTTTCATCTGCACATATTAAATAAGTAGCCATTATGTAACCAGCGCTGTCTGAGAATTCAAAGGAGAAGGTGAAAGAGAAGGAGGAGGAAAAGCAGGAGAAAAAGAAGAGCAGACATTTCTAACCCTCCATAAATTTATAGTCTTTGGGGGGAGATGTTACCTAATTGGAGGTCAATAAATAATTATATAGCACAAGTGCATAGCACACTAACAATTCCTGCCCCCCACGGAGGCTTGGACTCAACTCATAACAGAGTTTCTCCCTTCTCTCAGTCTGTGGGCTGATGTGTGAGACCTCCATAGAGAAATCATTTCTAGAAGTTCTGATTCTGGTACTGAATCTCTGGGAAATATGAGGAGTCATTATTTCTCCTACATTCCCTTCTCCCTCTTCCCCAAGATACAGACTAGAAGTGAAGTAGAAATCCAGAAAAGAGTGATAGAACTGCATTCTGGAGGATCCATGCTCAAATTCTCCTGCATGGGCCTGTAACCTTGTCAATCACACAAGCGACAATTTTTCCTCACTGTTGGGAAATGAATGGGATTAGCCAATGTGATTGTTCTTTACTGCAATGAGGAATGGTGAGTGCCTTTTCAGGAAGATAAATTTCACAAACTGTAACAAGTGGAACAAGCTGTTTCTCTTTGCTGTTTTTTTGGTCACTTTTAGAAACCAGATTGGGGCCTACCGACTGAACTGTCCTCAAATGAAGACACGGAGCTAGTGTGTAGCACAGTGACCTGCCATTTTTGTCACAAAAGAGGCAAAAAACATAGCCAGAACGCCACCTCTCCCTGTGAGGCAATAGCCTGTATGTGCAGAGAACTCTGGGTCCCCATCCCCCAAAAGAGAGGTTCAGATTTGCTTGGGCATTTGGGGGAAAAAAAAAATCTCACCAAGAGAGGACCAAAAACCTGTATGGGTAATGCCAAAATGTTGTATACTATTGTTCTCAGTAGAGAATAAACAAAGGAGTGGTAGAGAAATTAACTGGCCTCGAAGTGTCTTGGAGTCCTCAAACTTCTGTCTCCATTGCTTAACTTAGAAGAACCAAAATTAGGCCCAGTTCAGAGAAGGGAGTTGTTGCTGATTTGGCCAAGTGATTAAAATAAATGTTGATTGGCCTATTTAGGGACACTTTAAAGGAAGATGTGCTTTATGAACTAAATTCTGAAAGATGGGTAAGATTTGAATACTCAAAATATACTATTGGGGTTAAATTCAAAGCTTATAAACAGATGGAAATGGAAATTTATACTGAGAGAGAGTTAAGGAAGCCTTTTCAATGAATTGCCTTGGTGATAGCCTGAGGTCTAAAATGTGACAAAGAGGATCTCATCAAAATTACTCCAAAATTTATATCCTTGAGACCAACGTGGAGTCAGTTGACAAAAGGTGAGGATGAAGTAGGTTTTGAACATCTCATTTTAAGGTGCTGATGTGACTTTGAAGCAGCCTATCCTTCAGATGGGTGGAAAAATGAAATTGGAGCAAACTGAAAGGGTAAGATGGGAATTAGAGATTAAGAGATCACCCCTGTGGAGGTACCAGCTGCAACCGTAAGAGATGAGGGTTCTCTTTGGAGTTCACAGAGCAATGAGTACGGAGGGCAGATAAAAGGATGGTAGGGATCCATATGATGTGGGAGGTGAAGGAAGAGACAAGCCAGAATAGGGCAGAAAAAGAAGACTGCAAGGCTGAAGGACAAATGGGGAACCAAGGAGTCACCAAAAACTAAAAGGGAAGGGGGAGTTTCAAGGAACATGTGATAATAGCCTAAAGGGTTATAAGATCAAGTCGAATGGAAACCAAGGAAAAGCTACTGAATGTTATCATATTTGTGGGAGCAATTTCAGTACTGATAGAGCAAAAAGTCAGAACATGGGGAACTGAAGCAATGAGGGGATATAAAGAAAGAGGTGACCAGAGGTTGGGCAGGAAAGGAAGGGAAAAGATGAAAAGAAAAAGTGAATTTTAGGTGAAGCTAATAAAGCTTAAGCTTCACTGCCCCTTACTTACAAGGATCCCTTCCAAGGCCCTGGGAGGAATGCTAGCAATGGACCCATATGGTTGTATGTTTTGTAAATTTTGCAGGAGCAAGATATTTTTACTGCAATTTGTTGTAAGACCATTTTCTTTCCTCTTTAACTTCTCCTCCTCAGTACGGGATGCAAATTAAGCGGGAGTTGAATTGGAGATACATTTAGTTTGGATTTATTGGAATTTATTACAAAGTCACAACTGAGTATAGTTAAATTGCTGCTGGTTGACCAGATATAAGAATAGTTTTCAGAAATAGCTTCTGCCCACACTATGCAACATCATGACACGAGGACATCAACAAAAAAATAGGTCAAGTGTTGCCAGTATCCTTTCAAAATGATATTTAAAATTTGTCACTTAGAGAAAACTTGAAATTCCCCTAAATCGTGTAACTCACATAGGAAAGAAACTTGATAAAAACTCCTCTAAAATTGGCAACAATTCTACAATTTAACATGCCCTTCCCAAGAACAAGTTATGACCCCCCAAAACAGTTTTCCCAGACTAAATAGAATTAAAAACCAAAGTTCCATCAACGTACTAGAAGAAATTCTGAATTATTTTCTTTTTCTCAATATAGAAAAATGCTATTACAAAATTTGTTGTCATATGAGGAGGCTAACAGAAAGTATATTGTTTCATCTGGATTTTTAAATCAGCTTTTTAAAAAATGTGTAACTTGTTATGATTTATTTTCTCCTTCCAAATATATATTTACTTTTAAAACTAATTTTGTATTCTTAAGCTTCGTACCACCCCAAACCACAATACCCTCATGATGTACCCAGGTTTTATTGTTTTGTTGTTTTGAGGGTAGAGGGTAGATTTGAAGTGAAATAATAGCCTACTTACTAACTGTGACAAGCAGTATTTCCTGATTTCATTTTTGTAACAACCATTCAAATTAAATATTATTATACCTGTTGTATAAGTGATGGAACTGAGCTTTAGGTTCCAAGGTCATTCTGCTAGTAAGTGGGAGAGCTGGATTTAAAGGCAGATCAGTCCAATTTAAGAGCTTATGCCCTTTCCATTATAACTACGAGGTAAACTGGAAATGTAGATAAGTAGAACAAAAATGGGGATTTTAAGCACCATGATTCACTAATAAAATGTAGTGTTGACTATTCGCAGAAAACTCTTTTGTTTCTTTTTTCTTTTTTTCCCTACTAATTGATAATTCCCATGCAAATACACAGGCTTCTCATGCCATCTCAAAACAACAGTGTATGCCTCTAATATTTAAATATTCTACAATTCTGGCCACATACCATATTGCAGTACACTTATCGGTCTATAATAAATACAACACCATCACACTGATAAAAGCAAATATAGGAATTGCTATTAAGAAACCTCAGAGAATGAGGCAATAAATGTGCTAATAAAGTCAAAAACTGGAAAACTCGTTGAATATCTTTCATTATAGCAAATGTTTTGTTCATAGTCAATATGAAGTATGCTAATTTGGATTTCCTGGCTTGTTTCCATCTTAGTCAGTAGGCATCTGTCAATTCTCCGAGGCAAGATGTCCACTGGCTGACTCCCAGGTGCTTATGTAACAGGAAGAAAAGAGCTCAAGCATATACATGCCCTTCCCGAATGAGAATTTCTATTGTATGTAATATATTCCCTCCAAGATCTTCCATTATATTAAATGCTTCCACCTTACAATGGTACTTTTAGTACTTCATGTGTTTGATATTAGAATATTTCATGAAAGTGGATGTGATTATTCTTTGGGGGTTGTTTAGCATTTATAGAAAGGACAGGTTAAAAATCTGTGATTAAATTTTATTGGTTTATTCAAATGGCAACCAGGACACCATAGTGTGATATTTTTAATCATGGTTTTATATTTGTAGAGTCTGAACACACCTAGATGATGGGAAATGGCCTATGACAGACAGGCAAGAACTTTGTAGGAGGTAATTGTTATTGGATTACGACCAATTCTTTCCTGAGATGGACCACATGTGAATTTCTGGGGAACTGAATCATCTTACAGTATTTTATGTTTCCTGTGCTAATCTATATAATATCCATTTTTAGCATGAATTTGTCGTTAGGGTGTTTCTGAAAGCTTATCAGCTTTTAAAATAATTCATTTCCACTAATATCTTTTACAAGATAGAGATATTACCAAAGTGCTGCTCTGAGAAATGATCTAAATACAGTGTCTATTTGTAGCTGATTAAATGCAGAAACTTGATCTGGGTGTCTATATGGCAAATTCTTCAACTGCTCTTGGCTTATACCTTAATATAGAATTGTGATGCAGATGATTAAAGCTTTTGTAGTAAGCTGAATGTTATATGTCTTGATTTTGATATATTTCATTAGTATAAGGGAGAGGTACCTTACTAATATTATTTTGATGATTTTTAAAAATTTGTTTTCTATGTATACAAGAAACTAATAAAACTTAGATTGTGCTATAGCAGTGTACTTGGTTTGGTGTGAATCCAAATATAGTTTTGACAGTGTTGTTTCCTTTTTTCTCAACTGACTTTGTTCTTGAGTTGAATTTTATTTAAATTGTGATTACACGTTGTCAGGCACTATTCTGACCAAATCAACTGTTTAGCTTGGTATCAACTAGGTACCCACAGAGCTCATTTTGTGATGTTAGGGACATTAATAAAACCAAAAAAGAGCAAGCTTAACATATTCACTAGGCTGTAACCCTAGCATTTACATAGTGCCCAGAGCCTACTAGGTACTAATAACTATTATTTAAACAAATGACTTAAGGGTGAAGTTATAATTCAGCTACATCTACTTGATAATCATGGTGAGGTAAAAGCAAACCCAGAGAACCAATGGAAATCTGTGTGTATGGAATGGAGATTAATTTGTAGAATAACGTATGAACCCTGTTTCTTAATTTTTCATCCTTCAATAGTGTTTTTTAATATTGCATCCTGGAGAGCAGGATGGGGCCTGAAGACACAGTTGAACACAGAAATGTGCACATTACTAGCAGGACTGAGGAACCTACTAGAAAGCGGAATTTTAAAATAGATCAATATTCTCTTTCTGCCCAGGTAATGTAGCACATAGGTTTAGCTGTGGTCAAAGAGGTGGACTTAATCATTTTTCAAGGAAGCTTTCATGTCACTGATTCTTACCCTAGCTTTGCTTCACTTAGCAGAGTATGTCTCTTGTATTAATTTTAAGGAAGAACTGGAAATAGTTACTCAGAATCCACAACCATTTTAGTATAGCTTAATAAAAAAACCTTAGGCATATAGAGATATTTAAATCCATATATAAATATTATACTTTTATATTATATAATATAAATTTAATATTAACAATGAGAAAAATGTGAACCATCATTTCCTATGCCAAACTGAAGGATATAGTAAAGATTCTGATAGAGTCTATTTTTAACTGCATTGTCTTATCAGAAACAAGAAGTGCCTATCTTGAAATTAGGCATTCCTTCCTGTTTTGAGGACCAGAAACCTGCTATCACTTACTGAGTTCCGGTAAGCCAAGCGAATGTAAACATCATAAACAAAAGGTAATGTTTGAAGAGCATTCTGCTATGGCCCTTATTTGTCTGAATTATGTGAACAAGTATCTAGTGCTCGGAGTTTTTTGTTTTTGTTTTTTGAAGTACAGTTGATTTAAAATGCCATGTTAGTTTCAGGTGTACAGATTCAGTTGTACATACATATATATATATATTCTTTTTCAGATTCTTTTCTCTTATAGGTTATAACAAAATATTGAGTATAGTTCCCAGTGCTATATAGTAGGTCCTTGCTGGCTATCTATTTTATATATAGTAGTGCTTATTTGTTAATCCCAACTCCTTTGGTAACCATAAGTTTGTTTTCTTTGTCTGTGGGTCCATTTTTGTTTGTAAATAAGTTCATTTGTATCTTTTTTTTTAGATTCCACATAAAAGTGGTATCATATGATATTTGCCTTTGTCTGGTTTACTTCTTTTAGTGTGATAATCTCTAGGTCCACCTATGTTGTTGCAAATGGCATTATTTCATTTTTTTTTTAGGGCTGAGTATTACATCTTCTTTATCCATTCATCTGTCAATGGACATTTAGGTTCCTTTCATGTGTTGGCTACTGTAAATAGTGCTGCTATGAACATAGGGGTGCATGTATCTCTTCAAATTAGAGTTTTCTCTGAATCTATGCCCAGGAGTAGGATTGCTGACTCATATGGTAACTCTATTTTTAGCTTTTTAAGGAACTTCCATACTGTTTTCCATAGTGGCTACACCAATTTACATTCCCACCAACAGTGTAGGAGGGTTCCTTTCTAGTGCTCAGTTTTAACAGGCTTAAAATGATCTACTGAGATGAGGGCAGAACTTTAACATAAATAAAATAAATAACATAAATGTTATTTATTTTATTTATGTTAACATAACAATAAATGTTATTATTTAAAATAACATAAATGTTAAGGTACCCTAAGTTTGTCACAGATTTTCAAGAACCTTGAAAAATCATTTTTATACTTGTGCACAATGCAATTTCATAAATAACATCAACTCATGAACCAACCAACGAAGAAATATTTGGCCAACCTCCCAAGTTGACAGGTGAGCAAGTGACCTTTCTGGAAGTCCAGACTGTCATTGGCTTGCCCAGTCTCTCAGCTAGCTGGTGAAAGATTACAGACTAGAATCAGATCTCTCACCTTTCAGTCCTCTCTGCTTTGCAAAATTGTATAACCTCATACCTACACCGGTGTTTCCTTTCTTAAAAAACTGACAGAAATAAATATGTGCTATCTTAAAGGTGAATGGACTAGAAATTTCCCATGCTGGCCTGTCTCTGACCCCTGAACATTATTGGAAGAACATGGGTATTTCCCACAATGGCGGGATATTGCCCCCTCCTAGAAGAGATTTACTTAGGTTTCTAATTAAATGATTTGACCTGTAAAGGAACAGTTGTGTGTAGCGGCTTGTTAGTATTTATAATGTGCATAGTGGCTCAGGAAAAACTAATCATAACATCTAGTACAAGTTCAGGTACACAAGCCATGCTCTGTTAATATTTGACTATAAGGGTGTTTAACATCTATTTGAAACGTTCTCAAAGTGAACACAAACACGGTTATGCTACATGATTCACACCTCTCCTGCAGACAAACGCTTACTGTAGAAATCTACCTTCTGGGTTGTCTTGGGTGAAGTGCTCATTAGAAGCAATGGCATGAGTTGTACATCTCCTTGCCCTTTCCAGACCTAAGCTTCTTTTACTCAAAAAATTATCCAGTTTTTTTTTTTTATTGTGTCATAGTATATTTTAAACTAATTTCTGCCTCTCCTTGTCATGCCCCACCCTCCCCAAAATGGTGGGAGAGTTGGAAACAGGACTGTTTGTAATTCAAGTAGACCCCACTAGAGTGCACCATATGATCCAAAAAGCTAATTTAACAAGACTTTAAAGTCTTAGAATGGAATCACAACTCTAATCATCCAGGGACAATTTCTGAACACTTAAGTAAATATGTGCTTTGAAAAACAGTAGCTTGGAAAACTATTAATAACAAGACCATAGAATTTATATTTACTACATTTATAACTTCTGCACCACGTGAGTTGGCTCCAGGGAATGCTAATGTTACATTTTTCAAAGGTAAAAATCATTTTAACATTTCTGTGTCAATAATAAACAAGCACAGACTACTTTCTTGAATGTGGCATATGACAGAATCTAGAGTTTGAAGGGCATCTACTTTATGTTCTGGTAAAATGATGAGAAGAGGTTACCGGTTTTAAAACAAAGAGAAAACAAAAGCAAGTGCCAGAAAACCTGGGCGTTGGAACAGAAATGGTGGAAGGAGAAAGCATCTGATGGAACACAGCATTAAAACTTGGTCTGTGGATATAGATGGTCTTGAATGAGAAGACAAATGCTCCTAGAGCCCTTGAGGGAAAAGGTAATGAAAATGAAAAACCCAGCTGTGTGGACAACAGAGGGTTGTGAGCGATGGGCGGGGCCCAGGAGGAGCAGAGGCTGGGACCACCCTGGAACACAGGATCATCGTGTGGGCTCCTAGAAACCTGGGGTCACTCTAATTGTCAACAACGACAAGTTGATATTGGGGAATACGTCAGGACAGGAAAAAGGAGAGAGCCATTTGACATTTGAACTTATAATGCAAGACAAGGACTGGCTGCTATAAAGCCCAACCCAAGAGGTCTTTACATTGCTGGTGCCTCCATCAAATCACTGAAAGGCTGCCCAGGAGGCCAGTCACATGCCTGGAAGCTGCTGCTGGAGAACAGGCAGAGTGTGGTCAAGACACAAAAGGAAATGAAATTAAGTTGGGAAGAACAGCTCCGTGGTCATGTAATTCTGAAAAGTGTTATTGAACACCCCCGATGACTCCATAAAAAATGCTTCTCCAGTTACATGGATTCCACAGGTAAATATTTCAGGTGTGGAAAAAAAATAACAAGAATTTACAAAGAGACTCCAAGAAATTGGAAGGATGAACATCAAAAGCATAAGCCAATTTATGGTTACCAAAGGGGAAAGGTGGGCAGAGATAAATTATGAGTTTGTAATTAATAGATACACAGTAGTGTATATAAAATAGATAAACAACAAGGATCTACTGTATAGCACAGGGAACTCTATTCAATATCTTGTAATAACCTGAAAAAGACTATATATATATATATATATATATATATATATGTATAACAATCACTATGCTATACACCTTAAACTAACACGAGATTGTAAATCAACTATATTCTGATAAAATTTAAGAAAAGATTTTCGTAAGTACAGAAAATTTTGTCTTTAGTTACAATAAGGGAAGCATTTACAAAGCTTAGAGAGGCCAGAAGCAGAGGTAGTATGGATTGCCCACAGTATGACTGAAGAGTTTTGGGGAGTTAGTATAGCTCACTGGGTTGTTGCCATATATATATATTACTCTAACACAACATTGTAAATCAACTATACTTGAATTAAAAAATATTTTTTAAATTAAGCAAGTAAAAAAAAAAGCATAGGCCATTCAAGAGGAAGTTGTGCAAAGGCAGCAGCCATAAACTCCCCCACAAGTTTTAGGGTTATTGTTATTTTTAAAAATTCTCTGGATGGCTAAGCCACAGAATCCACATGTCCAAAAGTAATGACTGCTCATCAAATCTTTGTGTTTATTTTTAAGCACCATACAGTATTTCACTGCAAGGGGCTTCAGATCAGCCATGTATATAAGAAATAAATAGCCCAGTTTAACCCTTGTAAAGGCAGGAAAGTGGTACAGCACAGCTGTTGAACATGATAAAATGGCCAGGTGAGTATGGAAATATTGAAACCAAGATTATAGTATGGAAGGAAAACATTTATAATCTGATAATTGAAGAATATCTCCCTGGATGAGAAGAAAAAGATAATTTAGACAAGAATTTAAGTGTTCCAGCAAGATTTAGGAAGGTGCTAATGGAATTGACTGAGAGACCATTGACACCTGCCTGAGCTTTGTGGTCTATTGAGAAAAGCAATGATCCCACAATGGATGGTGGGAAGTGGCATGGTCAGGGCAGACATATCCAGGTAATGGACAAAAAGCAAACAAACTAACAAAACAACTCAAGAGGCCTTCTGTGTGGGCACATCTGCAGAGAAATCTAGCAGTAGTGCATGCAACAGACTGGCACCGACCACATTCAGTGGACTTCCCTGCCCTGGAAAAAACATGAAATTTAGAATTACCATTGATTCTGAGAATCATTCTGGGTTCCATTCCTTGGGCCTCTATTTTCACAGAATAATTGCCTTTTCGATATTTACTGCATGTTTCACCCAAAGGAGTCCAATTACAATAGCAATTTATGAATAATTGAAGTTGAAATATAAGTCACAAGAACTCTGAGACAAGTTGGGAATTGGAGTGATTTGTTTCTATTTAAAAATCAGGAAAAATTTTTCAAAAACTATTATTTTTGTTTCTGGTTAACACTTCTCCAGTCTTAGTCATTTTGCTTGTGCTTTCTTTGCCTGCTTTGACACTTTCTCAGTTAAAATTCTTCATAAACCAACTGAACTTGGTATGAGGCTGTTCAAAAAAACACTTTTAAAAAAACCATATCAGATCATTCAAAATAAATAAATGTAAAGTATTCAAGAGCTATTATATCATTCTATGAAAGGGAAAGGGGGAAAAGAAAACAACTACTTGAAAGTAATTCTGTTGAAGATATCTATGACATACTGTTGGATGAAGAAAAGAAAACCACCAGCAGTATGTATAGTCTGACCTCCTCATTTAAAAAGAGATATAGAGACATGGATGGACCTAGAGACTGTCATACAGAGTGAAGTAAACCAGAATGGGAAAAACAAATATCATATATTAACACATATATGTGGAATCTAGAAAAATGGCACAGATGAACCGGTTTGCAAGGCAGAAATAGAGACACAGATGTAGAGAACAAACGTATGGACACCACAGGGGGAAATCGGTGGGGTGTGGTAGTGGGATGAATTGGGAGATTGGGATTGACATATATACACTAATATGTATTAAATAGATAAGTAATAAAAAATAATAAAGTAAAAAATAAATGAAAAGAGATAGACGCTAGATAGACATGTAGGTAGATAGATTACACATGTACACAGTTTAAAGTATAAAAGGACACACCGAAATCATTTTATATTAAAAAAACATATATAAGTGGTATATTTGTAGCCGATTCTTGCTTCTTCCTTTTACTTATTTGCATTTTCCTAATTTTCTGCAATTACTGTATGTTCCTTTGAAATAAGAAAATAATTTTAAAACTTATTTAAAACTAAAACGACTCATTTTCATATAAATGCCCCTGGTATGGTTAAGAATGCCAGAACTGGTGACTCCGTAGATTACTGCTGGATCTGACTGCTGTATTTTGGGAATTTTTTTTTTCTTTTTAGTGAGTCATGCATGGCAGTTTACTCAGAGTGAAGTAAGTTAGAAGGCGAAGGGCAGGCATGAGTGGAGCTCATCACTTTAAGCTCTTTCCTCACCCTATCCAGATCCTCAGAATTACACCAAATCTGGTTAAAAGAGGCCTATGGGCCTGAGTGTTCCACCAGCATGATGTATTGTGTACAGACCCTGCTTGGCGGCCAGGCCTTGCTCCACCTCTGCCTAATTTGTCTTGACAGCTCCCAACCCTCACTTTGCCTAACTATTTTGTTTCTTCAGTCTTAGCTCTAGCCTTGACACCTGCACCTTTGCCTCTGAGGTCACAACTGGTGTCTTTCTGGCTGCCTCGGCTGTGTTCCAACTGTACATTGCACTTGACCTCTCTCTCTTTCTGGAAATTTCTTGAGGGGTCTCTTTCATGTAGCAAAGGATTAGCGGGTACAGCTCCTGGCCTGGCTGACCTGTTTAAACAGCTCAATTCAGGATTCAAGCACACAGTCAGCACCAGGTTAGAGGAAGTCCCAGCTGTAATGAGATTTCTCAGCAGGACGATGAATCTGGCATGGTGATGGGAAAGTGTAGGGGTATAATACCAGGTGTGGGCAGTGGTTCCTGGGCAGATCTGTCCACAGGATCAAGGCTCCGGCTTCTAGATTGGGTTTATAGGACAATTGCCAATCTTGAGGAAGAATCAAACAAGAGAGAAGCAGAGCCCTGGTACTTATTTTATAGAACTGGTGAACTGAGCAGGTTAATGCAAGAAGGTCTCAGAATTGGGATCAAGGCAGATAGGTGCTCAGGGCTAAGAAGCAGAGACACAGGAGAGCACAAATACTGGAGCCCCACTCTCAGAATGCAGATACTACAAGAGGCAAGTTGCAACTCTAAGATGAGGACAAGAGCTTAGGGGTTGAGTACCAAATCTCACCAGAGGGGGAATGAGGCAGAGAGTATTGGCCTAAGAGCTGGGAGAGCTCAAAGAAGCTTGGAGAAACAGTAGGGAGCCCACATTGAGACTCCAAAGGGAAAATGGACAAAGGAAAATTAAAGCAGACCAAAATCAGAGAATTCTGGATGACACTGGAAGTTATTCAACCATATGAACTCATTTGAAAATAATTTTTAAGTACCCAAGTAAATTATAAATATGTATTCGTTGTAAAAATTCTAAGTTATTACAGGTAAGGTTAAAATTCTTTTTTGAAACCATCCCAACCTGGTCCACTCCCCTCTCCTCTCCAGTGATATCCCAAATGTATCACTTTTACTATCCTTCCTGGCTTTGTATGCATTTATGTGCAGATTTTAAGGATAATTATCCCCAAAAAGAGCTTTCCAAATATGTAGCAATTGGAAAAATGACTAAGAAGAAGTAAGCATTTTGCACCCATGATGAATGGCCTTTGATGAGGCTGTCTTGCTGTTACTTTTCCCGGAAAGCTAGCTTCTCATCTTAGCCACGCAGGCTGTGCTGGATCTCCAAAGGCAGCACGAGCAGCGGCCCAAAGATAATGACAAAACAAAAATGTTTGAAAGTATTTCATATTGATGTTAAAACCAATTCAAGTACGCATTATTAGAAAAGCCAAAACTTTGTTGAACTCCTTGCATTTATGTCATATTTTAATATTGGTTTGCTTTTAAATTACAAATGGAGAAAGGGCAGTATAATCTCATTGTTTAGAGTCTTGGAGATTCAAATGCACCCACATTAAACAGGTCATGGAGTGTGATGCTGTGATATCATATGATCACTTGCCCCTCCTTCTTGTATGTGCTAGTGTGGACACGCATGTGCACACCCACACACGCCTCCCCCACACCCAGCCAAACTGTTAACAGTAACAGTTCTTCATTTACTAGAATAAGGCTTTCTGTAGATGCCTAGAGTTGTGGACTCCATCTCCCTCTGTGTGTGTCATGAGTCTTCCATCTTCTCCATCCAACTGGACACAGTGGGGGATACTTAACCACATCACTTCTGTTTTCTTCTGTTTTTCTCTCTCCTTTTCTCTTCACTTCAATGCCCTTCACACTTTCAACCCTTTTTACTTCGTGAACAAGAATCATATATACGAGAAAATGTTACGATTGAGATAGTGATTTCAACATGTAAAGCTCTCTCTGAATCTTTATTACAATCTCGCCACGTGAACCAGGGTGGGCAGAAAAGCCTTTCTGGCATTATGCTGTTTCTTTAAATTGACATAAGGGCTTCCCTGGTGGCGCAGTGGTTAAGAATCCTCCTGCCAGTGCAGGCGACACGGGCTCGAGCCCTGGTCCAGGAAGATCCCACATGCTGCTGAGCAACTAAGCCCGTGTGCCACAAATACTGAACCTGTGCTCTAGAGCCCACGAGCCACAACTACTGAAGCCCGTGTGCCTAGAGCCCATGCTCCTCAACAGGAGAAGCCACCGCAATGAGAAGCCCGTGCACCACAATGAAGAGTAGCCCCTGCCCACCACAACTAGAGAAAGCCCACGTGCAGTAACAAAGACCCAATGCAGCCAAAAATAAATAAATAAATAAAGTTACTATTATTATTTTTTAAAGACATAAAACAGGCTGTTACCCTAGCCCCTCTCACTTTTTTCAAAGCATGCTTCATAACTGGGTCAGTTTTCAGAAGACAAGGCTACTTCGTTCCTGTGGTCGGTTTTGCCAGCCACCCAGCTGGACTCTGCATCTGTAGCAGACACACTTCCTCTGCCCACACCTGCTGGCCCACAAAGGTCAGCTGCTGTCATCCAGTGGTGGGCATGCCCATCCTCTCAGGCCTTCCTCCCTTGCTCCCACCTGTTCCTCCTCTGACCCAGTCTGGTTTCTGGCCCTGGCCTCCATCAGTTGTGTGTGACTGTACTCCTGACCTTGACATTTGTGAGCTTCTGGTCCACACCTTAATCTCCCTCCAAGACTCTGGCCGGCATCTGTATTAACAGCCACCTTCAGTTGGTGTTTTCTCAGTAGCAAAATTCACACCATGTGGGCCTTCATTCACTCCATCTAATGTGTGTCAAGCTAATATGGCACAGCTAATATCAGCTAATATGTGTCAAGGTTCCTTATTCCCCCAAACAGAGACTTAGCTCTTTTCCCAGCCCCTTCCATAAGTAGTTTCAATGATGGCTTCCACCTGTCATTAGGTGGAAGTTCACACCCAGCTCTTGAGCCAGCACTGACAGTTACGAGACACAACACTAACGGTGGACTGAATCTGTGGTCTTTCTGTTGTGGACCCAGAACGAACCCACCACACTGCAGCTCTCTCTTACTTCCAGCTGTACAGACCAAAACACACAGTAAAGTCTATGCCTGAGTTTTCTCAGCTAGCAATCTAGTTTCCTTCCCAGGTCTGGGTCATGGCCTCTGCCTAAGCCAGTCCACTTCGGGGAGCCCTGACAAGCCCAGCTCCTGCCAGTATGCCTCCACCATCACCACCACAGCCGACTGCTCCATGCACATTCCCTCACACAGAGTCTTCTAAGCAGATCTGGACCGTATGCCTGGTTTTGAGCACTGCCTATTGCTGGTCACATCCACCAGATTGGATTTTGTGTAACATCCTCTGAACCAAAATACACCACTTTGGACCTGTTCAGTGTGTTACAGTTTCTTGAGATTCTTTACTCTTCCTTCCATTCCCATCCTGTTGATTTTTCTTGTGGACACCACTTCAGCCATGTTGCTCAGTCACTGCATGTCTCAGGCCTGAGCTTGTATGAGTTACAATACGTGATGATGCTAAGGTAATCACATAATGTGTAATCCAAACCAGGACAATTCTGAAAGTAAAATGGAGTCCTAATAATAACTACAGCAGGACAGCAACATGGATGGACCTACAGATTATTATACTAAGTGAAGTAAGTCACATGGAGAAAGACAAACGCCATATGATATCACTTATATGTGGAATCTAAAATATGACATAGGGGAGGACCTTCAAGATGGCGGAAGAGTAAGACGCGGAGATCACCTTCCTCCCCACAAATACATCAGAAATACATCTACACGTGGAACAACTCCTACAGAACACCTACTGAACGCTGGCAGAAGACCTCAGACCTCCCAAAAGGCAAGAAACGCCCCACGTACCTGAGTAGGGCAAAAGAAAAAACAGAGACAAAAGAATAGGGACGGGACCCGCACCAGTGGGAGGGAGCTGTGAAGGAGGAAAGGTTTCCACACACTAGAAGCCCCTTCGCGGGCGGAGACTGCGGGAGGCGGAGCGGGGAGCTTCGGAGCCGCGGAGGAGAGCGCAGCCACACGGGTGCGGAGGGCAAAGCGGAGAGATTCCCGCACAGAGGATCGGCGCCGACCGGCGCTCACCAGCCCGAGAGGCTCGTGTGCTCGCCCGCCGGGGCGGGCGGGGCTGGGAGCTGAGGCTCGGGCTTCCTTCGGAGCGCAGGGAGAGGACTGGGGTTGGCAACGTGAACACAGCCTGCAGGGGATTAGTGCGCCAGGGCTGGCCGGGAGGGAGTCCGGGGAAAAGTCTGGAGCTGCCGAAGAGGCAAGAGACTTTTTCTTCCCTCTTTGTTTCCTGGTGCGCGAGGAGAGGGGATTAAGAGCGCTGCTTAAAGGAACTCCAGAGACGGGCGCGAGCCGCGGCTAAAAGCGCGGACCCCAGAGACGGGCATGAGATGCTAAGGCTGCTGCTGCAGCCACCAAGAAGCCTGTGTGCGAGCATATGTCACTATCCACACCTCCCTTCCGGGGAGCCTGGGCAGCCCGCCACTGCCAGCGTCCCATTATCCAGGGACAACTTCCCCGGGAGAACGCACTGCGCGCCTCAGGGTGCTGCAACGTCATGCTGGCCTTTGCTGCCGCAGGCTCACCCCGCATCCGCACCCCTCCCTCCCCCCGGCCTGAGTGAGCCAGAGCCCCCAAAGCAGCTCCTTCTTTAACCCCATCCTGTCTGAGCAAAGAACAGACGCCCTCCAGCGACCTACACACAGAGGTGGGGCCACATCCAAAGCTGAACCCCGGGAGCTGTGCGAGCAAAGAAGAGAAAGGGAAATCTCTCCCAGCAGCCTCAGGAGCAGCGGATTAAAACTCCACCACCAACTTGAGGTACCCTGCATCTGTGGAATACCTGAATAGACAACGAATCATCCCAAAATTGAGGCGGTGGACTAAGGGAGCAACAGTAGACTTGGGGTTTGCTGTATGAGATTGACTAGTTTCTGATTTTTATGTTTATCTTAGTATAGTTTTTAGCGCTTGTTATAATTGGTGGATTTGTTTATTGGTTTGGTTGCTCTCTTCTTTAAAAAATGTTTTTAATTACTTATTTTTAATAATTTTTTATTTTAATAACTTTGTTTTATTATTTTTCTTTCTTTCTTTTCTCCCTTTTCTTCTGAGCCATGTGGCTAACAGGGTCTTGGTGCACTGGCCAGGTGTCGGGCGTGACTCTCTGAGGTGGCAGAGCTGAGTTCAGGACATTGGACCAGCAGAGACCTCCTGGCCCCACGTAATATCAATTGGCAAGAGCTCTCCCAGAGATCTCCATCTCAACGCTAAACCTACCTAAGGATATAAAAGACCTGTATGCAGAAAACTATAAGACACTGATGAAAGAAATTAAAGATGATACAAATAGATGGAGAGATATACCATGTTCTTGGATTGGAAGAATCAACATTGTGAAAATGACTATGCTACCCAAAGCAATCTACAGATTCAATACAATCCCTATCAAACTACCAATGTCATTTTTCACAGAAATAGAACAAAAAATTTCACAATTTGTATGGAGACACAAAGGACACCGAATAGCCAAAGCAATCTTGAGAAAGAAAAACGGAGCTGGAGGAATCAGGCTCCCTGACTTCAGACTATACTACAAAGCTACAGGAAGCAAGACAGTATGGTACTGACACAAAAACAGAAATATAGATCAGCAGAACAGGATAGAAAGCCCAGAGATAAACCCATGCACCTACGGTCAACTTATCTATGACAAAGGAGACAAGGAAATACAATGGAGAAAAGACAGCCTCTTTTTTTTTTTTTCTTGTGGTACGCGGGCCTCTCACTGTTGTGGCCTCTCCCGTTGAGGAGCAACAGGCTCCGGACACGCAGGCTCAGCAGCCATGGCTCATGGGCGCAGCCTCTCCGCGGCATGTGGGATCTTCCCAGACCGGGGCACGAACCCATGTCCCCTGCATCGGCAGGCGGACTCTCAACCACTGTGCCACCAGGGAAGCCCAAGACAGCCTCTTTAATAAGGGGTGCTGGGAAAACTGGACAGCTACATGTAAAAGAATATTAGAACACTCTCTAACACCATACACAAAAATAAACTCAAAATGGATTAAAGACCTAAATGTAAGGCCAGACACTATAAAATTCTTAGAGGAAACCATAGGCAGAACACTCTTTGACATAAATCACAGCAAGATCCTTTTTGACCCCTCCTAGAGAAAGAGAAATAAAAATAAACAAATGGGACCTAATGAAACTTAAAAGCTTATGCACAGCAAAGGAAACCATAAACAAGACCAAAAGACAACCCTCAGAATGGGAGAAAATATTTGCAAATGAAGCAACTGACAAAGGATTAATCTCCAAAATTTACAAGCAGCTCATGCAGCTCAATATCAAAAAAACAAAGAACCCAATCCAAAAATGGGCAGAAGACATAAAGAGACATTTCTCCAAAGAAGATATACAAATTGCCAACAAACACATGAAAGAATGCTCAACATCCCTAATCATTAGAGAAATGCAAATCAAAACCACAATGAGGTATCACCTCACACCAGTCAGAATGGCCACCATCAAAAAATCTACAAACAACAAATGCTGTAGAGGGTGTGGAGAAAAGGGAACCCTCTTGCACTGTTGGTGGGAAGGTAAATTGTTACAGTCACTATGGAGAACAGTATGGAGGTTCCTTAAAAAACTAAAAATAGAACTACCATGTGACCCAGCAGTCCCATTACTGGGCATATAGCCTGAGAAAACCAAATTCAAAAAGAGTCATTTACCACAGTGTTCATTGTAGCACTATTTACAACAGCCAGGACATGGAAGCAACCTAAGTGTCCATCGACAGATGAATGGATAAAGAAGATGTGGCACATATATACAATGGAATATTACTCAGCCATAAAAAGAAACGAAATTGAGTTATTTGTAGTGAGGTGGATGGACCTAGAGCCTGTCATACAGAGTGAAGTAAGTCAGAAAGAGAAAAACAAATACCGTATGCTAACACAGATATATGGAATCTAAAAAAACAAAACAAAACTGGTTCTGAAGAACCTAGGGGCAGGACAGGAATAAAGACACAGATGTAGAGAATGGACTTGAGGACATGGGGGAGTGGGAAGTGTAAGCTGGGGCAAAGTGAGAGAGTGGCATGGACATATATACACTAGCAAATGTAAAATAGATAGCTAGTGGGAAGCAGCTGCATAGCACAGGGAGATCAGCTCGGTGCTTTTTGACCACCTAGAGGGGTGGGATAGGGAGGATGCAAGGGAGATGCAAGAGGGAGGAGATATGGGGATATATGTATATGTATAGCTGATTCACTTTGTTATACAGCAGAAACTAACAGTGTAAAGCAATTACACTCCAATAAAGATGTTAAAAATAAATAAATAAAATGTGACATAAATGAACTTATCTACGAAACAGAAACACTTTTCTGTACACCAGAAACTAACACAACATTGTAAATCAACTATACTTCATAAAATAAAGCAGGCAAAAGGTATCAACATGAGCTAAACCAGGCAAACCAGTTGACTCTAGTCCATAACAAACAGGATGATAAATACCCTCTATACTGATTTTTATGACTTCCTCTTTCAGCACTAAGAATGGCCGTAGGGGAAGCTCATTGTATTTTTAAAAATCTGAATATTAATTTTACCAACACCTAAACTGTTTTTTTGTCAAATATGCTTTAGCATACTAATGAATGTTATCAAACAATTATACTTAATAGATCAACTCATTTACCTGTTCAGTGTCTATTTCCAGTTAATGTTATCTTTCACATGCTAGCACACAGTAGTTGCTCAAAAATTTTCTTTTGAATATGACAGGTTTGTAAGTTTACATTTCTAAACAAATAAATGAGTGAGGAGAGCTCTATTAAGATTTTATCATCGTCATCATAGTAAGCCCTGTGGGGATCCATGGGAATGAGGGTATTTCACAACTCCAGTCATCAAAATCCTATACACCAAAGCCTTTTCTCCTACATTTTATGATTGGAACCTTGGGCTCAAAATGGGTACCAATTTGTGCCTTTAAATAGACATGGGATTTGGAGGTGTGGCCTGAGAAAAAAATTTTATTGACGTATAGTTAATTTCCAATGTTGTGTTAGTGTCAAGTGTACAGCAAAGTGATTCAGTTATACATACATATATATATATATATATATATATATATATATATATATATATAATTTTTCAGATTCTTTTCCATTATAGGTTATTACAGGATATTGAGTATAGTTCCCTGGACTGAGAAAATTTTATCCTTATGCAAAGATAAGGATATCTTCTTCTTGTGGAGGTTAGAATTCGCCTATATTAATGCAAAACTATCCATGAATATCGTTCTTAAATGTGACCATAGAACAATACTTTGCCAACCCAGTGGGCATCTTCTTCTCTTCAATAACATACCTACTTATCAAACATGAAGGTTCTTACATTTTATTAATGTCCTGATGAACTCTGTCACAAGAGAGATCAGGTATTTCAACGCAATATGGAGGTAATTTAGAGGGAAATCATTATTTTTCTTCATTGCATGAGGCTACCCCTTCTCAGAAAAGATCTGGAAACAGAATCCATGCTGTACACACACACACACAAACAAACATTGCCCACAGCCTAATATAATCACATCTGAGGTATGCACTTCATTTGAAAAACTTCCCATTTTTCTCCTTATGATAGCATTTGGTTGTGTTCCAAACACTAAGTCAAATCCAACTCTGTACCTTCCCACAAGTTTTGAGAGGTGCTAATGTTCTGTTGTGGGTTAATAAAACGTAGGCCACCTAACTGAGCCTTTTACTAAAGAAGCAAGTGTATTCAAAGCAAAATCATTTGTTAGGTAATATCATAGCTGGTGTCTTTACTGGGAAAGAAGTGGGAAAACACCAATGAAACCCATAAGCCCACAGTCTCATGAAACTTCTCAGTTTATGCATTTTAAAGACTCATATGTCAGAGACATGCTATTTCAAGTCCTCTTATAAGGAGGACTTGGATTCTCCCTGCCCATGGCCATCAGTTTGTCCCTTTAAGGAAAGGCCATGGCGGATGGCAGAGGTCTTCAGAGACTTCATAGTCTCATAAATTTTGGTGTCTTTGTTAGAGAGTAGATAAGATACTTCTTATCGAAAAAGTCTGGACATTGAATAGGTCTGGCAAGCCCTGGAAAATGACCACCTGTGTTTAAATCACGGACCAGCTGCTGAATAGATATGCCGTCTTGAACAAATTACTCAACACCTCAGGGCATCCATTTCCTCATCTGTAAAATGGTAATAATAATTTGTACATTCCTCAGAAGATTATTAAAAGGATCAAAGGAACTAAGAGTAGTAAAGTGCTTTACAGGAGTGCCTGGCATAGTAAGTGTTTAATAAATATTAGATATTATTAATATCAGACATACCCAACAGAGAGGGCAAACAGTTGGCCTATGTACTGCCACATCCTGTGACAAGGGCACACTTTTCTATTGAACCCAGACAGAAGCTCAGAATCCTTCTAAACATGGTGCCCCAACCGGGCACTACCCTATAACCCAGGTAAAACCTACATCACAAGGAATGGACAGCTAGAAATAGTGCTCACTCAAGAGCACACCCCAAAAACGCATTACGAAAATAGTGTGTTCAGGCATGTGTGGTGGTTTTCCCGCTGTGGGAGGTGAGTTGCCTGACAGAGGGAGAGAAGGCAGGCTCCATTTGGCAGGCTCTGACGTGCGGAACTCCCATTTCAATGGAAGATCCACGTGCATATGTTTAAACCTTGACAGCGGTGGTATAAAACACCTCCCCCGAATAAGTCTGCAACTGATACTCCACAGGGGTTTTGCCTGTAACATGATCCCCTGCACTTTGCATCCTCCATCTCCTTTCATTACACAAATCTTATTTCAAATCAGATGTGGAAAAACAGGCACCAGGCTTTGTACCCAGGGCCTTGAACAAGTCAGGACAGGAATTCCCTGGTGGTCCAGTGGTTAGGACTCACTGCTTTCACTGCTGCATGCCTGGGTTCCAAGCTGCATGGTGCGGCTAAAAAATCAAAATCAGAAACAAGTCAGGAAGGCCTCAGGAGAGTTAGGGGCTACCCAGAAGATAGTAGAAGCCCAGACTGGTGAAATATAGTTATCAGCTGAAGTTCCTTTAGCATTTATTGATACTTTGTAACAGTGATAGGGTTATGCATGAGTAGTGGAGACATTCATATGATGTGGTCCTTTAATTTTGAGAACAAAACTTTAATAGGTGAGAAAGAGCCATAGGCAAGCAATTATAACACATTTTACTAAAAACATGATAGGTTGGATGTTGGACTAATTTTCAAATAGATACAAAGAGAAAAGTATTCAGTGTGTTTTCCAGAATCACCTAAGAGGTTAGTGTCAGGGCTGAGGCTGGAGATAAATGCTTCTGCCTCCCAGTTGACTGCCCTTGCTTCAACAAGACCTAATAATCATCAAATATCTTGGATTTACATTTATGCTATCTTATGCTGCAAACACAAATCACTCTACGTAAATTACCTCACTTTTCATAAGACTACTGTGCCCCTCCTTCCTGCTTTGGTTTGCTGGGTCTGTATATGAGTTCTGTATATAATATTGATGTACAGTAACTGCTTTGGTAAAGCATTAACTTTGTTAGTGATAAGGAGAAGCAGTAGGATAACCAGGAGTGTCTGGAAGGAGAAATTATACATTTTAAGAATAGCTAGGGCTTCCCTGGTGGCGCAGTGGTTGAGAGTCCGCCTGCTGATGCAGGGGACACGGGTTTGTGTCCCGGTCCGGGAAGATCCCACATGCCGCAGAGCAGCTGGGCCCGTGAGCCATGGCCGCTGGGCCTGCGTGTCTGGAGCCTGTGCTCCACAATGGGAGAGGCCACAACAGTGAGAGGCCTGCGTACCACAAAAAAAAAAAAAAAAAAAAAAGAATGGCTAATCGATACACAATTTCTGCCACCTAATGGTTTTTCAAAGTTATTTGAATGTCTGGCGTCAATGCTTTACACCTACATGTGAAGAGGACAAATGATGGAAATGAACAAATGCTCAGGGAACAGCCTGATAGTTCAGAAATATAAGGAACTATGACACAGAAAAAGAATGTTATGTTTCCTTGAATATGACAAAAGGAATGTTTGCACTGAATTTTAAAAATTTTATTGGGGTATAGTTGAATTACAATGTTGTATTAATTTCTGCTGTACAGCAAAGTGAGTCCGTTATACATATATATTCTTTTTCATATTACTTTCCATTATACCTTATCACAGGATATTGAGTATAGTTCCCTGTGCTATACAGTAGGGCCTTGTTGTTTATCCATTCTATATATAATAGTTTGTGTCTAGCACTGAATTTTTGAGGTGTGATAATACACTTTCAAAATGCCAATATTATCTTACATAGAAGCAAGGAATAGAGGGGGAAAAAATCAATACACTGCCTGCTTGAGCTACACCATAGTGAGTATTGGTTCTAAAATCAAAGTGCTTTCTATGGAAGAGCTGTCAGGGGAAAAGTTAAAATTAGAACAGCTGTTTGAGGACTGAGCAAGAAATGTCACGCAGGTAGATTCAAAATATTTGAATAAAGTTCAAGGTGGGAAGACTTCGACCCTGTTTTCCAATAGAAATCTAAAAACATCTTAACAGAAGTTCTTGAATCCTCTTTATTATAGATGGGGGGGCATGCTAAATCAATGAATTGAATAATGGAAAAGAAATAAACACATTCTTTAACTTGAAGGAAGAGTCATCTTAGGGGAAGGATGCATTGGAAATCTCAAATAAGGGGAATAATTTCTTATTTGCTTGTTTCTGGTGAAGATGCATTCTACCTGTGAAAACTGATTTACCCACTGATAAAAAAAAATATCATTTCTCTTCTCTAGGACCACAAACAACTACATTTTTGTTTTGTTCCTCCTCTCACATCATTAAGGATTTTGACATGGTATATTATTACATACCAAATGGAACATAATGCACCAAGTAGAATCATCACTCAAGACAAACAAATACTACCTGCACATTGTGGTTTAGGAGAAAACACAAAACAGCATGTTATTAAATATTCAGCAGATTTCCTCACTTCTCTTTGTCAGGAACTAAGTATGGCATTGGAGGATACTCAGAGTGTAAAGTTGGTGTGTTTACCCTAATAACACACCTGTTCTCTAAATAGAGCTGGCTTCTATTTAAGGAGAGACCAAACTGAAGTCATATCCTGCTATAAATTCCTTGTTTCTTTGAGTTGTGTTACAGTGCATTGCTACTGCAAGCAAATGATACCAAGTCCAAGCAAGTCAGAGTCGGTGCATTAACTCTATTTGGTCAGATTAGTAATTCATATTGCTCAAAATGTTAACTGGTAAAAGCATAAGTCTGCAAATATTCTCTGATTTCTTTTTTGAGGCCAACACTTTGCATTCTGTGAACTCAAAGCTCTTTATTTATGGAGAATTGAGTTCTAGCCTCAGCTTTGCTGCTAATTAGCTATGATAAGTTTACTGGTCAGGTCACTAAGTTTACTGTCACTCAATTTCCTAACCTGTAAATGGAGATATTTTATGAGATGGTTCCTAAGATCTTTCCTACTTCTGAAATTCTCACTCAGTTCATGAAATTATAACAAACACATTCTCTCAGCGTTTCTGTGACTACATAAATAATAATCAAATTTTAGTAAGTTACGGATATTTGCAGGCCTTGTAGGACATGAAAATCAACAAGTAAATCATGATTTAGGACTGGGCTTGGGTCAAATTATTTAAAGGCCTCTGTCAGTTTCAGGAGAAAATAAATTTTGACTAGATTCAAAGACTACAATGATGTTTTAACATTAACTCATGATTTGGTTTGTTGAGTAGTTGAATTTCATCTGGTCCTGTGGGCGTTTTCTAGTTAAGTCTCTAAAGGACAAGCTTATGGTCATTAAAATCAGAAGAACTACTGTGTCTATTGAAAAATTGTTTTTCTAAAATTTCTCAGGGTTTTCTTCGAATTCCCTCTGTTAGACCTAGGAAAAGAATAGATAGTTTTGGAAGTTGGGGCCTTTATACGGACCCAGGAAGAATCTAAAAAAGAGGGGATAAATGTATACGTATAACTGATTCACTTTGCTGTACATCTGAAACTAACACAACACTGTAAATCAACTATACTCCAATAGAAATTTAAAAAAATAAATAAATGGAGCAAGAAGGAGGAGCTAGTAATAGTGACAGTGTCGCTTCTCCCTGAACTGGTTAAAGCATGTAACAGAAACAATGTACTATTTCTTATGCTTATTGAATAAAGTTCTCTAGTCCGTGTTTTGAAATGATAAACTTTATTTTTTAGAGCAGTTTTAGGTTCACCGCGAAATCGAGTGAAAAATACAGAGAATTCCCACATTCTCCGTGCCCCCAACACACACAGCCTTCCTAACTACCAACATCCCATACCTGAGTAATGTGTTTGTTACATTTGATGAACCTACACTGGCACATCATTATCATCCAAAGTCCATAGTTTACATTAGGGCTCATTCTTGGTATTGTACAATCTATGGGTTTTGAGAAACGTATAATGACACATTCCCACCATTGCAGGATCATACAGAATAGTTTCATTGCACTAAAACTCCCCTGTGCTCTGCCTATTCTTTCATCCCTCCCTGCTAACCCTTGGCAACGACTAATCTCTATACAGTCTTTGTAGTTTTCCCTTTTCCAGAATACAGTTGGAATCACATAGTACCTACATTTTCGGGTTGGCTTCTTTCAATTAGTAATATGCATTTAAGTTTCCTCCATGTCTTTTCATGGCTTAATAACTCATATCTTCTTAAAGCTGAATAATATCCATTGTCTGGACGTACCACACTTTATCCATTCACCTATTGAAGGACACCTTGGCTGCTTCCAAGTTTTGGCAATTATGAATAAAGCTACTATAAACATCCATGTGTAGATTTGTGCGTGGATATAAGATTTCAATTCATTTGGGTAAACACCAAGGAGTGCAATTACTGTATCCTGAATATGTTTAGTTTTGTAAGAAACTTCTAAACGGTCTTTCAAAGTGATTGCAACATTTCACAATCTCACAAGCAATGAGTGAGAGTCTCTGTTGCTCCACATCCACACCAGCACTTGTCAGTATTTTGGATTTTGGTCATTCTAATACACGTGTAGTGGTATCTCAATGTTGTGTTAATTTGTATTTCCCTAATGACATATGTTGTTGAGCATCTTTTCATATGATTACTTGCCATCTGTATATCTTCTTTGGTGAGATGTCTGTTCATTTCTTTTGACCATTATTTTACTCAGCTTTTTCATTTCATTTTTTATTTTCTTATTGTTGAGCTTTAAGAGTTCTTTGTATATTTTGGATAACAGTTCTTTATCAGATGTGTTGTTTGCATACATTTTCTCCCAGTCTAGGGGTTTTTTTTTTCTCATTCTCTTGATATTGTTTTTCACAGAGCAGAAGTTTTTAATTTAATGAATTCCAGCTTATCAATTTTTCTTTCATGGAAGGTGCCTTTGGTGTTGTATATAAAAAGTCATCGCCATACCCATCATCTACATTTTCTCCTAGTTAACTTCTAGAAGTTTTATAGTTTTGCACTTTACATTTAGGTTCATGATCTATTTTGAGTTAATTTTTGTGAAGGGTGTAAGTTCTGTGTCTACACTTAGTTTTTTGCATGTGGCTGTCCAGTTGTTACAGCACCATTTGTTGAAAAGACCATCTTCGTTCCATTGCATTGCCTTTTTCAAAGGTCAGTTGACTATATATACATATGTGGGCCTATTTCTGGGCTCTGTCTTCTGTACCATTTATCTATTTGCCCATAGTTTTGCAAATACCACACTGTCTTGTTTACTATAGCTTTATAGTACATTCTGAAGTCAGATAATGTTAGTCCTTGAATTGTGTTGTTCTTCATTATTTTTTGCCACTCTATATAACTTTAAAAACAGTTTTTTGATAATTACAAAATAAATTACTGGGATTTTGACTGGATTGCATTGAATCTGTAGATCAAGTTGGGAAGGACTGACATCTTGACAATATTGAGTCTTCTTATCCATAAATATGGAATATCTTTCCAGTTAGTTCTTCTTCAGTATCTTGCATCAGTTTTGTCATTTTCCTTATATAGTTCTTGCACATATTTTGTTAGATTTATTCCAATGTATTTGGGGGAGGTTAATGTAAATGGTAATGTGTTTTTAATTTAAAATTCCACTCATTAGTTGCTTCTATGTAGGGAAGCAATTGACTTTTGTATATTAACAGTGTGTCCTGCAATCTTTCTATAATCACTTATTGGTTTTAGTTTCAGGAGTTTTTGGTCAATTTTTTCAGATTTTCTACATAGATGATCATGTCATCTGCAAACAAGCCAGTGTTATTTGTTCTTTCCCAATCTGTATACCTTTTATTTTATTTTCTTGTCTTAATATGTTAGCTAAGACTTCCAGTAACATGTTGAAAAGCAGTGGTGAGAGGAAATATACTTTCCTTGTTTCTGATCTTAGCAGAAAAGTTTTGTGTGTCTCACTATAAAGTATGATGTTGGCTATAGAGGGTTGTTTGTTTGCAGATTTTCTTTATGAAGTTGAGAAAGTTCCCTTCCATTCCTAGACTACTGAGAATGTTTATCTTAATTGGTGTTGGATTTTGTCAAATGCTTTTTCTGCATCTATTGATACAATGATGTGATATTTTTTCTTTAGCCTGTTAATGCAGTGAATTACATTAACTCATTCTTGAATGTTTAGCCAGCCTTACTTACCTGAGATAAATCCCACTTGGTGTATAATTCTTTATATACATTGTTGGATTTGACTTGCTAATATTTTGTTGAGGATTTTTGCATCTATGTTCATGAGAGATGTTGATCTGTAGTTTTCTTATAGCATCTTTGTCTCATTTTTTGTATTAGGGTAATGCTGGCCTCAGAGAATGGGTTAGGAAGTATCCTCTTTTATTTTATCTTCTGGAAGAATTCACCAGCGAACACATATATGACTGGTGCTTTCTGTTTTGGAAGGTTATTAATTATTGGTTCAATTTCTTTAATAGATATAGGCCTATTCAGACTGTCTATTTCTTCTTGTGTGAGTTTTGATAGATTGTGTCTTTCAAAACAGTAGTCCATTTCATCTAGGTTATCAAATTTGTGGGCATAGAGTTGTTCATAATATATATATATTTTTTTTTGGTGTTACGCGGGCCTCTCACTGCTGTGGCCTCTCTCGTTGTGGAGCACAGGCTCCAGACGCGCAGGCTCAGCGGCCATGGCTCATGGGTCTAGCCACTCTGCGGCATGTGGGATCCTCCCGGACCGGGGCACAAACCCACGTCCCCTGCATCAGCAGGCAGACTCTCAACCACTGCGCCACCAGGGAAGCCCCTTTATTATCCTTTTAATGTCCATGGGATCTGTAGTGATGTTCACTCTTCCTAGTCAGTTTTTAAATAAGTGATTGAAACATTTCTTGTACCTCTCAAAAGAGATCAAGTAATTGTTTTTTATTTTTATTTATTTTTAATTTTATATGGCACATGACTGGTTAGGATTTAGAAATTAATGGCATTTGGTACAAAAATGGGTCCTCTACTTACACCTTCTATAAGAAAGAATAGCATATATAATTTGGTGCCTGTACATTAGCCATAAACTACTTAATAAAGAATAATATAGCTAAAACGCTCCGGTAGAAAAGAACGTATCCCCTTAATGTGTTTCTTTGTTAATAAAATAAACTATGTATTTTTAAAATATATTGAATTTCCAGCATCTTACAGAATGGAAGAAAATATTTGCAAATCATATATTTGATAAGGGGTGAATATCCAAAATATACAAAGAAAATTACAACTCAATAAGAACAAAATATTCAATTAAAAAATGTGCAAAGGAACTCAATAGACATTTTTCCAAATAAGGCGCACAAATAAAAAACAGGTACATTAGGCTTCCCTGGTGGCGCAGTGCTTGAGAGTCCGCCTGCCGATGCAGGGGACACGGGTTCGTGCCCCAGTCTGGGAAGATCCCACCTGCCGCGGAGCGGCTGGGCCTGTGAGCCATGGCCGCTGAGCCTGCGCGTCCGGAGCCTGTGCTCCGCAGTGGGAGAGGCCACAACAGTGAGAGGCCCGCGTACCGCAAAAAAAACAAACAAAAAAACCCCACAGGTACATGAAAAGGTATTCAACATCACTAATCATGAGGGAAATGCAAATCAAAACCACAATGGATATCAATTCACACCTAATTAAAAAGGTAATCATTAAGAAGACAAGAGATAACAAGTATTGGAGAAGATATGGAGAGAAGGGAATCCTTGTGCACTATTGGTGGGAATTTACATTGGTGCAGCCACTATGAAAAACAGTATGAAGAGTCCTCAAAAAATTAAAAATAGAACTACCATATGATCTAGCAACTTCACTTCTGGTTATATATTCAAAGGAAATTAAAACAGGATATCAAAGAGATATATGCACTCCCATGTTCACTGCAACATTATTCACAATAGCCAACATTTGGAAACAACCTAAGTGTTCACCAACAGATTAATAGGTAAAGAAGATGCAATGTATAATAATATACAAGTATTATTCAGCCATGAGAAAGAAGGAAATCCTGCCATTTGGGACAACATGGATGGACCCTGAGGGCATTATACTAAGTGAAATAAGCTAGACAGAGAAATACAAATACTGCATGGTATCACTTATTTGTGGAATCTCTTTTTTTAAAAAGTCAAACTCATAGAAACAGAGTAGAAATTTGTTGTCACGGGCTGGGAGGTGGGGGAAATAGGGAGAGGTCAATAAAAGGGTACAAACTTTCAGCTATAAGATGAATAAGTCCTGAGGATCTAATGTAAAACGTGCTGACTATAGTTGATAACACTTTATTGTATAATTGAAATTTGTTAAGAGAGTAAAACTTAAATGTTCTTACCCCCCCCCAAAAACAAAGAGATAGCTATGTGAGGTGATGATGTGTTAACTAGGTGGTGTAAATTCTTTCACAATGTTTATGTATATCAAATCACCAGGATGAACACTTAAAATCTAATAATTTCTTTGTCAATTATACCTCAGTAAAGCTGAAAAAAAATAAATATGGAATTCCCCAAAGGATCTGTTAGATTTTGCATTGGCACACCCATCATTCTAGTTAGCATTTTTCCAGCTTCTGCTTTTCATAAGGAAATAATTCAAGAATTAAATGTGAGTCTTCCTCTCATTAAACAAGTCGAAAACCACCCTTCTTGGAAATTTTGGTCCTCTCCATACAAACATTCTTAAGGGACTTTTTTCCCCCACAAGACAGTCTCTCAATGGCAGCTATCACATAGCTAATGAATGAGTTTGTGCCAACATCTAACATTTTATCATAAATTCTTAATTATTTCCTAAAAATATTAGTCATTTTTTTAACTACAAGTAAATCACTCTTCTATCAGTTTTTGGAGTTTAACATAATCATATTAATTCTTGTTTTACCAACTGGTATCTGAAAATGTTTTGAAAGTCTTTGTAAGACATACTTTCAACATATTCCTTTAAAGAAATCCATAAAGTAGTTAAAAAAAGAGTTCTATTTCTTGGCATTATGGCATTAGGTCATAATGTCAATTTTGCAACAATAAAACAATTGTTCAGATACAGAATTAGAAAAAAATAATCTTTGCCTTTCATTTATTATTTTACAGATTTTCTCTGAAAGCATTTATATTTAATCCTTGCACATTTAAAAAACATTTAGTAATCAATTTCCTAAAGCCAATTTCTTGACTGCATTTATTTTTTGCTATTGAAGTTCTGCTGTTATGAATTACATCTGAAGTTCAGTAGAGTGTTTAACATTTTTAACTTCCTTAATTGATTTCATGTTAGCACCAGGGATTTACAGTGTTCCCTCAAACCTCTGTTCATCTGCATACAATTCACAATGACAATGCAACAGAGCAGTGACCAGGGTGAGCCCACAGAAGAAGAAAATAGTGGGGATCAGACGCCCCAGGGTCTGGGCTTGTGGAAGGGAGAGGGGTTTCCTTGATCCTTTCTGGTGTGGAGTAAATCCTGACGCAAGCAGAAAAGCCTAGGGAAAAGGGAAGTTGTCAGTCTAAACAAGTCTTATTTCCTCTTTTCCATTCTTTCCCTCCTATATATCTGGTCACCAATTCCAATGTGTGGGAGTTTTTCCCACACCACCAAGCAATTCTCTGACATCAGCTGGGTGTCCTACAATTCAACTCAATTCTGACACTATCCACCTGGAAACAGCATCAGATCCCATAGGTTAGGGGCTCAGTCCCTCAAAAATGCCCCACCCAACCCCACTCACCACTTCAGTCCATGTTGTCACCAGTGCCTCTGACCAACCAACCATAGATCAGAGGTCCCAACGACCCCTCCTTTGATTAATTTGCTAGAGTGGATCACAGACCCAGAGAACTATTTTACTTACTAGATTACCAGTTTCTTATAAAAGGATATAACTCAGGAAGAGCCAGATGGAAGATAAGTAGGGCAAGGTATGGGGAAAGGGCACAGAGATTCCATGCCTTCTCCAAGCATGCCACTCGCCTTGAATCTATAAGTATTCACCAACCTGGAACTCTTCAAACCCCTTCCTTCTGGGTTTTTATGGAGGCTTCATTACTCAGGCATGATGGATTAAATCATTAGCCACTGGCGACTGACTCCATCTGAAGTTCATTTCCCCTCCCCCAGAAGTCAGGGGTGTGGGACGGAGGTTCTAACCCTCTTTTTACAGGGCTGGTCCTCCTGGCAACCAGCTCCCAACCTTAGGTGCAGTCCAGAAGTTGCCTCACTAACACAACAAAAGACACTTTTATTGCTCTCATCACTTAGAAAATTCCAAGGGTTTTAGGAGCTCTGTGCCCAAAATACAATGAAGGCCAAATATATATTTCTTATTAAAAATCACAGTGCCACGCCTCCTTTCCTATCCTGTTCTCTCCTCTCTCCCTGTTTCAGTTTAGACTCTTTTATATATAAGGAGCAGAAAGTCACTCAGATTCATTCCCATAAAGATTTAATGTTAGAATACAGCGGACACCACAAGTAAGAGGAACCACAGAAGTCTGTCTGTCTGTCTCCCCCTCTCTCTCTGGTTGTATGACTTCTCTCTCATAATCTGTTTTTCTTTGTGCATCTGTTCTGTTTGCACCCCTCTATTAACTGACTTCTCATTACTATTCATTTGTGCTTCCACCATGCGCATTTCTTGACTCTACATCATGCCTTCAGCTCCAGTTTCCTTTCCTAATTCACTCAGTTTCTCATTCCCCAACTCTGAAGCCCCAAGAAATGAATCTGATTGGCTCAGCCCGTCTTTACGAGCCATAGCATTGAGGGTTCTAATCCCCTGGGGCTGAGGAGGGGCTATGAGCCAGGCGGGCAGTGATCAACTCTCTAGTATAATCTTCTTTTAACTTCCTCTCTTTGTGTCTTTATTTTTTTCAAGTAGTTGCTGAATACTCATGATGTGCCCATTACTGTTGTAGGCAACAGGTTTTGAAAGACTCATTCTCTGCTTTCAAGAAGCTATGTGTCCATGAGGAGAGAAAAGCAAGCTAGCAACAGCTGTCAGGTATTGTCATAACAGCTGTAGTAAATGATGCTAAAGAAGCACTCGGAAAGGGCACCCCAGCAGATGGGAAGTCCAAGGAGTTCCTCAGGTGAGATGATGCCTGAGCTAATTTTAAGAGAATAAGTAGGAGAGATAGGAGTGGGAGGTTGGTGAAGAGGAGAACACAGGGGATTCCCAGCAGAGGGAGCCATTTGTGCAAAGGCACTGGGGTCAGTGACACACTGTAAGCTCCTGGAGCTGCAAGTGGTTTGGTGGTCCTGGGCACCTGGCAGGAGTCAGACTGAAGAGGTAGGCAGGGGCTAGACCATGAGGTGTCTTGTGGGTCCTGAGTTTGGAAGACAGTGGACCATGGAAGAATTTTTAATTCAGTAGTACTACAATCAGATATGTGTTTTATAAAGATACATCTGCTAGGGCTTCCCTGGTGGCGCAGTGGTTGAGAATCTGCCTACTAATGCAGGGGACACTGGTTCGAGCCCTGGTCTGGGAAGATCCCACGTGCCGCGGAGCGACTAGGCCGTGAGCCACAACTACTGAGCCTGCGCGTCCGGAACCTGTGCTCCGCAACAAGAGAGGCCACAACAGACAGGCTCGCGCACCGTGATGAAGAGTGGCTCCCGCTTGCCACAACTAGAGGAAGCCTTCGCACAGAAACGAAGACCCAACACAGCCAAAAATAAAAAAATAAATTAATTAAAAGAAGGCTCAACATTAAAAAAAAAAAAGATATGTCTGCTAGCAACATTGGCAGTGGATTGCACTACTGGAACCTGGGAAACAAGTTAGAAGGTCACTCTAGGCTTCAAGATAGGAAATGATGTGAGGGCCAGAATTAAGGAACATGGACAGGGGTGGAAAAGAAGGGAAGGATTTAGAAAACAGACTCAACACATACACACAAAGGATCTAAAAGAAAAAGGAGTCAGGGGTCTTGTAGGTTTACCTCCCCAAATACTCTCCAAACCCACTAACATAGGTCCTAGTCAAACGCCCAGGTCTTTCTTCCATGTCTGACCATTGGTTCCCACAGCAGGTGAGAAGAGTCAGGGAGAGAATAAGGGTTCCTATTTAACATCGAGGAAGAACTATTTTAAGATCTCTCCAACTCCCTTTACAAAACTTATATACTTTCATCCCTCAAGCCCCTTTTCCGTCAGCTCTCTCTGCCTTCTAGCCCTTTCTTCCACGCTCTATTTTCCTACCTTGGCTGCTCTACTCTCCCCACTTCCTTTGACTGATATTGACCAGAAATTCCTCATTCATCTAGTCAGTCAACATTTACTCACTTCCTGCTGTGGTCAGAAAGGAGAGAGCGATCAGAGAGCAAAAGATCAGAGTAGGAGTTTATGAGTACACAGGGATAAGCAAAAAATGCACATCAGCCCAGGACTTGGGCCCCGGGCTGGTCTCCCGTCTCCCGGGGAGCGGCGGATGAGTGGGCGCGGCCGCGGGGGTGTCCAGAGAAGGTAACTACTTTGCCGACGTCCTAAACTGCCGAGTGGATGAAAGGCTCTTGCTGCTCCAGCCAGGAGTCAGGACTCTGCCTCTGAGGTGGGAGAGCCAACTTCAGAACACTCGTCAACAAGAGACCTCCCAGCCCCACATAATATCAAATGGCGAAAATCTCCCAGAGATCTCCATCTCAACACCAGCACCCAGCTTCACTCAACGACCAGCAAGCTACAGTGCTGGACAACCTATGCCAACCATATAGCAAAACAGGAACACAACCCCACCCACTAGCAGAGAGGCTGCCTAAAATCATAATAAGTCCACAGACACCCCAAAACACACCACCAGACGTGGACCTGCCCACTAGAGAGACAAGATCTAGCCTCATACACCACAACACAGGCACTAGTCCCCTCCACCAGGAAGCCTACACAACCCACTGAACCAACCTTAGCCACTGGAGACAGACATCAAAAACAACGGGAGCTACGAACTTGCAGCCTGCAAAAAGGTGAACCCAATCACAGTAAGATAAGCAAAATGAGAAGACAGAAAAACACACAGCAGATGAAGGAGCAAGATAAAAACGCACCAGACCTAACAAATGAAGAGGAAATAGGCAGTCTACCTGAAAAAGAGTTCAGAATAATGATAGTAAAGATGATCCAAAATCTTGGAAATAGAATGGACAAAATGCAAGAAGCAGTTAACAAGGACCTAGAAGAAATAAAGATGAAACAGACAATGATGAACAACACAATAAATGAAATGAAAAATACTCTAGATGGGATCAATAGCAGAATAAATGAGGCAGAAGAACGGATAAGTGACCTGGAAGATAAAATAGTGGAAATAACTACTGCAGAGCAGAATAAAGAAAAAAGAATGAAAAGAACTGAGGACAGTCTCAGAGACCTCTGGGACAACATTAAACGCACCAACATTCGAATTATAGGGGTTCCAGAAGAAGAAGAGAAAAAGAAAGGGACTGAGAAAATATTTGAAGAGATTATAGTTGAAAACTTCCCTAATATGGGAAAGGAAATCGTTAATCAAGTCCAGGAAGCACAGAGAGTCCCATACAGGATAAATTCAAGGAGAAATACGCCAAGACACATATTAATCAAACTGTCAAAAACTAAATACAAAGAAAGCATATTAAAAGCAGCAAGGGAAAAACAACAAATAACACACAAGGGAATCCCCATAAGGTTAACAGCTGATCTCTCAGCAGAAACTCTACAAGCCAGAAGGGAGTGGCAGGACATACTGAAAGTGATGAAGGAGAAAAACCTGCAACCAAGATTACTCTACCCAGCAAGGATCTCATTCAGATTTGATGGAGAAATTAAAACCTTTACAGACAAGCAAAAGCTGAGAGAGTTCAGCACCACCAAACCAGCTTTACAACAAATGCTAAAGGAACTTCTCTAGACAAAAACACAAGAGAAGGAAAAGTCCTATAATAACGAACCCAAAACAATTTAGAAAATGGGAATAGGAACATACATATCGATAATTACCTTAAATGTAAATGGACTAAATGCTCCCACCAAAAGACACAGATTGGCTGAATGGATACAAAAACAAGACCCATATATATGCTGTCTACAAGAGACCCACTTCAGACCTAGAGACACATACAGACTGAAAGTAAGGGGATGGAAAAAGATATTCCATGCAAATGGAAACCAAAAGAAAGCTGGAGTAGCAATTCTCATATCAGACAAAATAGACTTTAAAATAAGGACTATCAGAAGAGACAAAGAAGGACACTACATAATGATTAAGGGATCGATCCAAGAAGAAGATATAACAATTGTAAATATTTATGCACCCAACATAGGAGCACCTCAATACATAAGGCAAAAACTAGCAGCCATAAAAGGGGAAATCGACAGTAACACATTCATAGTAGGGGACTTCAACACCCCACTTTCACCAATGGACAGATCATCCAAAATGAAAATAAATAAGGAAACACAAGCTTTAAATGATACATTAAACAGGATGGACTTAATTGATATTTATAGGACACTCCATCCAAAAACAACAGAATACACATTTTTCTCAAGTGCTCATGGAACATTCTCCAGGATAGATCATATCTTGGGTCACAAATCAAGCCTTGGTAAATTTAAGAAAATTGAAATTATATCAAGTATCTTTTCCGACCACAACGCCATGAGATTAGATATCAATTATAGGAAAAGAGCAGTAAAAAATACAAACACATGGAGGCTAAACAATACACTACTTAGTAACGAAGTGATCACTGAAGAAATCAAAGAGGAAATTAAAAAATACCTAGAAACAAATGACAATGGAGATACAACGACCCAAAACCTATGGGATGCAGCAAAAGCAGTTCTAAGAGGGAAGTTTATAGCAATACAAGCCCACCTTAAGAAGCAGGAAACATCTCGAATAAACAACCTAACCTTGCACCTCAAGCAATTAGAGAAAGAAGAACAAAAAAACCCCAGAGTTAGCAGAAGGAAAGAAATCATAAAAATCAGATCAGAAATAAATGAAAAAGAAATGAAGGAAACAATAGCAAAGATCAATAAAACTAAAAGCTGGTTCTTTGAGAAGATTAACAAAATTGATAAACCATTAGCCAGACTCATCAAGAAAATAAGGGAGAAGACTCAAATCAATAGAATCAGAAATGAAAAAGGAGAAGTAACAACTGACACTGCAGAAATACAAAAAATCATGAGGGATTACTACAAGCAACTCTATGCCAATAAAATGGACAATCTGGAAGAAATGGACAAATTCTTAGAAATGCACAAACTGCCAAGACTGAATCAGGAAGAAATAGAAAATATGAACAGACCAATCACAAACACTGAAATTGAAACTGTGATTAAAAATCTTCCAACAAACAAAAGCCCAGGACCAGATGGCTTCACAGGCGAATTCTATCAAACATTTAGAGAAGAGCTAACACCTATTCTTCTCAAACTCTTCCAAAATATAGCAGAGGGAGGAACACTCCCAAACTCATTCTACGAGGCCACCATCACCTTGATACCAAAACCAGACAAGGATGTCACAAAGAAAGAAAACTACAGGCCAATATCACTGATGAACATAGATGCAAAAATCCTCAACAAAATACTAGCAAACAGAATCCAACAGCACATTAAAAGGATCATACACCATGATCAAGTGGGGTTTATTCCAGGAATGCAAGGATTCTTCAATATACGCAAATCTATCAATGTGATTAACCATATTAACAAATTGAAGGAGAAAAACCATATGATCATCTCAATAGATGCAGAGAAAGCTTTTGACAAAATTCAACACCCATTTATGATAAAAACCCTGCAGAAAGTAGGTGTAGAGGGAACTTTCCTCAATATAATAAAGGCCGTATATGACAAGCCCACAGCCAACATCATCCTCAATGGCGAAAAACTGAAAGCATTTCCACTAAGGTCAGGAACAAGACAAGGTTGCCCACTCTCACCACTCTTATTCAACATAGTTTTGGAAGTTTTAGCCACAGCAATCAGAGAAGAAAAGGAAATAAAAGGAATCCAAATCGGAAAAGAAGAAGTAAAGCTGTCACTGTTTGCAGATGACATGATACTATACATAGAGAATCCTAAAGATGCTACCAGAAAACTACTAGAGCTAATCAATGAATTTGGTAAAGTAGCAGGATACAAAATTAATGCACAGAAATCTCTGGCATTCCTATATACTAATGATGAAAAATCTGAAAGTGAAATCAAGAAAACACTCCCATTTACCATTGCAACAAAAAGAATAAAATATCTAGGAATAAACCTACCTAAGGAGACAAAAGACCTGTATGCAGAAAATTATAAGACACTGATGAAAGAAATTAAAGATGATACAAACAGATGGAGAGATATACCATGTTCTTGGATTGGAAGAATCAACATTGTGAAAATGACTCTACTTCCCAAAGCAATCTATAGATTCAATGCAATCCCTATCAAACTACCACTGGCATTTTTCACAGAACTAGAACAAAAAATTTCACAATTTGTATGGAAACACAAAAGACCCCGAATAGCCAAAGCAATCTTGAGAACAAAAAATGGAGCTGGAGGAATCAGGCTCCCTGACTTCAGACTATACTACAAAGCTACAGTAATCAAGACAGTATGGTACTGGCACACAAACAGAAAGATAGATCAATGGAATAGGATAGAAAGCCCAGAGATAAACCCACGCACATATGGACACCTTATCTTTGATAAAGGTGGCAGGAACGTACAGTGGAGAAATGACAGCCTCTTCAATAAGTGGTGCTGGGAAAACTGGACAGGTACATGTAAAAGTATGAGATTAGATCACTCCCTAACACCATACACAAAAATAAGCTCAAAATAGATTAAAGACCTAAATGTGGGCTTCCCTGGTGGTGCAGTGGTTGAGAGTCCGCCTGCTGACACACTCTATGACATAAATCACAGCAAGATCCTTCTTGACCCATCTCCTAGAGTAATGGAGATAAAAACAAAAATAAACAAATGGGACCTAATGAAACTTCAAAGCTTTTGCACAGCAAAGGAAACCATAAACAAGACCAAAAGACAACCCTCAGAATGGGAGAAAATATTTGCAAATGAATCAACTGACAAAGGATTAATCTCTAAAATTTACAGGCAGCTCATGCAGCTCAATAACAAAAAAATAAACAACCCAATCCAAAAATGGGCAGAAGACCTAAATAGACATTTCTCCAAAGAAGATATACAGACTGCCAACAAACACATGAAAGAATGCTCAACATCATTAATCATTAGAGAAATGCAAATCAAAACTACAATGAGATATCATCTCACACCAGTCAGAATGGCCATCATCAAAAAATCTAGAAACAATAAATGCTGGAGAGGGTGTGGAGAAAAGGGAACACTCTTGCACTGCTGGTGGGAATGTGAATTGGTTCAGCCACTATGGAGAACAGTATGGAGGTTCCTTAAAAAACTACAAATAGAACTACCATATGACCCAGCAATCCCACTACTAGGTATATACCCTGAGGAAACCAGAATTCAGAAAGAGTCATGTACCAAAATGTTCATTGCAGCTCTATTTACAATAGCCCGGAGATGGAAACAACCTAAGTGCCCGTCGTCGGATGAATGGATAAAGAAGATGTGGCACATATATACAATGGAATATTACTCAGCCATAAAAAGAAACGAAATTGAGCTATTTGTAATGAGGTGGATAGATCTAGAGTCTGTCATACAGAGTGAAGTAAGTCAGAAAGAGAAGGACAAATACCGTATGCTAACACATATATATGGAATTTAAGAAAAAAAAATGTTATGAAGAACCTAGGGGTAAAACAGGAATAAAGACAGAGACCTACTGGAGAACAGACTTGAGGATATGGGGAGGGGGAAGGGTGAGGTGTGTTAGGGCGAGAGAGAGACATGGACATATATATACTAACAAACGTAAGGTAGATAGCCAGTGGGAAGCAGCCGCATGGCACAGGGAAACCGGCTCGGTTCTTTGTGGCTGTCTGGAGGGGTGGGATAGGGAGGGTGGGAGGGAGGGAGACAAAGAGGGAAGAGATATGGGAACATATGTATATGTATAACTGATTCACTCTGTTATAAAGCAGAAACTAACACACCATTGTAAAGCAATTATACCCCAGTAAAGATGTGGAAAAAAAAAATGCACATCAGCAAGGCTTTCATGAACTCAGTGTGGTCCCAGAATTTTACTGAATCTCATGCTTTAGAAACCAGAGGAGTGTTGATATAGGTTTCCATATCTTACTATCTGTGGTCAATAACAAGGGTAGAGACAAATATTATTTGGGACTACTTCCTTTGGATACCCCTCCGGCCTGTCTCACCTGCATCATCTCCTCCATCTGCAATAAACAAAATTACCGTTCAGGGCTGATAAACATGTAACTCTTCCTCAGAATCATTAGCAGTCTCCCCCCACCCCCAGAAAACCAGTTACTGTATTCTTCAAGCATAACTTGGTGTTCAGCCATGACTCCCTGCCGACAGACTTCTTGTCTCTAAAATGGGCAAGGAGAGAAAGAGAGAGGAGAGAGAGAGAGAGGGAGGCAGAGTTGAGCCCTTGTTTTGAGTTTTATCCTAGGATGGCTTCAAGGGGCATATACAACACCGGGATCAAGCTATAGCCCTCTGACTCCTAAGGCATTTCACCTCGAAAGTCTGAGCAAAGTATGTCTGGTTTATTTCTGGAAAGGAAGCGAAGCTGTGTGTGAATTCAGGTCACCCAGTGAGGAACTCACACAAGGAAGATCAACGGCAGAGCATATGCCATCCTCTGCTTCACAGTGACTGGCAAGCAGGGCAGGGTATCCATACATCTAAGGGACTGAAGAAAGCTTCAAGGTTCCACTGAAGTGCAGTTGGGAACAATTTAACAGTGTAGCAGCTGAGATACAAAGTATCTGACAGAAAGTTCCAGAGGGTGCTATCAGGGCCCGGGGTTTTCTGTTTGAGCTGAAGCAATTCATAGACTACCAAGAAGGCAAAGTTGCAAATCTTGCATAGAGGTCAGGACACTGCCATGAAATTGCACATGGAATTCTTGCAGCCAATCACAGAAGACTCTCCTAGATGCTTGGTAAACAATCTCTGTCTTGGCTGTTGTGTCAGAGCAATATTCGGTGGCCAAGGACAGCTACAAAAAGGCTTCCTGCAGTTTTACTTAGCTTGCCTTCTGCCTCCAACTTCCAGAAGATCAGATGTTGCCCCTGAAGAGACTGTGCGCCTTGGACCAGGAGCTCTCAGGCTCTCCCGTTGTGCTTTCCGCCCGTTGTTCAGTGAGCGCTATAGAACACGCAATCCACAGAAGGCAGGTGGGTGACAGCTGCATGAATTTGTAGCACTGCATTCCTTTTGACATAAGTTGACACCTGTGATGGCATTTTAGGGCAGTTTTGGAGGCCCTCTCCTAATTCACTTGTACAACCACCTTCCTTGCAAACTGGAGCTACTTTTCCCAGCTTCCTTGGTTAATGAGAAACTGAAACCCCTTCTCTCTGAGCTACAGTTTCACCTCTGTTTCCAGGTCACACCCATTTCATTGCTTGAACCCACTCGAACTGTAACTTAATTTGCTTATAAAATATTCACTAATTATATATCCCTGGGTCAGAAACTCAATGTCATCCATGATGTAACCACTTCTTCCTGTTCTAAAACCTCCTCTAAAAGCTCGCGTGTTTTCCTCCAATGATTCTTTTCCACCTCTTAGGGTCCCCTCGGTCCCCATGCAGCCCCCTCTCCAAGTACTACTTCTGGTCTGTACTTTCCCCTCAACCATACAGGAAGCATCATCATAGCACCTCTTCAGACTGACTTTGTTGGTTTATCCTCTGCCCATTTGAATTGTTTTACTATCTAGTCTTCCTCTGATTTTGGTGGAAGATGGGAATTTATTTTGTACCATGTACTTAGGCTGTATTGACAGAACAGATGGGAGTCACGTTGGTCAAAGGAGCTGAAACATATGTATAGAAGGTCAAAGCTGTCAGGGAGAGAGAGAGAGAGAGAGAGAAGGGGGGAGAGACAGATTCTCTGTAGAAAATTACCGCCTGCTGTATTAGTTAATGCTTTTCAAGTCACTTACTATATCGCTAAGTTAATGTACACAGTGATTTTTCCCCCTCTTCTTCCTACAGCAGATAGTGATGATATTTTCTGACAAACCTGGGCAATCTACTTATTTATTCTCTACTCCTCCCCTAAGCAGGACTGCAGTCATCTCCGTCTGAAACAAAACTCTCACGGTTCAACAGCCATGCCATGTCGTTTGTTTAATTACAATGCTTATTTTTACCAATACCCAGCAGCCTGTTATTGAAGGCACATTTTTAGAAATCTAACAAATAAGCAAATATATCCTTAGATCACAGACACAGCTATCCAAATTTGTACACAAGGG
>NW_006792778.1:0-7719 GCF_000442215.2 Lipotes vexillifer | reverse complement strand
GGGAAAGAGCACTTATCACACCTATACACTGGTTTGGTTGGTTGTTTGTTTTTCCTATTTCATCTACTTAAAGGCATTTTCTGGAGAAATGACACATGATTTCTAGTTTTTTAAACCATAACTAAAACTGCCTTCTTGGGTGTTTATGTGAATACTTTCTGAAAATCTTCTGTAATTATATTCAACTCTTCTTTCATGCTTTAAAATGGCTTTATAACAGAGCAAATAAGCAAATAAAATTATGTGGGCACAGGCAGGCTAGAGAATAATTAGAAAACTATAATGGTAACCCAGCAGGACTTTCATTTGGGAAGTGCCCAGATGGCTTCCTTGGTGAATTCTTCTCACATGTAAGGAAAAAAATAATACTAATTTATCCAAACTTTTTAAGAATATAGAAAAATAGGAAACATTTCCCCATTTGTTTGTGATGCCAGCACAACCCAGATAATAAAACCTACAAGGACATCTTAAGAGTAAATTAGAGCCCAATCTATCTCATGAACACAGATGCAAGAAATCTTTTAAATAAGTGGTTGAATATCCAGATGGGAAAAAAATGAACCTTGACCCTTAACTCACACTCATTTCAAATAGATTATAGATTTACATGTAAAAACTTTTAAAATAATAAATCTGGGAGAAGAAAACATGGAATATTTAATAGCCATGAGGTAGGTAGGCAAAGAATTCTTGAACAGGACACAAAACATTTCTAATCATAGAGAGCAAGAATGATAAATTAGACTTCATTAAAGTAAGAAATTGTCCTTTTCACAACAAAGTAAATGAAATGGCAGTTCACAGAGGAGTTTTTCCATACATATATCCAACACAGCACTTGTATCCAAAATGTATAAAGAACTGCTATAGCTCAATAAAGAAAAGGCAGCCAATCTAATTTTTTTTTTTTTTTTTTTTTTTTTTTTGGCGGTACGTGGGCCTCTCACTGCTGTGGCCTCTCCCGCCGCGGAGCACAGGCTCCGGACGCGCAGGCCCAGCGGCCATGGCTCACGGGCCCAGCCGCTCCGCGGCATGCGGGATCCTCCCGGACCGGGGCACGAGCCCGCGTCCCCCGCATCAGCAGGCGGACCCTCAACCACTGCGCCACCAGGGAAGCCCAGCCAATCTAACTTTTAAATGAGGAAAATCTTAAACAGGCACTTCATGAAAGAGGATAACTAATAATGGAAAAGAATCTGAAAAAGAACTATATATATGTATCACTTTGCTGTACGCACATTGAAATTATACTTCAATTTAAGAAATGATTAATAAAAAGGCAAAACAAAACAAAACAAAAAAGGGCTTACCTAAATATCCAATAAGAATTTGAACAAAGCTCTCAATATCAATAGCCAGTGGGAAAGTGTAAGTTAAGGTCACAATGAAATATCGTGACACAGCTGCCAGAATGGCTAAATTTTTTTTGATGATACAGTAGGTCACAGAGGGTGGGAAACAACTGAAACTCTCATACACTGCTGTTTGGAACAAATGTTTTGGAAAGTTGATTGGCAGTATCTACTAAAATGAAACAGGCAATATCTCTATGACTCAGCAATTCTACATATCTACCACAAAGAAATGAGTACATATGTTTACTCTAAGACACAGATCAGAATTGTCATAGCACTATTAGGTATAATAGCCCCCAACTAGAAACAATGTAAATGTCTATCAACAGTTAATGGATGAATAATTTATGACATGTTTATACTGTGGAATGTTTTACAGCAGTAATAAAGGATGAACTACTGGTATGCAATGACAAGGATAATTTCACAGAAATAGTGCTGAACTTAAAAAGCTGGCACAAAAGTGTACATTCTGTATTCTTCCATTTTACAAAGTTCAAAGAAAGGCAAAACTAATATATGATGATAGAATTTTCTTTTTAAAAGGCTCCTGAATGATTCTAATGTGCATCTAGGTTTGAGAACTACTTACATGCCAGGGAGGTAACTGAGGTCCCAGGAAGTGAGGAGACTTGGCCGGGTTTTCTTGATTCCCAGCTTTGTTTTATGTGTATGAACAATACTGCCACCTCCGTTACACAAAAATGATCCCACCAGAACTTGATTCTATGTACAACACATGGATCCCAGATCCTAAGCTGTTTTTACTGTCCTCAACAAACTCACACAGTGTAGATTGATTCCATGTGCTGCCTGAGAGATGGCTTTCATTCAGGAGTGAGTGAACATTTCTGATTCATTTTCCACAAAAACTTTTTTAGATAATTTCTGTTATTTTATTTTTATTGAAGTATAGTTGACTTACAATGTGTTAATTTCTGGTGTACAGCAAAGGGATTCAGTTATATATACGTATATTCTTTTTCAGATTCTTTTCCCTTATAGGTTATTACAAAACATTGAGTATAGTTCCCTGTGATATACCGTAGGTCCTTGTTGGTTATCTGTTAATTTCTGTTATTTTAAAATGGCAAGCACATAAGAGTATCCATAAACATGAAGGAAGCAGAAGAAATACATATCTCTCTCAGGTGTCATTTTACATCTCTGCCTGATACTAGTTAAACCAATGTTCTGATATCGGTGTTCACCTTCTTTTTCTTTTGGCTTTTTGTTCATTTTTTAATAAATTGAAATATAGTTGATGTACAATATCATGTTAGTTTCAGGTGTACTACATAATGATTTGACATTTGTATCCATTATGAAACGATCATCATAAGTCTAGTAACTATCCGTCCTCATACAAAATTATTACAATATTATCGACCGTATCCCTTATGCTGTATATCACACCCCGTGACTTATTTATTGTATAACTGGAGGTTTGTACCTCTTTCTGTTCATTTTAAAAATCATTTAGAAAGATTCTGAAAGGCTTAGGAAAAGGAGAATTTCAATCTCCATCGGGGAATTGAGAAACAGCTTTTGGTCTATTAAAAATGCTTATTATGTATATTCAGTGCCTTAATTCTACGTGACAAAATGATAAATGCAGGAAAACGCTCATATTCTCTGCTTTTGGCATTAGCAAGCATTGAATGCATTCAGATTAATAAAATTCAAGTGTTGCCAATATAAACGAAAGAGGCTGTTATCACTTTGCACCCTTAGTTATTAGCAATCATGACAGCTCAAGGAAAGTCAACTGACACTTATTTATGAAAGGATTTGAACAGTCACAGCTGAAATTCACAAATGTAGATGCAGATAACTGCTGGAAAGCCACAAGAAATGGTAGGAAAGAAAAGCTAGTAAGGAGAGTGAGCAACCGTAATCAGCTTTGGTGAAACAAGTAGTATCAATGGAGGTAACACCTCATTTTTTTTACTCTTCTGAAATCTTTCTACTCTTCTAAATTTCTCCCTCTCCCCTCTTCCTCCTCCTTCTTTGTCTTCCAGAGTGTTGTCACCTATACAAAATGCTCTGTGGGGCTCTGTTTCCGTATTAGTTTATCTGAATCTCAACTTATTTCTTCTATGGGTGAGAACACTGGTTCTTAACCTGTAGCTTTTCTTTACCTCCAAGTATATCAATGGTGTTAAGTAACACCCATCCTATGCCATTTTCTTCAGTTAGCATTTCCACATACTTCTCAACGTGCCTGATAAGTCACACCTTCTTGTGAGTTCCCTTCCATCCACCAGTCAACCATCCTAATTCACGGCCAGAGCCAAGGGCTCTCTGCTCCCCCCGCTACCAGTATTGCAGTCCTCATTGCTAACTGAGCAGCGAGTCATCCAGCTCCAAAGCCCCATCATATTATCTGTGTTCTTGGACCACTGCTGGTACTGTCTCAGGTTGGCTTCTCTTGATGAAACAATCAACACATGTGTAAAGGAGGGGCTGACACAGATTGGGCATAGGGAAACGTCAGACTGTGATACAGGATGACAAAGCCTCAGCCAAGGCCCCAAGGAGCTAGAGCACATCCTGTTCATCACTGTGGTGCCCAGTGAACCCTTATTCGCCTGCCAACATCAGTCACTGTATGTGGGCCTCTGGGAAGGGCTTGCCTGGAAGGAGGGGTCTGTCTGCTGCTGAGGCAAACCCAGAAGGTGCTGACAGCTCCAGCATTGAGTCCTTCCTGGAAGGGGGATTGTTTCCATCACAGAGATGCATGAGGACAGAATGCAGATTAGGTCAGGTCTGAAAAGGATCCAATCCTCCAAAATGACCCCAGATTTCACTTGAAAGACTATAGGTTTCATTCAGGTCTGATCTTAATTTATAGCCCAGAGTGTGGGCCAAAACGTCTCCATTTACTTTGGGAAATACTCCCAAATCTCACTTACCTAAATACTTGGTACACTGTAAGGTCACTAAGAGGGCTTTTTAAAATGTACTTTTGAAAGAGATTTCTAGTTTGGTTTTCAAGAAAGATTGTGTGTGAAAAAAAGTTTTGGAGGGAAATGATATAACTCTAAAAGAGATTTAATATCAGCAGGGGGAAAAGGATTAGGGAAAAAGGGAACTCATGGCATCACACTGAAGTACGTTTGATCTTAGGCCCTGCTTTAGATATTAATTTCTGAGCTAATGAGGCTCGGCCAGACTCTTGGGATCTAGGAGTCATTTTCCAAAAACATCTTTAGCTTTATCCTATCTCCCTGAATCCAGACTAGGATCCTATAAATCTGTAATTTAAATTCTGTCCTGGCCATGTAAAAGGTTTAACCACTACATTAAATCCAGTAGACAATTTTAAAATCCTAATTTAGGGGCATTAAGCCCTTTTTTTTTTTTTTCTGTATGCGGGCCTCTCACTGTTGTGGCCTCTCCCGTTGCGGAGCACAGGCCCCGGACACGCAGGCTCAGCGGCCATGGCTCACGGGCCCAGCCGCTCCGCGGCATGTGGGATCCTCCCGGACCGGGGCACGAACCCGTGTCCCTTGCATCGGCAGGCGGACTCTCAACCACTGCGCCACCAGGGAAGCCCCCTTTCTCTCTTGAGAGTGTTCCATGTTTGGCCTCATCACAAAAGTGAGCACCCTGTTACCAACAAGCTTTCCGTCCTTGAAACAGCTCCTATTAACCAGCAGAGCAGCCTAAAGAAGAAAAATGTCCAAAAAGCAGAGCATGGATGTTCTCTCAGGACACCAGAGCTTTGCTGGGAACTAATTTGAAACCAGTTTCCCATACATTAGGCTTCACAAGGTCACACTGCGCACTTTTGGTATCTGGTCGATAAGGGTATTTTCAGTAACAGTTTCAAGAACAGAAATGCTAGAATGCCAAACCATAGTTTTCGATTGTCTTACCAACTGTCAAATCAAATTCCTTCATTTCTCTGGTGGTCAATAAGAATTGTATCAAATATTTTGTGTGTGTGTGTGATTTTTAAAATTGAGGTATAACTGACATAGAACATTATATTAGCTTCAGGTGTACAACATAATGATTCAATAGTTGTATATATCGTGAAATGATCATCACAGTAAGTGTAGTTAACATCCATCACCATCCATGGTTACAGAACATTTTTTTCTTGTGCTGAGACCTTTTCAGATCTACTCTCTTAGCACCATTCAAGTACGCCAATACATTATTATTAACTATGGTCGCCATGGTACATTACATCCCCATAGCTTATTTATTTCATAACTGGAAGTTTGTTCCTCAAAAATATTTCTTGAAATAAAAACAAAAATACTTTAGTATTATAAATTTGGAGCTTGTGTCATTGATCAATAATCCACATACTATGGGTTGATCCTATCAATGATGTAAAAATAGAGCATCCACCTCATTGTCAGATTCACATTTCATTCAAGAAAGGTATGGAGAGTTTACTGGGGTCTATGTCTGGCGATGAAAATAAATATTCTACTTCAGTACTAAAGGTGTTCCTTGAGCTCTTCCCTTTGTTCAATGAATTGATTAGGAGCAATTCAGATGCAATGGTTCCTCTTATTAAATTCATACCACCCCAAACTTTCTTCAAACAAAGCAAGGTTAACATTTTGTTCTCAGTCCTTCAGAGTAAGTGACAGTATCCAAGTTCTTCTCACTTTCTCCTATTGCTTCTTCTCCCTCCTTTTTCCCCCTCAACCAGAGTGTAAGCTCCTCCAGAGCACACACACACACAAAAACAAGCCCTGTTTTCTATCGCCTTCGTTGCCTGGCACGAGTCCAGTAGATAAAACAGTCCCCAAGGCCTGGACAAGTGGAACTATTAAATGTAATTTTACACTTTGGTGGGGTTGAAGCTGTAGCACATATCAGCCTGACGGGCCTATGTAATTAGTTCCTGTGAGAAGTCAGGAAAAGGAGGCGATGTCAATAAACTAGAACTCAGTCAGCAAAAGTGACCCATGTCAGCATGTAATTCCCCTTCCTCGTCCTCCACTGTCACCATTCAGCCATCTTTTCCACACTGATGGTCACCATCTGGCAGTCATCTCTTCCCACCTCTGCCCTCCAGCCAAAGGACTCAGGTTGATCAAATTGTCAGTGGGGAGAGAATGAAGGAATGGCCCTTTATAGCATAACTAGCCCTGAGTCCCACACCTCTGTAGGTATCAACTTCATGAAACAGATGAAACCACAGGCCTCTGAAGCTGCTGGGGGCCTCAGAGTTCTCCAGAAGCCTGCTGCTAAAAATAAGTGTTAGATAGAAATGCAGACTCTCAAGCCCTGCTCCCTTCCTACTGAACCAGAATCGGAGGTTTAACAAGATCCCCAAGTCATCTGCATACACAATAAAGTCTGAAAAGCCCTAGAATATGCTTCATTATGTGTACCAGAAAACTGAGCCCGGGAGAAGCTACGTATCTAAATAAAATGCATCAGGACAGATTTGTAGATCAATTCATTCATTGATCCTGGAGAAACAATAACAGGAAAATGTACAACACATTAGTAAAAGCAGGGCTTTGGCTCCTTACAAAAGACTTTACCATCAATTAAACAAGAAATCCAATTGCATGACAATACTTCGGAGTGTATCACAGCAGTTCATTAATATTTCTAAGCACCATCATAAGGACTATACAGTAAATACTTGCATTAAATTAAATTAAAAATTGTTTTCTTGTTTTCTTTTTTAACTTTTTATTTTATACTGGAGTATAGCCGATTAACAATGTTGTGATAGTTTCAGGTGCACAGACATACATATACATGTATCCATTCTCCCCCCAAATCCCCTCCCATCCAGGCTGCCACATAACACTGGGCAGAGTTCCCTGTTCTATACAATAGGTCCTTGTTGGTTATCCATTATAAATATAACCGTGTTTATTTATTTGTTTGTTACTTTGTTTTGTTTTTACCTGAGCTGGGTCATACAAATGCTAAAAGGCAGTTCTTTGTCTTTAGGCAAGATTTTTGTAGTTTCTAGGATTCCTAAGGTTGTTACTCCCTTCATCCTTGACTTTTCTACCTGATCTATTATTTCACCTCCAGCCACGTGCAGATCCCTATTTTTTAATTACTTGTTAATAAAAGGTAATATATGCCCTACATGGAGAATACAAGAGAATATCTCAAAGACTAGAAATTACCAAGAGTTCCAACCCAAGAGAAACACAGTTAACATGTGAAATGTATTTTCTTCCAACTTTTTAATGTAGTTAAAATGATACTGTATTTATAGGTTGGTATGCTGATTTATTTTAAATTAAGAAAAAGAGTATTATCAGGTTATTACCTGGAACGTAATCAAAACTTCATATAGGAGGCCTTCAAGATGGCGGAGGAGTAAGACGTGGAGATCACCTTCCTCCCCACAAATACATCA
>NW_006792777.1:0-1888 GCF_000442215.2 Lipotes vexillifer | reverse complement strand
GGATTCAGTCCTCTCTATTCACAGACCTCTGCCCTAAAAGGATGATCCACAAGTCGAAATTGCGTGCACACTTTTGCGTGTGTTCAAGAAAGTGCAGTTTTTTAGGGAAAAGCACCATTGCATTTATGAAATTCTCAAAGGATTCTTGTCTCAAAAGATTGAGTCACAAATGTAGGGGAGAAAAAAGACATTTCTTTTCCTGTAATTATCCTCATGAGTGATGATAAATGGATAATTTGTTTTAAATAAAAGTATCTGATAGTTGATAATTTGTCACTTTCTGAAGTCATTCAACAAATATTTTTCGAGTATGTACTATATGCCACGAACTGTTTTACATGCTAGGGTTGCAGGCCCAAGAATGAAACAGCCCAAGTATCCCAGTTCTCAGGGGGTTTACAAATAAATAGAAATAAGTATATAAGTGTAATAAATAGATAGATATAATTTCAAGCATTGCTAAGAACTTTGGAGAGAAGGAAAGCAGGGGAAGGAGAGTAAATCAGTTCCAGAAAGGCCTGTTGTTTGCATTATATATATAGTTAAATCAATCAAACAAACCAACCCTGAGCCCTCTCAATTTCCTAGAAGTCACAGAGGTGGAGAGAAGGATAATTGTCAGTAATACAGAATCAAGAACGACTGTGAAATTCAGAAGATTGCCTTAAACCAGAACCCTGGTCAGAAGTTAGACATGGATCTTTCTTAAATGTTACTTCATGCCTGGTTTTGATACGTTCATGGTGTGAGAAAGTTTTAGATCTGGCTTTAACTCTGATTCCCCATAGTTTTAAATTTTTTTCTTCAGTCAAAATGAATATTTGAAGTTCTACAGATTAATGTATTTTATTTCAGTTATTCAGTTATTGCTTATTTGAAGCCCCTTTTTGGGTAATTTTTCGGTGACTGACTCATTCTCAGTCTAAACTTTACTTCCAGGCTGAATTTACCATTGTTATTTTTAAACTTTCTACTGTCCTGTCATGCAAACATCTTCACAGAAAGAAACTCAATTTGAAATACATACTGTTTGGTTACCCGCTGTCCAACCATGATATTCAAACTCTAACCAGTCTGATATGGGCATCAGCCAATCAGGGAAGACAGTGCCATAGAGAGTTGAGAATCGGCCCCATCTCTTTGCAGTACTTACTGAATCCCGTGTCAACTTTCAAAGTTATAGTTAGTATATATGAGTTCCACTTTTGTGCAGCTTTTTTCATATACCATCATTTTCTGTGACGTTTGTATATCATTTATGGTATATACATACAGTTTCGTTACACGATATGGGGAGGTAAAGTTTTTTCCTACCTTTGATGGTATGAAAAGGGTTACCATACACATCGTTGGACACATTGATTTGGTTTTTATCTTTTTGAATCATTTGCATGGAAATATGAAACCACTACTTAGAGGTGAGAAAACAATCAATCTTAACACCATCTGTTGAACATTCCCCCTAACATGTATTCTGACAATCACTGCGATTCCTCCTAAAATGGTGAATTTCAAATTGAGGTCAGGGTGTTTGAAGCATGCTCAGGGCTCCAAGAGTTCTTTGTGGGAATTGAAGTCTTTTGTGATTTTGTTTTAGTGATCTTTTAAAAATGTGTGTGACTATATTCTCTATAATATGAACCACCTTAATAACTGAGTTGCAGAGTTTCCAGGTAGTAATATTTTAATTCTCATAAGCTATGAGTAAAGAATTAATTTATGAGCTGGAATTAAGCTATGAGATGGAATTAATATAAATATGTGACCAAGAGACACTGTGAGTGAAACGCAGAACGTTTTAAATGCAGAATTCAGTGGAAATAGTTTCACAAGGCAACATAGCCTGTGCTCAGATCCCCAAGGCTCCTGAAGGATGTACCACTGTTAA
>NW_006792775.1:4865580-4870041 GCF_000442215.2 Lipotes vexillifer | reverse complement strand
CCATGGCCGCTGAGCCTGCGCGTCCAGAGCCTGTGCTCCGCAACGGGAGAGGCCACAACAGCCAGAGGCCCGCGTACCACAAAACAAAAACAAAACAAAAAAAACCTACAGACTGCAACTAAACCAGTGCTTAGAGCTCTGGTCTCCATCTTACACAGACCCTTTCAGATCACAAGAAGTAATGCTTCCCAACTCATGAAGTCAAGCAAAGCATGAAAGAAAAAATAGTCGTAGGCTAATTTCATGTGTGGGTCTATATGTAGAGCACTTTAAAGTTAAAAGCTAGCGAACCAAATCCAGCAATGTGTTTTTAAGTCATGACCAAGGATGTATATCGCATGAATGTAAGGATGTTATAACATTGTAAAGATTATTGGAGGTAATTCACAGATAAAAGGATAAAAACCCTTTCCCCCTTCGGTAGACAGATAGAAAAGCATTTGATAAAAATTAAAGTTGTTTGTGACTATTTAGCAACCTAGGAATAGAAAATAGCTACTGATAAAAGTGTCTGCTGAACGTCTACAGCAGACTTTATTCTTAACGGTGAAGCATTATTTTGAAGAAGTAGTCCCTTCAAAGACATGACCCAGGCAGCGAACCCTGCAGTGACTGCTTCTCCTCAGCACTGTGCTGCTGGTCTTAGCACATGCAGCATAAATAAAAACAGATTTGAAAGAGATAAAATGGTTACTGTTTGTTTGTAGGTTATGATTTTCTACATAAAAAATTCCAGTGAAATCTATAGGTAAATGTTAGAATTATGAGGAAAGTTTAACAAGTTTACTGGATGAACCCACAAATCAGTTGCACCTTATAAGCCAACACAAGATGTCTTAGATGTGTCCCCCCCCTTTTTAAATGAAAAGTTAAACGTTGTCTGTAACTAAGACTGAAAAAAAACAAAGGCCTAAATAAATAGGGAGATATACCATGTTTGCTAATGGGACGATATCTTTGGCATTTCTTAACAAATTAATCTATGAAATGAACGTATTTCTCATCAAAATCCCAATGGAATTTTTATGAAAGGGAGAAGCAGATTGTGAGAGTCCCAGAGAAGAACGAGGGGAGCCAAGAATAGCCAAGATCATGTTAAAGAGAGTAAAGTGAGGGGGCTTCACGGTATTAGGCAGCGAGACTCACTATTATTGAGATGATGCATGTGACCTAGGCACAGAGTTGTACAAGCAGACCCCCTACACTTACGTGTTAGGGTGACATAAGCTGGTGAGAAAGGAAGGGACTAATAAATAGTGATTATCCAATGTTGGAGAAAAATAAAATTAAATCTCTCTCTCAACATAGGTTTGAAAGGCAGAACTGCAACTTTCAGAAGACAGCATAAGAGAGTATCTTACAGCTTTATGGTAAAGGGCTTCTTAACCATAAAAAAGCCAGACCATAAGGGGAAAGATTAATAAATTTGACTTTATTTAATTTCTAGTATTCCAAAAGACACAATAAAATGAAAAGACAAGCCGTAACCAGCAAAGAAACATGCAGTAGCAGGATATAGGGAGAACCTAATATCAAAGGAAGAGACACAATCTAATAATAACTTTTTTAAGTTGACAAAGAGTACAAACAAGCCATTCTTGGTGGAGGAAAACAAGGAGCAGACTAACGGGGTCAGCCTCAGCCTCGTGTCAGTGACAGTAATGATTCAGTGCTATTCCATGCATTTTGTTTGTTTGTTTGTTTGTTTGTTTTGGCTGTGCCATGAGGCATGTGGGAGCTTAGTTCCCCAAATAGGGATGGAACCCATGCCCCCTGCAGTGGGAGCGCAGTCTTAACCACCGGAACGCCAGGGAAGTCCCTCCATGCATGTTAATCTATTAATTCCTATCTAAATTGTTACAGAAAATAGAAAAAGTGCAAAAGCTACCTTTATCTTTTTATGAGGCAGTGAAATCTTAATTCCAAAACAAATAAGGATAATTACGGAAAATGATCAGCTTATGTCACTTACAAGCAAATTAAATGCAAACATCCTATATAAAATATTTGCTAACTGAACCCAACAGTATACTAAAAGTAATTCATAATGCTCAGTTAGAGTTTATCCCTGGACTGCAAGGATGGTTCAGCATCAAGAAAACTGTCAGTGTAATTCACTGCATATTAATAGAGTGAAAGAAGGTCATTTGATGTTTTTGATGAAGCTTTTGATAAAAGCTATACATAGATTAAAACACTGAGCAAATCAGGAAGAGAAATGAATTTCCTTAACTTGGTAAAAGCTAAATACCAAAATACTACACCAAAAAGTATACTTAATGGAGAAATTTTAGTTGCATTAACTTTAATGGAAGGAGCAAATAGGGATGCCCATTGTCATTGCCACTGTATAGGCAGTCCTGGGGAGTGTTAAGAAGAGAGGAAAGAGAAATAGAGGTATAGGTAAAGATGAGATGGGAAGTGATGAAACTGATTATTTGCAGGTGATAATGATAACCTACAACTAGGTCAGTAGCAGACTTGTAAGATTCAGCAAAGCTGCCAGGTAAGAGCAATTTAAAACATCAGTAGCCTTTCTCTACATCAGTAATAAGCAGCTAGGTTGTATATATAATAAAAAGGAAAGTGCCAGTGACAAAATACATCCAATTATAAATTATTTAGGAATTACCTTAACCCAGATATATCTATAGAGAAAACTCGAAAGTGATAATAAAAGAAGCCACAGAAGAAGATCTGGACAAGTGAAGGCCATCCCGAGATGGGGCAGCTCAGTGCTGCAGAGACGCCCACCTTCACCAAGCTAGTCTGTAAGTGTAGTGCAGTCCCAGTCACAATTTCAGTTGGATTTTTAAGATACTTGATAAGCATATTCTAAAATTCATGTGGAATAAAAAGTTTCCCAAATTGCTTAGAGAGCCATAGAAAGGTAAGTAAGAGACTTAACCTGGCAGTACTGGTCATGCTGCAAAGTCAAAATACTTAAAACAGTGTAATATTAGCACACAGATAGTTAAAGGGGCCACTGTGGTGAGAGAGAGCTCAGTCCCAAGGCGGATGGCGTAGCAGGTGATGGAGGCGGGCTCACTCTAAGGGAACCAGTGAAGCCTGAGCACGAAGGGTGAGAGCACACGTGCAGCGCCTCCTGTGTGCCCGGCGCTGTGCCAGATGTTTCTCACGTGTTGACTCGTTTCTTTCTTTCAAGGACCCTATAAGATAAGTACCATGGCTATCATCCCACTTTCCAGATGACGAAAATGATATACTGGAGTTAAGTGTTGTGGCCAGAGTCTCATGGTAGTTAGAAGAAAATGCAGTGTATCCTGACCTGTGGACAGAAAAGGACTTCTTTTTCAAAACAAAGCAACCTCCAAAAAAAAAAGCAACCTCCAAAAGCATAATAAGCCTCATGCAAAGAATAGAATTGGATTACATCAGATTTAAGAATTTCTGGCTAATTGACGGGGGGGGGGGAAGCTTACAGCTCTAAATCAGTCAGAAATTAACATTTAATATTCAAACCAGTAAGGAGAAGATGTAGAAAACCCAAATCAGAAAATGGGCAAAAAATATCATTAGGCAGTTTACAGACAAGGAAACCCAAAGGGGCAAAACTAAGAAGAGATACTCAAAACTCATTCATATCAGACACCTCTTACTAGACTGGCAGGAATTGGAAAGGTGGGAAATGCTGAGTATTGGTGGGGCTCTGGGGCTACAGGAGCCCTGTCGCCCTGCTGGTGGGCATGCTGGCTGGAAGGATGACCATCATTTTCCACTCCTGGGTGTAGAGCCCCGAGAAGTGTCCCAGCGGGTCCACTGGGGCCCCAGCAGGCAGTGGCAGCGTTGCAGCCCTGTGCACAGAGGCACCGGTCGCTGTGAGAACGCGGTAGAACGGGAGGTGTGCACCGTGGGATGCTGTGCTACAAGCAGCAGGAAAAGATGGCCCTCCAGACTGTGCTGGTACAGAGATAAATGCAGGGAGGTGTGCGGTTCCAGGCCAGTGATGTGTCTCAGAATACACGTACAAGAATGAAAGTAACATGTATTGAACACATCAGGATAGTTGCTTTGGTGGGCAGGGAGTGGAGAATGGGGATAAATTAGGAGGAGTAATGAACTAGACTTCCGTTCACTTTCCTCCTTGTAAATTGCCAGACCTATCTGAAAGCCACTGAGAAGTCATCCTAAGGTGAGGTTTTTCATAAGCAAATCTGGGACAGGACCCCACACTAAGAATGATGGACTGTCCCAAAGGGAACCTTTAGCTGCCCTTAAGCTCAATTTAGTGCCGTCTTGAATTGTGTCAAAATGGGAATGCCAGACACAAGATAGGCAGAAGTCTAAATTCCCCGCCCACAGACAGTTGACAGCATTTGCTCCTTGTCTTTCTCTGCAAGAGCTATCTAAGGGGAAAATCATCCTTTCACGTTTTGTTTCCCCAAGCCTCTGTGTGTCCCCTCAGGACCGGTTTTTACCTTTCTGGCCACTGTTCCTGGC
>NW_006792775.1:4856487-4865263 GCF_000442215.2 Lipotes vexillifer | reverse complement strand
CTTTCCCTCATGGTTTGTCCTTCTCACTCATTCAGAGGACAGCTCGGGAGCTCACCCTGGCTCAGGCTGCGTGGCTCACGTGACGTCAGCCAGCAAGCTGGTGGGGCCTTGGCCCTAAAGGCAGAAATCTTGGACTAAAGACTCATTCCTTCAAACAGGTTCCTTTGACACCTTCACCGAGTCTGCAGTTTTGCTTATGTGCAGTCGTGGACATATTATTCCCCCAAATACCTCATTTATAGGAGTATTCTGAAACTCTTGTACATTTCTTTTTCTGTTTTGCACACTTGGCTTCAGAGTGTTGAAATCCTACCGGTATGTACAGTGATGGGGGACCATTCTTTACCAGACACCAGCTGCATTACATGGTCCCTCTTTCGGCTCCCAGTTGTGTGTGATCCTCCCCTTCCATGGTTTCCCAGTCGTGTCTGTGGTCCCTGTGATCCGCCCCCGACCCCAGCATGCTCAGCCCCGGGGCTTGGATCCATGGCCGCCATGACTTCCAGAGCCAAATGCATGCGCCCTCCTCCTCCACCCGGTGCTGCCGCGTCGGTCGTCTAATGCTGCCTGTCGTCCTCTTTACTGCAGTGAGGAAGGAAAACTGTCTACCTCTCAAGATGCTGCTTGTAAAGATGTGGCGGAGAGCCTGGAGACGGCAGAGGGGAAGTCTGCAGCCCCCCGGCCCCCCAGCAGCAGCCCAGAGCAGAGGTAACCACCTGCTTCCGGCCGTCCTGCCTGGGCCCTGCTCTGGCTTTGTCTCCTGGGAGCTGGGAGGGAAGCTGGTATGGCGGTGGGGGTCATTACCATCGTTCTCAGGTGTTCAGTGACTTGCACAGAAGCATTTTCTCAGTTCCGTATGGTAATCAGGGTGACTGAGCTGAGAACTTAGACGTAACAGTTCATCTCCTACTGCAGAAGCTGAAAACTAACTGGTTTTTGGAGATTCAGTAACATCACTGGCTCTTTGAGAAATTATTTGGGCTGGAAGGGTCTCTCATGCTGGCATATCCCCACCCCGCCCCACCCTTTTTTTTTTTCTTGATGAGGCACCAGGTTGAGGCTGATACTGAGCCCTTCCAGGATTGGGTTCCCTCAGCGCCGTAGTCACCCAGCTGCCAGGCACACACAAGCAGCTCCCTAGTGCCCGGTTCCCACAGATGTGTCCACGTGACACATGGGAGGGCTTTCCTGGAGACCCTTCCATATGTGTGGCTAAATACTCCCCACTCTCAGATGAGTCCCTCTTTGGTTTTGTTTTACAAAATATTTATCTTGTCCGGATGAAGTGTGAAAATCCCACCACCAGAGCCAAGGGATTTGAAATGTGACGTTATCTGTCTAGTCACTTTTTTTTTTTTTTTTTTTTTTTTACGGTACGCGGGCCTCTCACTGTTGTGGCCTCTCCCGTCGCGGAGCACAGGCTCCGGGCGCGCAGGCTCAGCAGCCATGACTCACGGGCCCAGCTGCTCTGTGGCATGTGGGATCTTCCCGGACCGGGGCACGAACCCGTGTCCCCTGCATCGGCAGGCGGACTCTCAACCACTGCGCCACCAGGAAAGCCCTCTAGTCACCTTTTGCTTAGACTGAGCCCGTGGTCTGGAGGGACAGGCCCAGCCAGAGCCCCAGCCCCCAAGGGCCACCCTGGGCTGTGTGCAGCCCCGCAGGCAGGGCGAGGGCGGCCTCCTGTTGCTCCAGAGCTTGTGTGGGAAGTTCAGGACTTGCCCTTGGACCACAAGGACCTTCGCTCAGTGCTGCACAGACTGAACTGTTTTAATTAAATATATTCAAGTTTGTGTATTCCTTCCGTAAGGAATAAAGTAACTTTTAAAGCCATTTCCGAGAAGTACTTGCCCTCTCACCTGATGCCCCCAAATCTAGGCATTTTCGGGGCAGTGTAACCAGTGGGAACCAGCAGGGGGCACTTTCTGTTCACTGGTCAGTACACCTGTATGTTCATAGTGTAGGAAACCCTGCTTTTGTTTCTCTCATGGAAATTACAGCTGGGATGAGGGCTTTGCTTTTGTAATTAAAAACTTGTATGTGTGTATAAAACAAATTAATTATAAGAACTACTTGTGCGTGCTGGCTCTAGTGGCGGCTTTGGGAGGAGGAGACGGGATGGCACTCCGGCTGCAGGGGAGCCAGCCCCAGCTGTGCATCTAAGGGTTTGGGCAAGTCACTTTTTTGCCTAGGGTTTGGTATGTTTTTTCAAAGGTCCTCTGTAGGTATAATAACCTAAGCAGTCACTGTCACCTCTCTAGTGTCTCCCTGTAAATTTCCTTTATATGGAGAGCTGCCTACAAGATACCTAACCTGTCCCACTTTGGAGTCGTTGCTCCTGGAGTGTGTTCTTGGTTTCTCTGACATGAGTGATAACAGCCTGCCTGTGGGATTGGTTACTGGGCTCTGGAGTGCAGAAGTGTTTGCCTCGGGGGACCCACTTGCTCTTCGTGCAGAGACACATCTGGGATGAGGAGCCCTGCCTCTCCCGATCCGCAGGACTCGGGCAGTGGAGGAGAAAGGTGGGGAGAGCCAGTGGGAGAAGAGGGGGCATCACTTGCCTGCCTGTGCTTCCTCCATCCAGCACACATATGAGTGCAGCAGCCACTGGTTTAGGCCTGGTGATAAAGCAGTAGCAAAACAGACCCCACAGATAATATATAGGGACATGAAGGCTAAATAAAGCTGGATAAAGGAATAGGAGTCCCACTTTAGGTAGGGCAGTCGGGGCATCTGAGCTGCTGTTTTGGCGGGGACAGAGGTAGGTTTTCTGATGTGTCACATTTGCGTTCTAAAAGCAGTTTATGGCACTGTTGACAATGAAGATAGCCATTTGGGACTTTCTGTATGCAGTCTTACCGAGCTGGTTCCTGTCACAACCAAATATTAATTTTGAGGTTGACAGATGTGCACTATTGCACATAGAGCTTTTCATTGCCACAAAATTTTATTTTTCAGTATTAAGTATGTATGGTATCTGTGCCAGCAGTGTGCAAACAGGTACCCAGGTACCTTGCATACGTTGTATACTTATCTCTTTGCGGGGCCGGGGGTTATTGTCCCCCTTTTACAGGGGGAGAAAACTGAGCTGAGGGAGGTTAAGACACACCTTGTAAGTGGTGAAGGCAGGGCATGTGCCCGGCTATGTCTGGTTCCAGAATGCTAGTGCCCGTGTCTCTGTGATATATTGAGACACCATGGAATGTAGGTAGAGTCTGCTGTGTGAGTGGGGCTGACCTGTGGGTCTCTGTTAGGATTAGCAGGGTCTGGAGCACTCTGAAGTTGGAATGCCGCTTCGAGAGCACTTGTGCTTCCCAATTTCAGCTCTAAACATCTTCCCAAGTCTCATTCATAAGATGTAGGTCACACTGTAGTTCGGCAGGAAGGTCCTGGGTACCCTGTCACCACTCTGTTCCTTTCGTATCCCCCTCTCCCCACCCCCCCACAGCGTCACCCCTGATGTTTGCTTCGGGGGAGCACGTGTTAAAGTGCACACCTTTGTTCTCAAAGTTGCTCCTTTTACAAACTTTTGTCGTTCCCTGCCCCCAGCCCCCAGTAGCAAAATCCTATTTTTATCAAGTGAAATTTTGTGTGGATTGCAATATACAGAACAGAGAACGAGCTCTTTTGAAGGAGGGATGAGCAAATAGCTCCTGAAGGTTCAGGGACCACTGACCAGTCTGTCCCTGTGCTTCTGAGAGGCTGAGGCGTGGTGGGTCTCACGGAACCCCCGCTCCTCTGAAGCCCTTGCTAAGTGCTTAGTTCACCGGAGCTGAAGCTTAGAGCTGTTCAGTTAGATTTTCTGGAGCTTTAGGAAAATGCATTTAAGAAGCATTTCATGAAGTAACTGCTGAGTGCAGACTTTGTGCTAGGCGCTGCGTAGACAATATTCAGATAAACGCTCCCCACCCTCGGGGAGCTACACGGAGTTGGTCTCACCCCGCAGGACTGAGCAGTCGAGCATGCCGGGCGATGCGGCGGTTAACGGCCCCGTATGATGAGCGAGCTCCGCTGCTGCTGCTGCTGCTGCTGACCGGGGACCGCAGGCTCCACCGTGCGGGGTCCGGGGCTGCGTCGGGAGCCCGCCGAGCCACCGCTGCTGCACTCACTCTGCAAGGGATCAGGACCAGCAACCTTTATATTCTAGAGTCTAAGACGTTGTACAGAGAAACCCAGAAGTGTACAAATATTGCACATTGACAAATACCAAGAATTTTTGCGTATGTTTATATTGTATTGTTCTAAATAATGGGTAGCCTGTGAAATAAGATCTTGCCACCCATGTAATAATAGTAGTAATACTATAGTTAAAATGGCTGTAAGAATAGTTTTATAAAAGTGAATACACAGATCTATTGTATTTGAAACATAACTATTTGACAATTATTAGTGTGACCAAAGTATTAGGCAGTTTTCATACATTTTTCACCTTGTACAAAGTTCTGAATTCATTTTTCTTCCAGGTTGGCGAGGAGTTATAGGATTGAGATGCCCTCTAAGTGTTATTTTGGTTGTTCTAACTTACAAAAGTGATTTTGAATAAGAAATACTTGGTGTTCTTTTTATAACCAGTTTTTGATTGGTAACTGTTTTCTGTATTGTTTAAAGCGGATCAAAAAATGTAAGTCTATTGGTAGAGATTAAGTATTTATTGCTACAACTTAGTTGATAAATTGATGTTATTGTAAAGCCATATGTTCTGTTAAAGTCTTGTTTGCTTGAACTGATTATCCCTACAGGTGAAACACTAGAATATTTGGAGTGTACATGGCTTGTGGTTTGGGTTTGTTTTTGTTTTTGTTTTTTGTTTTGTTTTGGTTGTTCATCTGCCTTCTAACCCATTCACCAAAATTTACCTTGTTAACAAGCAACACCAATGAAAGTTTCAGAGCAATCTGCGTATCTCACATACCTAAATCATATTAGGCAAGTCAGTGGAAAAATGCTCGTGCTGCTAATGGAATTAGAGTGCGTTCATTTTACAGGCTAGTATTTTTAAACTAGAAATCGAAATCCGGCACCTAAGCATGTTAATTGTTTTACTGTACCTTGTGAGGTTTTCACTCGTAAATTCTAAACCAGTGTATTTTTTTTAAGAACTGGTTTGTGTACATATATAGTGATTATGGATACTAATTCAGTGTAATTTATAATTTTCTATGTCAGTATAAAAATACATCACAGCCTCTCAGACAGCTGAAGCAATATGTCGTGTATCGTGTATTTGCCGCATCGTCTGGTGAGAGGGTTCAATTACTTCACCTCCTGCACTTTTAGATGCAAATCAGCTTTTCATTTCTGTAATAGAAAATTATTCACCTATTTTTACATCATTTGTTTTTCCTGACCAGTATTTAAAACCAAAAGGATATTCTGAAAAATGGCCAACGATTTTTTTTAGAAATAGCATCCCAAGCAGCGTGCCTAAACATTACATTGCATATGGAAATAAAAAAATCAAATGTCTAATGCCTTATTTCTGATTTACTTTTCCATTGTAAATGGTGTGGAAACCTTTCATGAGGTTTCCCGAGGCTGACCTAGCCCTCAAGGACAGTGGAGTCGGCAGTGCCCCTGGGACAGACGGCAGGGCTGCTGTGCCTGGCCTTTGCGTGCCTCCTCAGGGACCCTTTCTGTTGGGAGCTCCTCTCAGAAGACACTGTCCTCGGGTGCTCTCCCCAGGACTCTAGCACTGCCAGAGGACAGGGCGCCCCTCGCTTGTCTCAAGGATGCTGACTGATGTGGCCTGGACCTCGGGGACTGTGGAAGGACGGCACGCTCTTGTCTCGCCTGGTGGAGAGCTTTGTGGGCACTGACCTGGCTCCAGGGGTGCACGCGCTGCCCCTGTACCGTCTGGATTTGCTTGGCTTCTCCATCCCACCCAAGGTAAACACGGTGTCTTATTTCGTCCCACCCACTGCTGATGAAAGGGCACTCAGGGTTTCTCCTTGGGGTGGTGTTTTGTTCTGCTCGACTCGCGTGGCAGGGAGGGGGCACGGGTGGGCAGCACAAAGGCTGTTGGGGGTGGGAGGGTGTCAGCCCCGGGGGCAGGAGCGAGCACAAGCTCACTGAGTTTCTACTTTCATTTCTGTGGGTTGGCCATACTGAATGCGAGACTAACAGATGTCTACTACACCATACCTGTATTAAAAAACGACAACAAAATAAAGCCTGATTCTTTGTTTCTAGAAGTCTTCTCTTGTACCTTGCTTGGGCTTTAATAACTAGACAGGGTGTGGGGCCTTAATGAGAGAATCACCATTGGTTTTTGACGGGTCAGGCTTCCTGACACCAGCTCTCGTGCTGCATGCACCAGATCCTGCTCCGGGAAGGCCAAGCAGCTGCACCCAGGAAAGAGCCTGCTGTCCGTGGGCTCAGGGACTTGTCCTGCCCAAACGGCGGGAGCAGCCAGAGCCCAACGCGCAGGGGCTCCGTGTACTTTGTTCAGGGGATCTGCTTGTGCTGTGCGAGCTTGTGCTGTGTCTGTCCTCCGTGTATAACACCTCCCCAGCCTGGGGTTTTGGCATCTGGCCCCAGGAGGTAACTTTGGAGGCAAAATTTCTCAGGTGTTCCATAGTGGTGTTTAGAACGTGATGCTGTGTCACAGCTGCTCATTTTCCCTCCTCCGTCTGTTCGCATAAGCAAGTGACACCCTGGCTGTTATCCATGCCCCAGAGCCAGCTAGTCACCACGTCCCCCTGTGCTAGTCTGGGCACACACCTCTGGGCCCCCGGATGCCGCAGGCCCCGCTGAGCGCTCAGAGCCGTGGGCTCCGGGCCGGGGCTGGCATTCACTCACAGGCCGCCCCACCCACCCAGGATGGAGAGCTTCTTTTTGTCTCAGCTGCTTTTTCTGTCCGATGGGGAAACCACAGCCACAAGTTCATGGACCTAAAGTACATAGAACAGTTCTTGCCTTACTGTAAACACTTCATAAATGTTAGTATGTGCTGTCTCCTCACTTCTCAACCCCCTAAGATCACCTACTGGCCTTTCTAAATCCTGGCTTTGAGCCTGTGGTTCTCTTTGCAAGCTGAACCTCCAGAAAACTCAAGCACCTTCACTCCAGGCAGATGGATTTAGTCATTTTTCAGCTTCAGGGTCGGCTACCTCCCACGTGCCAGCTCTGGCCCAACACCTGTTTTTACAGGTGGTTTTCTTGGGACAGAGCTACGTCCCTTCGTTTGTCCGTTGTCCGCTGCTTTTGCACCACGGTGACAGGCCAGGAGTCGTGTTCCTTGTCTCGCTCCATAGCCAGTGTTCATTCTTTCCTTCGATTCGGCTTCTTCTCTCTGGATCCTGTTCCCGTCCTGTTCCCGTCCTTACTGATACCTTTTTGGCTCAGCCATTCATTTTCAGCAGTCAGTGCGTGCTGGCTTTGCCCTTACCGTCTGAACCAATCGTTCATTACTTACATAATGAATAGACGACACAGTGCTGCCTTTGAATTTATTACCCTAGGTGGGTTATAAATGCTTAAAGGCAGGGACCCCTCAGCTGACTATTTCATACTACCTTACGTAAGGCATTGAGTGGTTTGGTTTTGTTTCTCCTGTACAATTCTCCACTTGTTAACAGAAAACTGAGTTCTTAAAGCACTGTTCTAAAAGCTTTATGTGCATTAACTTTTTTTCACAGCAATTTTGTGAGACAGATAGTTACCCTCATTTCACACGTGCATAAGAGGGACACAGAAGTTAAATAGTCTTGTGCAAGGATGCTCAGCTAGCAAGTGACAGAGTTGTGAAGATCAAGTGTAACACATTTAAATATATAACAGAACAATGCTCAACTGTGTAAATGCTCAATTAATACTAGCTGTTACAGTGCACTCCAAAACAAATCTTTCTGGTAATTTTTTTCCTTAGAAGTTGTCAATTTGATTTCAAAGTAGAGCAGTGAGCGGAGACTATGAAACATCAAATGTTTAATAGCCAGTAGAATAATAGAAATGTTACAGGTGTAGCGATGGACAAAGTCTGACAGCTACAAGACAGTTTCAAAGCAGACCAACGTAGGTACGTTTGATAAGCTTACAGGAGTAGGGACGTTTGAGGGGCTTGTGGGAATGCGCCTTCTTGCTCCTGGATCTGACCCTCGACTGGCTGCTCTCATGATTCACTGGCAGAGTTGAGTAGTTGCAACAGAGGCCACATGGCCTGCAAACCGCAAAATAGTTACTGTCTGGCCCTTATAGAAGAAGTTTGCTGAGCCCTGAAATAGATCAATGAAATGGAGTAGAATCCAGAAATAGACCCCACAAATACATGGTGGGTTGATTTTCAACAACATTGCGGAGGCGATTACATGGGAAAGGAGAGTCTTCTCAGCCAGCAGCTGGATATCTGTGTGGGAGGAAATTAACCTTGACTCCTCTCCAACACCATATACAAAAATTAATACAAAATAGATGGTAGGGAGAATTCCCTGGAGGTCCAGTGGTTAGGACTCGGTGCTTTCACTGCCCAGGGCCCGGGTTCAATCCCTGGTCAGGGAACTAAGATCCCATGTAAGCTACATATCACGGCCAAAAAACAAAACAAAATCTATGATAGGTCTAAAACCATAAGCATTTACACAAGCTTCTAGAAGAAAACAAAAATACCTAATCAGCTTTGGAGTGGGCAAAGAATTCTTAGGACACAAAGCGCAAATCATAAGGGAAAAGACGTGGGGCTTCCATCAAAATGACATTTTTCTGTCCTTCAAAATGAGCAGGTGGGCTTCCCTGGTGGCGCAGCGGTTGAGAGTCCGCCTGCCGATGCAGGGGACACGGG
>NW_006792775.1:4854797-4856264 GCF_000442215.2 Lipotes vexillifer | reverse complement strand
CCCCAAAAAAAAAAAAAAAAAAAAAAGAGCAGGTAGGCCATGGACTGCCAGGAAAAAAGTAATCTCTGTGTGTCCTGACAAAGGACTCATATCCAGAAAATAGAAAAATGCAAATCAAAAATGAGATGAAAAACCCAATTTACTAAATGGGCAAGAGACTTGAACAGATCATCACAGAGGTACACGAGTGACCGATAACATGAGAAGTTGTTTAAAGGCATTAGTCACTAGGGGATGCAAATTAAAATCGCAAAAAGCTACCATTTCCCATCCAGTAGAATGGCCGAAGTTAAGAAGACCAAGAGTACCAGATATTGATGAAACTGTGGAGCTAGTAGACCTCAATGTATGTCCACAAGAAGGACAAGATGTTTGTTGTCAATTTGTTCATAATAATGAAAGATCAAAAGCATGTTCAACAGCAGGAAAATGGGTAAGCAGGTTGTAGTATGTTAATAGAATAGAATCTCTCTCGGCAATAAGTAAGGATGAACTATTATAAATGCAGCATGTTGTATGAATCTCAAAAGCACATTTAGCAAGACACATGGAGTACGTACAGTATGTCTTTATATGAAGCTTTAGAACTGGCAAGACTGATGGACGGTGCTGAAAATCAGGACATTGTTTGGTCCTGAAGGAGAAGGCGGGGTGGAGGGATTGTTAATAAAGGAATATGGAAATCTACGTCTTGCTTGTGATCGTGGTTACACGAGTGTAGACATTTGTCAAAACTCACTGAACTCCACTTAAAACCTATGCGTTTTACTATATGTAATTTATACCTTTTTTTTTTTTTTTTCTCCCTAAGATAAGGGAAAGGAGAAAAATAAACACTGTTGAGGAGAACTCATTCCCCATGTCACATAAGCCATCATGGAATTGCCATTCCTCTCCAGCAGAAGAGGGATTTGGGAACAGGATCTTGGAGCATGCTTGGGTTAGTGTTTTCTGGAATCCAGCGTGGCTTTGCCTGCCCATGGAGAAGCTGCCTTCTGGGTTGCCCTTTTCCTACAGGCGGCTTTTGTCCTTGTGTGGGGAGAGGCCTGTGTTTGTTGAGTGCTTCCTGTGAGCAGGTGGGTGCATTTAACTTAGGGGCCAAGTATTAGGGAGCATCCGAGCCATGTCCTTCAAGACACGCTTATTAATAAAATGAGTACTTTGAATCCATTTGCTGTGGTTTATTTCCCAGAGGGATGCTTTAGAGGGTTAAAGGCCGGCGGGGGAGGGGGCGATATTTACTGTCTCCTCTAAGGCTCTCACCAAGCTCTTGTTACATTAAGATAATAAAGGAGCAGCATTGAGGGAGTGGCATGAAAGTGGGCCCAGCACCTTCTTAGGGGCCCAGCTACTGACCCTGGCTTTATGGCTAAGTCTAGTAGGTGAAAAGGATGAAGCACTGAGCACCATGAGGGGCAGTTGCGGGTCTCAGGTTTCTCTGTGGAATCTTAATGCTAGAGTTAACAC
>NW_006792775.1:4851439-4854787 GCF_000442215.2 Lipotes vexillifer | reverse complement strand
CTTTCCCTCATCTCTCAGTCTCAGGGGAGGTTACAGTGATTTATCCGGTTAATTCGGAGAGGATCTACACTTTGTTTCAAGAGCCTCATGTGCTCTTCCTTGCATTTGCTAGCCTACAGAGGAGTGTGCTCTAGTCTGTTGTCTGTGTGTAAGCTGTCCAGCTCTGCTAGTGGTTAGGTATGCAGCTGTCTGAGTCAGGAGTGAGGGGGTTAGCAGGCCCATTTCGTCACACGTCTCTGGTTAGACTTTCTAACTTGGTTTTCTCCATGTATCTCCCAAGTGCTAATTTTCACTTATTTCTGAGCTTTGGGGTAGAGAGAGTTTCCCCTAATCCACCCCCACCCCCAAACAAAGAAAAGAAAGGATGTAAGTTGCTACACTACATCTAGATTCTCTTTAAAAGGCATGGTCAGACTGGGGTTGAAAATAAAACCCAGCAATATGTTTATATGAAAGTCATAAAAATGACAAAGGCCGAAAATAAATAGGAAAAGTGGAAAATGCAGACAAAAAGAAAACATGACAGCATGAGGCAAAGCAAAATTTAGAGTTAAAAGCACTGTTTGAGGACTGTGCATCAAACTATAAATTGTAGCAGCCAATCGTAATTACTAGAAATGCAAGGAACGGGACTTCCGTTTCCAGATACGAGTGGTTTTACCAGATTAAACATCCTGCCAACAACAAGTTTTAAAAAGCTAGCTCTTTGGGACTTCCCTGGCGGTCCAGTGGTTAAGACTCTGTGCTTCCACTGCAGGGGGCATGGGTTCGATCACTGGTTGGGGAGCTAAGATCCTGCATGCCGCACAGCCCAGCCTAAATAAATAAATAAATAAATAATTAATAAATAATCATAAAACTAGCCCTTTCAAGGCACTGGAGAGCAAACAGGGCCGCAGGTGCTCAGAGGAGAAATGCACTGAAGTGAATCTGATATTCGATACCACTTTTCCCCTTTTGGCTTTTGCTGATTAAGTAACATGAGGCCCAGCAGAAAGCAGAGGCTCCGAGCTTTCAGCAGCCTTACAGGGCTGGGGAGGCCTTGGAGTGAAGGGTGACGGAAGAAGCGAAGACAGAAGGGACAAGATCCTGGAGAAAAGAGGATCATAAAGTGAGCCTGACATTCACTGCTCTTCCTCTCAAGGCCTTTGATGAGTCCCAAACTGTGCCGGGAGAGATGCCAAAAAGCCAAGTAGAGAATAGCAGCTAAGAAGAGTCTAGACAGCTAAGTGTTGGGGAGGCAGGATTGGAGCCTAGGGACTCGAGGAGGGACTGGTAAACAGCAAAACCACCAAAGGACCACAGCCTAGAAGTAAGAGCAAAGACCAGTCTTAGCAGAAGAAACAAATTCCCTCTCGAGGAAAACTGCACCACCTAAAGCCACTACCATTTTTCATACACAATGTTGGCTTTCAATAAAAGTTTCTTAGACATGCCAAGAGACAAAACATGCCAAGTGTTTTTAGACTTTAAAATGTGATTAATATAGTCAAGAAAATAGATGACCACTAAAGGACTGGAATCTATCCCCCCTGCCAAAAAAAATTTCAAATGGAAATTCGAAAACTGAAACATACAGTAATTGGAACTTAAAACCCAGTAAATGAATTTAAAAGCAGATGGGACAAAGCAGAAGTTAAGATTTATGGACTTCATGTAGGTTTGTAGAAAACATTCAGACAAGTAGGAGAGGAAAAGGATTGAAAACACAGAACAGCACCTAAGAGGAATAAAGGATACAGTAAGAACGTAACATGCATGTATTTGGAGTCCCAGAAAGAGAAGGAGAAAGAATGGAGTAGAAGAGACACCAAAACTATCAAAGACTTAAGCTATAGATTCAAGAAGTTCTGTGTATGCCCAAGGAGGATAAATTCAAAGAGAACCACAACTAGTGCTCTATGGTGGTCATAGTAAGGCTGTCAAAACCCAGAGAAAATCTGAAAGCACCTGAGAAAAAGACTTAGTCTTTAATAGACATGTTATTTCCAACAGAAATGAGGAAAGCCAGAAGACATGGAATGACATTATATGCCAAAAGAAAAAGGCGCCAGCCTAGAACACTTAGCAAATTTTCCTCCAAAGTGAAAGCAAAATAAAAATATTTTCAGAAAAACAAAAACATTTCAACTCCAGTAGAGATGCACTGAAAAGAGTTTTCCAGCCAGAAGGAAATCCTCCCAGTTGGAGGCCTAACAATGCAGCCAGAATTGAGAGCACCAGAAAAGGAAATAAGTTGTAAAAAGAAATGAATATAACTGTCTTATGGGGTTGAAAACACACTTGGATTGAGATAGTGCTGGGTAAACTGGATATCCACATGCAAAAGAAAGACATTGGACCCTTATACACAAAAATCAACTTGAAAATAGATTAAAGATTGAAACATAAGACCCAAAAATGTCAAAGTCCTTCCTCTAGTTGCAGCGACCGGGGGCTATGTTCGTTGCGGTGCGCGGGTGTCTCATTGTGGTGGCTTCTCGTGTTTCGGAGCATGGGCTCTAGGCACACGGGCCTCAGTAGCTGTGGCTCGCAGGCTCTAGAGCGCAGGCTTAGCAGTTGTGGCGCACAGGCTTAGTCGCTCCGCAGCACGTGGGATCCTCCCAGACCAGGGCTCAAACCCATATCCCCTGCACTGGCAGGCGGATTCCTAACCATTGTGCCACCAAGGAAACCAAAAAAAAGTTTTTTAAATGAATAAGCAAATGTCTAATTTCACTAGTGTATTAACTCCAAATTAAAAAAAAAAAAGTTCTCCTGCGGTACAAAAGGCAAAAGGCAGAAGGAAGTAAACAGTTTGCCTTCACAGTCCTGGCATCATCTAGTTAATTGAAAGTACTAATAACCCTCTAATAAAGATGCATGCTGTACTCTCTAGAGTCACCACTAAAAGAATGTGCAGCTAGAAGTTAATAGAGGGGTAAAATAGAATTATACCTGATTGCAGCAGACAACAGAGATGTGCTACTTTGCTTGGAAAGGACTTGAAAGGACTGGTTGTCCATCTTCAGCGAATGGGGTTGGCTGACAACCTCAAGCTAATAGTTCCTTCAAGGTCTGCTCAGCTTTCTGGCCTAAGTCATGCTCTACTGGCCCTCAGCCCATCACTGAACAAGATGGTTGTACAAAGGCCTATAGCCACTTCCCCCGAATATGGGGCTTCTCCAGACAATGATCTTTGCCCCAGGGCTCCCTCTCCCCGTTGGGCTGAAAGAGAATTACTGTGTCTGCATCGCAGGCTGTGACAGCATCCATCCAACCCAACTTCTCCCCTTCTCCTTTCACAGACAGGTAAGCCTTTTGTGTTCCTAGCTCTGTGTCAGTGCTGCTTCCTGGAGAGCCTAGCTA
>NW_006792775.1:4844541-4851429 GCF_000442215.2 Lipotes vexillifer | reverse complement strand
GTTGGCAGCAGGAATGGCCCAGGAAAGCAGGTGGTGAGATGGAGTTTGGGGGCTGGCTCACTCATTACCTGGCTGGGGTAGAGTGTGGACACTAGCTTAGGTGGTCCAACGGCTAAAACAGTTGCCAGTGGTGTCTCAAAAGAATGAGTTGGTCGGGGGCAAATGCACTGGCCAAGGTGATGACTTAGGCCTCTGAAATGTACCAGGTGGGTTGGGAGTAATAACGAGGACAGTGGAGACAGATGCTTGTTACCAAGCTGCACTGAGACCCTTCAGATGGATCATATGGTCCTTACAGGAGGTTCCTGGGAGCGTTTGCTGCTCTGGAGTTTTAGGTAGCTTTTAAAAAAGTGATTTGAGGGCTCCCCTGGTGGCGCAGTGGTTGAGAGTCCGCCTGCCGATGCAGGGGACACAGGTTCGTGCCCCGGTCTGGGAAGATCCCATGTGCCGCGGAGTGGCTGGGCCCGTGAGCCATGGCCGCTGAGCCTGCGCGTCCGGAGCCTGTGCTCCGCAACGGGAGAGGCCACAACAGAGAGAGGCCCGCGGACTAGGAAAAAAAAAAAAAAAAAAAAAAAAAAGTGATTTGAACATTTAGTCAAGTTGACACAGTATGTCTGCCACCTGATCTCAGCGTTGCCACAAGATAAAACTTGGTACATTAGACACAGTCCAGAACGTTGAAAAGAGAAAACTGGAAAGGCATTGCTGGACTCCAAAGTAAGGAAAACATCTCACAGGACCAGAAACGAAGTAGATGGGAGCTGGAGAGAAGGGTTGAAGATCCAGGACTAGAAACAGGCGGTGGCCCCTGGGAACTGAGGCGCTGCGGCGGGGTAACAGCTACTCACAGAGGTCCACGCAGGTGGGAGGCTGCGGCGGGCTCACTCGCTTGTGAAACGAACGGGAAAAGGGAGGCGACCTCTGCTTGGGGCTGCAGCTGTCACAGAGCAGCTGGGGACCCGAGCCTGGGTCAGCCTGCCCCCACAGTTGATGGCTGCATCCAGAATATTCTAGGGCCCCCTAGGCAGAGCGGGCACTAAGCACCATCACAGGAGATGGTTTGGAGCCAGGACAGACAACCATAAGACCATTAGACAAAGCAGTGAACGCAGAGGGAGAAAGAAAAGAACATGCCACCTCAGAAACCTTAAAAACACCAAATTCCAAAATACATAATGGAATTCTAATGTTATCAAAAAATTATCCAACCCAATATTTAGGATCCACTTCAGATGAAACTAATTTTATAGAATAGTTTGATAAAGGCTAAAATAAGGATGTTTAGAAGGCTCAAGGAGAGGAATGAAGATACACGGAAATGAAGATACTCCTCCCCACCCGAAGAAACACAAAATTATAAACAAAACATCTAGAAGAAGTGGAGGGGGAAAAACTACAATTAGAAATCTTGGAGATGAAAAATACAGTCATTGAAATTAAAAGAAAAAGCCCCAGTAGACAGGATTAACTCTGGACATAAGTAGAGAACTGATGGATTAGAAGATAGTTCAGAGGACTTCAGCCAGAACCTTGCATGAAGAGAAAATAATGGTGAGAGAACTTGCAGGGCTTGGAGGATGGATCAAGAGGCTGTAGTATGGTCTAAGGAGAGTTGAAGGAGATTGTGGAGAAGCAATATTTGAACAAATATTAGCATATATTAGCTGGTAATTTTCCAGAATTAGAAAAGACACGATTCCTCACGTTGAAGTGGTGTTTGGAATTCTAAGCAGGATAAAGGATAATCCCTTAGCACTTGCTCAGCTGACCTGAACGGGTATCTGCAGGACATCATTGAGACAAAGTGGCATTTTCTGGAAAGTATATAAAATGTGGTCTCATTAAAGCACAAATGGATGACCAAGGGAAAACAGATCTGCAATGAGTATGGGATTGTGGGAGCATGGGGGAGGGGGGCAGGGAGCACGCAAGAATACACACCTGATGTGATACAACGTGTTAAGAGAATGAAGGATAAAACATACGATGATCTCAATAGATGCAGAAAAAAGCGTTTGACAGAATTCAACATCCTTTCATGATAAAAGCTCTCAACAAACTGAGTATAGAAGGAACGTACCACAACATAACAAGCACCATGTGTGATGAGATAGTGATTTCATTTCCTTCCGATACATACCCGGAATTGGGATTACTGGGTCATATGGTAGGTAGTTCTATTTTTAATTCTTTGAGGAAACTGCATACAGTTTTCCGTAATGGTTGCACCAATGTACGTTAACAGTGCACAAGGGTTTCCTTTTCTCCACATCTTCACCAACACCCTTTCTAACAAGTGTGAGGTGATAATCTCGTTGTAGTTTTGATTTACATTTCCCTGATGATTAGTGATACTGAGCACCTTTTCACGTACCTGTTGGCCATTTGTATACCTTTGTAAAAATGTATATTCAGGTCCTTTGCCCCCTTTTGGATTATTTGGGTTTTAGCTCTTGAGTTCTGTGAGTTCCTTAAATCTTTTGTAGTTTGACCCCTTATCAGATATATGGTTTACAAGTATTTTCTCTGATTTGTAGGTTGCCTCTTCATTTTGCCAATTGTTTCTTTTGCTGTGCAGAACCTTTTAATTTTATTTATTTATTTATTTGTTTGTTTATTTTTGGCTGCATTGGGTCTTCGTTGCTGCGCACGGGCTTTCTCTAGCTGCGGCGAGCAGGGGCTACTCTTTGTTGCAGTGCGAGGAGTGCGAGGGCTTCTCATTGCGGTGACTTCTCGTTTCAGAGCACAGGCTCTAGGCGCGTGGGCTTCAGTAGTTGCAGCACGTGGGCTCAGTAGTTCTGGCGCATGGGCTTAGTTGCTCCACGGCATGTAGCATCTTCCCGGACCAGGGCTCGAACCAATGTCCCCTGCATTGGCAGGCGGATTCTTAACCACTGTGCCACCAGGGAAGTCCTGTGCAGAACCCATTTAGTTTGATATAGTCCCACTTGTTTATTTTTGCTTTTGTTGCTTATGATTTTGGTGTCATATCCAAAAAATTATTGCCAAGACCAATGTCAAGGAGCCTTTTCTCTATGTTTTCTTCAAGGAGTTTTACATGTCAGTTCTTACGTAAGTCTTTAATTCATTTCAAGTTAATTTTTTTTTTTTTTTTTTTTTTTTTTTTTTTCACTGTTGTGGCCTCTCCCGTTGCGGAGCATAGGTTCTGGACGCGCAGGCTCAGCGGCCATGGCTCACGGGCCCAGCCGCTCCGCGGCATGTGGGATCCTCCCGGACTGGGGCACGAACCCGTGGCCCCCGCATCGGCAGGCGGACTCCCAACCACTGCGCCACCAGGGAAGCCCTCAAGTTAATTTTTTGTGAGTAGTATAAGATAGGGGTCCAGTGGGTTGAAATTCAGCACCAGCTTCTGTTTGCTATGATCCACGCAGACGCTGCCCCTGCCCCTCAGAGCTCCCTCCGTGCCAGGGTGGAGAGATGATGCCAGCAGAGCAAACACCCATGTGAGAAGTTTCCTTGATGGGGATTTTAAACACTTCATTTTCATAGAATTTCTGGTGGTATAAAAATATATTTGGTTGTTTTGCTTTCTTTAAAAAGTATATTGCGACTTCCCTGGTGGCACAGTGGTTAAGAATGCACCTGCCAATGCAGAGGACACAGGTTCTATCCCTGGTCCAGGAAGACCCCCACATGCCGCGGAGCAACTAAGCCCGTGCGCCACAACTACTGAGCCTGCGCTCTAGAGCCTGAGAGCCACAACTACTGAGCCCATGTGCCACAACTGCTGAAGCCCACGTGCCTACAGCCCGTGCTCCGCAACAAGAGAAGCCACCGCAGTGAGAAGCCCGCGCACCACAACAAGGAGTAGCCCCCGCTCGCTGCAACTAGAGAAAGCCCGCGCACAGCAACAAAGACCCAACGCAGCCAAAAATAAATTAATTAATAAATTAATTTTTTTTTAAGTATATTGGATTTTAGGGCCTTTCTTTCTTTTGTTTATTTATTTAACAGGGAATGACATGATTTTGCAGGGAAAATAATCTAACAGTTTGTGTAGACTGGACTGAAAGACAAAAGCCAACATGAAATAACTCATAAAACCCTTTCCCTCTGATTACAGCAGCGATGCAAGCTCATTACAGAAACTGCAGAACATAAAGAGAAGCACAAAGAGAAAAAAAGGTCACCTGCAATTTCATCACCTAGTCTTACCCATGATTTACATTTTAATGTATCTATTGCACTCAGTTTTTCATGGTATTGTCTATCCTCTGCTTGTTCTGCTTCTTCATATGTCAGGAACAATTATTAAGGCCACTCAAGTAAATTGAAAACTGCGTTTTAAAAAGGGCCTTTCCCCGGACTTCCCTGTGGTCCAGTGGTTAAGAATCCACCTTCCAATGCAGGGTACACAGGTTCAATCCCTGGTCGGGGAAGTAAGATACCACATGCCGTGGGACAACTAAGTCCACACACTGTAACTACTGAGCCTGTGCGCCATAACTAGAGAGAAGCCTGCAACGAAGAGCCCCGCACACTGCAACAAAGACCCAGCGCAGCCAAAAAACACAAACAAAACAGTTCTTTGTAGGACTCTCAATAACCGTAAAAATAAAACTTTGAAACGTGCTATTAAAAAAAACGGGGGAGGCCTTTCTTTTTCTATCGTGATATTTCTTGGGTGAATCCTGCGTCTGAGTTCTGAGCATCTGTTTCATCCGTAATACCAGAGTGGGTCCATGATCATAAACGCCACATCCTAGGATGTGCTGATTTCATTGGAGCCGACGTTCTTTATTTTAAAAACTAGCCAACACGAAATGTTCCATCTCAGTGCTCTGTTCTCCACCTTTGAAAAGAGAACCTTTTCCGAGACTGAACCAGGAAGAAATAGAAAATATGAAGAGACCAATCACAAGCACTGAAATTAAAACTGTGATTAAAAATCTTCAAACAGGGCTTCCCTGGTGGCGCAGTGGTTGAGAGTCCACCTACCAGTGCAGGGGACATGGGATCGTGCCCCAGTCCGGGAGGATCCCACATGCCGCAGAGCAGCTGGGCCTGTGAGCCATGGCCGCTAAGCCTGCATGTCCGGAGCCTGTGCTCCACAACGGGAGAGGCCACAGCAGTGAGAGGCCCGCGTACCACAAATTGAAACTGTGATTAAAAATCTTCCAACAAACAAAAGCCCAGGACCAGATGGCTTCACAGGCGAATTCTATCAAACATTTAGAGAAGAGCTAACACCTATTCTTCTCAAACTCTTCCAAAATATAGCAGAGGGAGGAACACTCCCAAACTCATTCTACGAGGCCACCATCACCTTGATACCAAAACCAGACAAGGATGTCACAAAGAAAGAAAACTACAGGCCAATATCACTGATGAACATAGATGCAAAAATCCTCAACAAAATACTAGCAAACAGAATCCAACAGCACATTAAAAGGATCATACACCATGATCAAGTGGGGTTTATTCCAGGAATGCAAGGATTCTTCAATATACGCAAATCTATCAATGTGATTAACCATATTAACAAACTGAAGGAGAAAAACCATATGATCATCTCAATCGATGCCGAGAAAGCTTTCGACAAAATTCAACACCCATTTATGATAAAAACCCTGCAGAAAGTAGGCATAGAAGGAACTTTCCTCAACATAATTAAGGCCACATATGACAAACCCACAGCCAACATCATACTCAATGGTGAAAAACTGAAACTATTTCCACTAAGATCAGGAACAAGACAAGGTTGCCCACTCTCACCACTCTTATTCACCATAGTTTTGGAAGTTTTAGCCACAGCAATCAGAGAAGAAAAAGAAATAAAAGGAATCCACATTGGAAAAGAAGAAGTAAAACTGTCACTGTTTGCAGATGACATGATACACTACATAGAGAATGCTAAAGATGCTACCAGAAAACTACTAGAGCTAATCAATGAATTTGGTAAAGTAGCAGGATACAAAATTATTGGACAGAAATCTGTGGCATTCCTATACACTAATGATGAAAAATCTGAAAGTGAAATTAAGAAAACACACCCATTTACCACTGCAACAAAAAGAATAAAATACGTAGGAATAAACCTACCTAAGAAGACAAAAGACCTGTAGACCTGTATGCAGAAAATTATGACACTGATGAAAGAAATTAAAGATGATACAAATAGATGGAGAGATATACCATGTTCTTGGATTGGAAGAATCAACATTGTGAAAATGACTCTACTGCCCAAAGCAATCTACAGATTCAATGCAATCCCTATCAAACTACCACTGGCATTTTTCACAGAACTAGAACAAAAAATTTCACAATTTGTATGGACATGCAAAAGACCCCGAATAGCCAAAACAATCTTGAGAAAGAAAAACAGAGCTGGAGGAATCAGGCTCCCTGACTTCAGACTATACTACAAAGCTATAGTAATCAAGACAGTATGGTACTGGCACAAAAACAGAAATATAGGTCAATGGAACAGGATAGAAAGCCCAGAGATAAACCCACGCACATATGGTCACCGTATCTTTAATAAAGGAGACAAGAATATACAGTGGAGAAAAGACAGCCTCTTCAGTAAGTGGTGCTGGGAAAACTGGACAGGTACATGTAAAAGTATGAAATTAGAACACTCCCTAACACCATACACAAAAACTCAAAGTGGATTAAAGACCTAAACGTAAGGCCAGACACTATCAAACTCTTAGAGGAAAACATAGGCAGAACACTCTGTTACATAAATCACAACAAGATCCTCTTTGACCCACCTCCTAGAGAAATGGAAATAAAAACAAAAATAAACAAATGGGACCTAAAAAAACTTAAAAGCTTTTGCACAACAAAGGAAACCATAAACAAGGCCAAAAGACAACCCTCAGAATGGGAGAAAATATTTGCAAATGAAGCAACTGACAAAGG
>NW_006792775.1:4843736-4844390 GCF_000442215.2 Lipotes vexillifer | reverse complement strand
ACTTCATTAATCATCAGAGAAATGCAAATCAAAAGTACAATGAGATATCATCTCACACTAGTCAGAATGGCCATCATCAAAAAATCTACAAACAATAAATGCTGGAGAGGGTGTGGAGAAAAGGGAACCCTCTTGCACTGTTGGTGGGAATGTAAATTGATACAGCCACTGTGGAGAACAGTATGGAGGTTCCTTAAAAAACTAAAAATAGAACTACCATATGACCCAGCAATCCCACTACTGGGCATATACCCTGAAAAAACCATAATTCAAAAAGAGTCATGTACCAAAATGTTCATTGCAGCTCTATTTACAATAGCCAGGACATGGAAGCAACCTAGGTGTCCAACAACAGATGAATGGATAAAAAAGATGTGGCACATATATACAATGGAATATTACTCAGCCATGAAAAGAAATGAAATTATCTGTAGTGAGGTGGATGGACCTAGAGTCTGTCATACAGAGTGAAGTAAGTCAGAAAGAGAAAAACAAATACGGTGTGCTAACACACATATAAGAAAAAAAAAAAAGGTCATGAAGAACCTAGGGGCAAGGTGGGAATAAAGGTACAGACCTACTAGAGAATGGACTTGAGGATATGGGGAGGGAGGGGGAAGGGTAAGCTGGGACAAAGTGAGAGAGTGGCATGGA
>NW_006792775.1:4819887-4843636 GCF_000442215.2 Lipotes vexillifer | reverse complement strand
AGATATGGGAACATATGTAATGTATAACTGATTCACTTTGTTATAAAGCAGAAACTAACACACCATTGTAAAGCAATTATACTCCAATAAAGATAATTAAAAAAAAAAAAAAAGAGAGAGAGAGAACCTGGCTATTGAGTGACAGGCAGAAAGGGGATCCTTTTCAGAGAAATGCACAGCCCAGAGTCCAAAGCCTGAAAGCAGACAGAGCCTGGAAACAGATGTAAAACCGCCTCCATGTAGAAAATTACAGGCACCAGTGATGTTGTTAGACACATATGACTAACCGCGGTTAATGCTTGCTGTTGTCAATTAGCCTTATTAGCACGAGCAGTTGGGGCCCAGGATGACATTACTTTAATTACCAGGAGCAGCTGTTTATTTGTGGAGAGGGTGCATTTCCAAAAAGGTTACCCTGTCCGGAAGTTAATCATAACCTCCGCATTGTTGGAAATTCAGGAAAACTGGTAAGCAAGCAGATTAAAAAAAAAAAAAAAGTTGATGAAAGTTGCACAGTAATTTTTACTATTATTTTTCTACTATTTTATTTTCTCTGCTAAAGTGGACTAGGGCCATTATATGCTTTTTTTCTGAAATCTGTGAGTGGGAGGCAAAATTACTTCGCATTAGAGCTCACCCGAGACATTAATTAAGGCCATTAGGGAGGCAACGCCAAAGAGCTCCCCAACCCAGAGCCTGGGAGAGGGGCCAGCCGAGCAGGGGAGCTGATGCTACACACCGGCCTGGAGGGGCACAGCCGAGATCTGGGCGGAGAAACATCATCACCTCCCCCTCCAGTCTCAGCCGGGCGGCCCATCCCCCATCTCCCACCGGGGCCTATTACGGGCCATTTCAGGACCCTGGACCTAAGCTCTGCTAATCCCGCATTTTCTGCGGGCACCTGGCCTCTTGGGAGAGGCCTGGGCCACGCACGGGGTGGGGCGGGGGCAGCTGCACCCGGCCCACCTTTAACCCCGTGTCCAGTCTTGGTTCGGTTTGGCTCCTGCTACACGCCAGGCCCTGGGGACCCCGTGGTCCCGCCTCACGGAGCTGACACTCTGCAGTGGGCAGTGGTCCTGGAGCACAGAAAAGTCAGAATGAGAACATGGGGCGCTTGGTCATCAGCCCAGAATCACAGACTTAAAAGGAAAGACTTGCGGCACAGCGTAGATACGATGAGGCGGGGTTTTGTAGGGACCCACCCGGAACCAGGAGGACGCCCTGAAGCCCCGACCCCACCTTCAGGACCCGCCCCCCGCACCGGCCCAGAGCCTCGGGGACGCAGCGCCACACCCTGCGCTCCGTCGGGTCCCATGCCGCCCGTGTGGCTGTGTGTGGCCGCCGGTCGCTGGCGCTCTGGCTCTGCAGGATCCCTTGAACACACGAGCACCATTTTGTCCATCACGGTGTTGCTGGACGTTTGTGTTGCAGAAACACAAGGCCGCATACTTGCTTCCAGACGATACACTTAGCTGGGTCCTGGGGGCTCCGCCTCGAGAGGGTCCCTGAGGGCCCCCACCCCCTGTCACCTGGCCTCCCTCCCGCTCCCCAGGAGGGCTGACCCCAGGCTGGGCCAGCGGGGCACAGACCAGCCCTGTCCTCCTCGCTGGCGTTTAGGCTGCCAGGTGACCTTTGCAGGCCCAGACAAGTGTCAACGTGCTAGACAGGACTTGTGTGGTCTCCTGCAGCCGTCCCTGCCGGGGACACCTTGGTCTCCATCGTGGAACACATTCTGGGGGAGTTTACTCTGAAAACAAAGCGTTGCCGTGGCGACCGGGAGGGATTTCTGGTGGCCCTTGGAATGATTCTGCAGGTGAGGGCTCTGCACTGGGGGGGATGCTCAGCCCAGACCGGATTCAGCTGGTAGATGGTGCCCTACCAGCCGGGATGCCCAGGGCGTCGAGAGGCCTCTGCCTGACCCGCCTGTGCCCTCCGACCTGGCCTAAGGTACACCTCCCCAAGGCAGTGCCAAGGGCAGGCGAACTGACCCCTCTCTGGGGAGAAAGTCGCCAGGCCCAGACCTGAGGGCAGCGGGTCCATGTCCATCCCCGGAGAGGATGGTGGGAGAGGCCCTGCTGTCTCTGCTGAGGTGGGGAGACGTGGCCCCGCGCACCTGTGTCCAGGTCCTCAGCCCGGGAGGGGGGCGGAGGCCACAGGCACCATCCTCACCTCTCACCCCGTGGGGTCCTGCCCTGTCTTGTCCTGTCCTGTGGGTGTCGGGGACACAGGTGAGGCCGGGACCGCACGAGCAGGAGCTCTTAGGTCCAGGTCACAGCTCGCCCTCCTCGCAGGCCCCCGAGCGGCTCTGCTCCTGTGCGGACGCTTGTGGCCGCGCTGGGTGGAGGCTGCTGCTGGCCTCCGGGGGGTAGAGGCCGGGGAGGCCGCTAGAGTTACTGCCCCGGGGTCAGCAGTGCCGGGCTGGGAACCTGGGCCTGAAGATCCATTGGGGGCCTAAAGGCAGAGAGCAGGGCCCGCGGAAGGAGGCGGGAGATGCGCGAAAGGAGGTGTCCGCCCGTGTCTTTCGTCCGTTGTGTTGGGGCGAATTTTTCTCACTAATCTGTTAGGAAGCCTTGACATATTCTCAGTGCTTATTCTTTCACAGTTATGTGTATCACAAACATCCCCCAGCTACCAGTTTGTCTTTTCATTTTCTTCAAGATGCCTTTTGTCTTTTTTTTTTTTTTTTTTGCCGTAGCCGCGCAGCCTGCGGGATCTTAGTTCCCCCACCAGGGATTGAACCCGTGCCCCCTGCAGTGGAAGCGCAGAGTCTTAAGCACTGGACCGCCAGGAAGGTCCCCAAGATGCCTTTTGTTGAAACGTGAACGACTTTATGGTTGTGTGTTAGCAGTGTGTGCTCATGTCTTGTTAACGGCGAGGCTCCCACTGGGTCACTCTGCGGCCCAGGCCTCCAGATCCGGGTTCATCCTCCCTCCGCACCCTGAATACGCTGCTGTCACCTCCTTTCTTCTCATGTTGCTGACGGGAACCGGATGTCAGTCTGAGTCTTGTTTCCTGGCTGTGAATGTCTTCTCTTCTCTCTGGAAGCTTTTAGAATTTTCTCCTTGCCCTTTGAGCTCTAAAATTCTGCTTTGTGTCCAAGTCTAGGTTTGTAAGGTATATTCCCTCTGGCCCGCTGGTCTTTTCAATTCCAGAACCTCTGTGTTTCTTCCGTTCTGTGAAACTCTGCTATTACGAAGTTAATTCAGGGAATGTAAAATGGTGCGGCCATTTTGGAAAAGTCTGGCAGCTCCTCAAAAGGTTAAATGTGGAATTACCATGTGACCCAGGAATTCCATCCCCAGGGGTGGACCCAGGGGAAATGAACACATAGGGCCACACAAAAACGTGTATAGGAGTGTTCACAGAAGCATTATTCATCATAGACAAAACGTAGAAACAGCCCGAATGTCCAAACAAATGGATAAACAAACTGTGATCAAACCATACACTGGAGTATTTATTCTTTGGCCACAAAAGGAATAAAGTAAGATTCCTTACTTCATTCATAAAGAAGATATATGAATGGCCAATAAGCACATGAAAAGTTGCTCAACAACACTAATCACTAGGGAAGTGCAAACCGAAAGGGGGAGACCATTTCACACCCACTAGGACGGCTACCAGAAAAAAAAAAAAAAAAGAAAGAAAGAAAGAAAAAGGAAATAGCAAGTGTTGGTGAGAATGTGGAGAAATTGGAACCTTGTGTCTGTCGGCGGGCAGCTGGGGATGTAAAATGGTGTAGCTGCTGTGGAAACAGCATGGCGGTTCCTCAAAAAAAATAAGCGCACACTTACCATATGATCTAAGGATTCCACTTCTGGGTCTATGCTCAGAAGAACTGAAAGCAGGGTCTTGAAGAGATATTTGCACACCCATGTTCATGGTAGAGTTATTCTCACAGCACCCAAGAGGTACAAACCTCCCACTTCTCCCTCCCTCCCCAGCCCTGCCACCCAGGCTCCCATAGGTTCTGACCTTCTCTCTGTGATTCCGCTCACCGGGCCGCCTCAGGTATGCCATTCCCTCTGCCTGGAACACCCTTCCCATTGTCCACCCTCCTCCCCCTCTCCTGACCCTTTGCCTCCCGACTCTTGCTTACCCTTGGGATCCTGGCACAGAGGCCTAGGAAAGTTCCCCTGATAGGTATTCCCTACCCCCGCCTGCCCCAGGCCTGGGTTAAAAGCCTCTGCTGGCTGCACCATCAAAGCACTGTCACCGACTGAAGTATATTTAATGCCTCCATCCACAGCACAGACCCCCTCCTCTTGGTCTCCCACCCGCTTCTCCCAATTGTTAATCTTTCCCATCAGCACGTAAGCTCATTCTAATATCCCCATCCTAATATCTCAGAGGCTTTGCTTTGTGGATCAGTCCTGACACTTTTGGCTACAAGTAATAGAATGTTGGACCACCAGTGACTTAAAGCAGAGACATGAATTACTCCTCTTCCCAGGAAGCGGGGCCGGACATCATCTCGGGGTTAGCTCTGTGGTACTCAGCGAGCCAGGCTCATTCTCTCTCTCATACTCAGAATGTTGGCTTCCCATCCTTGTGCCTGTGACCTCATGGTCTTAAGACAGCTGCATAGCTCTAGCCATCACACCAGGATCCCAAACGGAAGAAAATTTCTCCTCACTTAGCTTTGTGAGCCACACGGGTGTCAGTCACCTGGGGAATCCATCACCCCTGCTCAGGACATGACATTGAGTTGGCTCCCAGGAGAAATTTGTGAAATAAATGAAACAGGAAGTGTAGCAATAGCCAAAGCATCAAAAGGCCTGTGGACGTTCCAGTGGTTGATCCTGCACGGTTTCGTGCAGGTCACGCCTGGCACATCCCTGGTGCTCAGCCTCCCAGATCCGGCAGGGAGCGGGTGGCACCTGAGGACAGAGTGAGCGCCAGGAGGAGGGGTCCCACCCATGGGGTCATCAGGCCCCCAGGAGTCGGCTCTGGGGACTTGCCAGTCCTGGTCCTGTTCAGCCCGTCCGCCACAGGGAGCATTGAGCCTGTCCTCCCTGCAGCCTCCGCCCACCCCGTCCCCAGCTTCCACGGCCCCTGCCTACTTCCTGTCGCCCCTCGGATCAGAGCCCGAGGGGCATCTTTCGGGTGGGGCAACCTTGGGGGTGGGGTGTGAAGGGGCCTCTTTAAGAGTAAGAAGATAGCAGAGCTGAGAATATAACAGAGCTAAGACAAGCACAGCGATGGAGTGAACACCGCTCGGAATGAGAAATGAAACCACAACAAATTACAAAGTTTTAGAAGTCGATTAATACCGGCGTCATCAGCAAGTGTAGGAAAGTCACGATGTTCAGTGACTGCCCGCCTCACCCTGCGAGTCATCACCCCTGTGTTCTTGAATGGGTGCTCATTCTTCTCTCCCGCAACGGGATTGTGTGTCATTGTTTTCCGTGGAGAGGAGAGAGCGGTGACACAGCTTTTCCTCCCGCTGCCGACGTGAATTCATTTCTCATCGTCGATGGTGGAGAGAAATATTGTGAAGCCTCAGAACTCATCACAGGGAAGCCGCGCACTTTTCGGATTGATGGAGCTCATTGTCACAGATGGGCTTTCATGGATGTGACTCAGGTTGGCAGCGGGAGCTGCGGGCATCGTGATGAACTCAATTCCCATTGGGAAAGCAGAGCCTGGTGGTGGGTCTGTACCCGCAGGCCCTGCGTGCTCAGCGCAGCTGGACCAGAGGGAACTGGGTCTCACTGGGCACTGGCACCAACTAACCCCGCCTCCCCAAAGCTCACATCGGCTGCCCGGAGGGACAGTGACATTCCACAGACGGGCTTCGGCCCTACACCCCACGCCCTGCGCCCCTGCGCCCCTCACTCGCTGGGCCAGGGAACACCATCGCCCCTCGGCCACACCTTTGCCCTGTCTCCGGCACAGGCCAGGGAGGGGCACCCGGGAGGCAGCTGTGTCCCCAGAGGCCACTCCAGCCCACTAACCGCTGAGAGACGGCCCGTGAACCCCATGGACCTGCCCCAGTGTGGGGGATTGAATCCTGTCTCCCAGAAAGATAGATTCAATTCACGTACACCGTGGAACTGAATTCAGCCAACGACCTGTGTGAACTTGGGGGACCAGCCTTTACAGCTGACCAGGGAGGCCAATGGGGTCAGCACACTGTGGCCCGCAGTCCAGACCTGACCCTCTGCCCGATTTCATGAAATTTTATTGGCACGAGGCCTCAGTGGCTCGTCCACGAGTGGCCTCAGTGGCTGTCATGCTGCAGCGCCAGGCTGAGCCGTGTGACACCGGGCAGCCCACAAAGCCCCGGTCACTGTCCAGCCCTTTACGGACATGCCTCCTGGCCCTCGATTGAGATGTAGTCCCTGCTTCTAGGGTCACTGCCCCTTTAGCCCTTACAGGGAGGAGAAAGTCCTGGACCAGAGGCAGCCGAGGCCCGGTCAGGGGCTGCTGCCCGCTCCGCCCTGAGCTGGCCCCAGGCGGCCCGAGATGCCTCAGTGCCCTGAGCCCTTCTTGAGTCTAAAACCACGTCAGGGGTCCAGCGATGAACTTGTCTCCCACTGACGACTGCTGTGAGCTGGCCCTCACTGGGAAGGGTCAATTCTCCAGAATATTCTCAGCTCAACTTCTTAATTCTGGCCAATATCCTTGAAATGTGTTTTTAACAGCTTCAAATGAAACTCAAATGTCATTAGGTGATGCCAAAGCAAATGCAAATATAAATCTCCTTTTGCCTTTAACGTTTTCAAATATTAAAGTTATCAAGGGAGAGGCAAGTAAAGGAATAAAAATGCAAACGAGATGGGAGAGACTCGTCTGCGCAGGCAGTGGGCAGCCAGGTGCCCTCTTAGCGTCGGTCACCGTCTGGCCTTCTGGGCCTCGGGCCGCCCGGCAGCCTGTTTCCCAGCACTGCCTTGAGTTTCTAGAAGCGAGGGGAGCTCGGCCTCGGAAGGGGCTCATAGCTCGGCTGTGGACGCGTTAAAAAGAAAGCAAAATACCAAAATATAACCCCAGAAACAGCCACTCTAAAGAGTTCATCTTTATCCTGTGTTTTTTCAGGGGAAAAGCAGTCATCAGCCCATGAGCTTCAATGGCCCAAATTACTGATAATTTCAGCATAAATTAGGCCGTTATGTGCTGCCGCCAGGGTCCTCTTCTTGGCTGATGACAGTGAGCTCTATTATCCTCTCCAGACGCCAGAAGCTCAGGGAGGGCGGTGTGCGGGGAGGATGGGAGGAGCCGGCTGTGACCCGGGGGAAGGGCGCAGTCTCTTCGGGACCCATATGCGTGGCAGGCCCCAGGTGTGGCTCCAGGAGGGACCAAGCTCACCTGGAGAGAGGCTGCTAGTCTACCCAGACAAAACTTACTGATCCCATGGGGGGTGGGGGACTCTGCCTTCTGGGGCTCCCTGGGGTGGGGGTGAGAGGCACCCCCACAGCAGGAGGGTCTTCTGGAGATGGAGGCACAGTGCAGGGCCCGGGAGGGGCAGGGCTCGTAGCTGGGAGTGGGTATCCCCCCATCCCTCCACCCGCCCCCGCGCAGTGTGATGGTTTTTGGAGGTGGGAAATTTGGGAGGTGATTAGGGCAAGGCGGCCTCCTGCAAGCCCGGGGATGAGGCCTCAGAATGAAACCACTCTGCGGGCACCTTGATCGTGGACTTCCGGCCTCCAGGGCTGAGAGGCCTCCGACCGAGACACTGGGAAACAGAGGACCTGGGCGTCGGGCCACACTCCCAGCGCTGGATGGGGGTGGACAAGGGAAAGCAGCAGGAACAGAGGCAGGGCGGGTGCGGGCGGTGATGCAGGAGGGAGGCGGCATGGCGGGGGCTGTGGAAGACCCCAAGGCCCAGCCGGGGGGCTCTGCTTCTGTGCTGTTCTGTGGGCCGTAGGAGCCGGGGAGTCCAGTTTTAGGAAAACAGTACGGACTGTGGTCTCGGTGTGGTGTCCAGCGCAGGGGAGACTGTCCTTTTCGCCTGCCTCTCATCGGCCCCGTCAGGATCAGGCGCACGCCACAGACTTGATGGCCTCTGGGGCTGGTTCTCTGTCTGGGGCCCAGGCTGCCCCACCCCTAGATGCCGGTAGCACCACCCCCATCCCCCGCCAAGTCATGACAAACACAAGTGCCTCCAGACTCTGCCACGTGCCCCGGGGACAGGGCCCCTGATTGAGAACCTGCTTTAGAGGGTGAAGTGGCCGGGCTGGGCCTGGGGTGGTGGCACAGGTGTAGTGCTGGGCGGGCTCACCTCTTAAATTGTCAGGGATAAAAACGGCCCGGGACTCACCGACCCTCGGATTTGCCTCCCAGCCTGGGACTTGGGGTCATTTGAGTAGCCAGGAGCGTGGCCAACTTAGCCATGAGTGTGACCTGGTCCTGTCGCTATGCCTTGGGCTGTCCTGCATGGGGATGAGGCACCTGCCAAGGGAGGGGGATGCCAAGGCAGTGGCTGGCATCCGCGGGGCCCCTCTTGGGTCCTGCCTGATGCAGAGTCTGACGTAAATGAGCTCATCTTGTCCTGGACACCCCCGGGAGGTGCTAGAGATGCATTGAGTGAATGGCGTGAGCCACACCTGGGACCGCTAAGGGCAGGGCGTCCATCCCAGTGCAGGAGCAGAGCCCTGAGGACCCGATGGCCTGAGATCCTGCTGGCTTGCCCGTGCCCCTCCCTGCAGGGGGACCAGACCGGGCTCAGGGGCCCCTGTTTCTGCATCGGCCCCAGCCTGTGGGCAGCTGGGAGGGACGGCCGGCCTCGTGGCTGCCCCATGATTCCTGATCTGTTACCCGCCCCCCACTCCAGGTGGTCCAGCTTGGAAAGCTGGGGGTCGGGGAGAGCAGCTGGAGAGCAGCTGGGATCTGGGCTGGTGATAGGAGGTTTTCATCAGCCTCTCCCCTCGCCAGCTGGGGTGACCCTCACCAAGCCCGGCCTCAGGGGGAGGGGAAACGCCCCAGAGGAGGCCGGCCTGGAGTTGGGGGCGAGGGGGGGGCCTGCTCCTGCCCAGAAACCCAGCCCTTCCAGGTGCACAGTGTTTTCAGCCGGGTTCCCCCTGGCAGCCTGCGGGCTTTGACGTGTGGAAGGCAACTTGCTCCTTGAAGGGATGTGCTTAACCAGTGTAAACAGGGCAGACAGGAGTAGCTTGCACTTCCGAACGTTTTTAGGGGACTTGTTTGCTTTTTTCAAAGTTCATTTGCTGTATACTATTCAATTAGGAAACTTGCCAGGCACAGTGACATTTTTTTTTAAGCGGGCAAACATAACCTAGTCAAATTTGATTTGGCAAACTAGAGTCTGAACATTTTCCAGAGCAGTTGAAAGGCCTTTGTGGCCCAGATCGGGAGAGAGGGAGGCCCCTCCCGGGCAGCACGCCACCAGCTGGGAAAAGGGAAAGACCCCAGTCCCTGCACAGACCAGCTTGGCCGCCTCCCAGCCCAGCCTCTCCTTCGGCAGGTCCCTGCCCAGAAGCCCCAAGCCCAGGGGGCAGAGACCCTAGGCAGGGAGACCTCACTTTCTTGACATGAGGCCCGGCAGGGCCCGAGGACAGAAAGGGTCTGTCACACCTAGAAGAAGCATAGGGGATTCCGGTAGGGCGAGGTGGCCATGACCTAGGGGTCTGGATCACACCCAGAGACACAGCCCCAGACTTGTGTGGGCACACACACACACACACACCACACTCCAGGGGATGGGAGGGGGGGCTGGGATTTATCCCTCCAGTGGGTGGGGGGCAGGAGGTTATCTCTGGGTGGGCTGGGGCTTATCTCTTTCTCAGTCCCAATCCCAAATTCTGAGGGAGGAGGTCTGACGGCCCACCCGTGTCAGCTGCCCCAGGTGCTCAGCCTGGTTCCACGCCTCCTGGCTTGTTGGAGGTGGGGAGCCTCATGGCGCAAAAAGACTGCCAGGCACCAGCCCAAGCAGATGAGAAGCGGAGGCTACGGAGGTCGCATGGCTCTCACGGCTCCTAAGATCCAGGGCTTGAGGCCAGGTCTGAGTCACTTCAAGCCCTTGGCTTTTACCATCTGCCCTGGGTGGGGTTCCCTCCAGCGCAGCCTGACACGGGGAATCTTGTGCGGGTGGGTTGTTGAGGGCGTGACCTCCGGGAAGAACCTGCAGGGCAGAGAGGGAAGCAGGACAGACAAACCTCAGCCTGGGCCTGCGGGAACTCTGGGGCGCTCGCAGCCTCCCAGGGTTATTCCATCCTGGGGAAGGAAGTCTTTTTAGCCATTCATTAGGGGCTGAGCAGAGGGGAGGTGAAGGTCCCTGACTTCTCTGGGCTGGGCGCCCCATGGGACAGCTGAGGGCAGCGCAGTAGGGAGGACGCAGCAGCGGGCCGTGGGCACCCGGATGGCAGGGACGGGTGCACGGGGGCGGTGGGGGTCTGGGTTCGGTGCCAGGGGCTCGGTGGTCAGGGTGCAGCCAGAGAGGGGAAGCGAAGACCAGGGCATGGGGCCTGGGCCCCCCGTCCCACGCCGATAGCTGCCTGCCCCCAACTTGACACGGTCCCCAGATCCCTAAGGAGGTGCCTACCCTGGGGAACCGGCATCTGACCGCCCCCAGAAAACAGAGAACCCCCCGACCCTCGCCTCCCCACACTGTGGATTTGCAGCAGGACAAGCCCACATCCAGATCAGTTACTGATGGGGAAGCAACGCAAGGACGTTCGCCGGCGTTTTCAAATCTAAACTACAACATTCATTTAAGAATCTTTCCATCACAATGACCTAGAAATGAGACTTAAAGAAGTTGGGATAATGCCATCAAAAGGGTCATGCCACCCTCATGAGTCTCTTGACAGGCACAAGTTTATATAATAATCAGAGAGCATTTTCAACATTAAGGGGCCCCGCAGGCCTGACGAGGACGACTATAGCATGATTCATGTGGTGTCACCACTCAACAGCCTGTCATTTTGTCACTTTTCACCGACGTTTCCAACTTTACTGGGAACACAACAGACTTTGTAAGCTAGGTTTTGAAATTTGTAAAAACATTTTTCCAGAGTACTTTTGCAACGGACTTTGTAATAAAATACATTACCTTGCTTGGAGGATATTATAGCTGACCCATGAACAACCTGGGCATCAGGGGCACCAACAAGCCCACACAATCGAAAATCTGAGTGTAATTTTGAGTCACCCCAAACTTAACTACTAATAGCCTAATGGTGACGGGAAACCCTACTCTGATAGATGCATGGTGCCTCAACATATTTTGCATTATATGTATTTTATATGTATTATATATGTCTTCTTACAGTTAAGTAAGCTAGAGAAAAAAATGTTATTAAGAATATCATAAGGAAGAGGAAAATATGTTTACAGTACATATATGTATTTATTGAAAAATCTCTGCATATACGTGGACCCGCGCAGGTCAAATCCGTATTGTTCAAGGGTCAGCTGTATTCCCTCTAGCCATTTTTTTCACTTTTTTTTTTATTATGGTAAAACATACATAACAAAAAATTTACCATTTCATACACTTTTAAGCCTACAAATCGTTGGCATTAAATATATTCACCATGTCAACAAGGACCTACTGTATAGCACAGGGAACTATACTCGATACTCTGTAATAACCTATAAGGCAAAAGAATCTAAAAAAATAGATATATAGATATACATAAATAACTGAATCACTGTGCTGTACACCTGAAACTAACACAATATTGTAAATCAACTATACTCCAAAAATTTTTTTTTTTAAAGTACAAGCAACATGGATTACAAATTTGTTTAAATATAAAAAGAAAAATAGCATAAAGTTACCAATGAATTTTAAAATTCATCCAAAAATTAATAGCTGACCATGAAGAAAAAGAAAAATATACTAAGTTGGCAAGTGTTTAAAAGAAAATAGACAGGGCTTCCCTGGTGGTGCAGTGGTTGAGAGTCCGCCTGCCGATGCAGGGGACACGGGTTCGTGCCCCGGTCCGGGAAGGTCCCACATGCCGCGGAGCGGCTGGGCCTGTGAGCCATGGCCGCTGAGCCTGCGCGTCCGGAGCCTGTGCTCCGCAACGGGAGAGGCCGCGACAGTGAGAGGCCCGCGCACCGCAAAAAATAAATAAATAAATAAAAAGAAAATAGACAACACAAATCAAATCACAGAATACAGAAATATCTTCTTTGTCTTCAAATACTGTTGGCATGTGTGCTTTTCCTGCTTTCCATTAAAATAAAGTCTTAATGATACAGTAATGCTTTCTCAACAACAACAAAAAATAGACTTCAATGCAATAAATAAATAAATAAATTCACAATGTTGTGCAACCATCACCACCATCCATTTCCAGAAACTTTTCATTCTTCCAAAAAGAAACTCTGACTCCATCAAACACTAACTCCCTATTCCCATCCCCCACTGAGCCCCTGGGAACCTCTATTCTACTTTCTGTGTCTATGAACTTGCCTGTTCTCGGGATCTCCTATACCTGGAATCATACATGCGATTTCATTGAGCGTAATGTCCTCAAGGTTCATCCATGTTGTAGCGTGTGTCAGAATTTCCTTCCTTTTTAAAGCTCCATTGTATGGAGACCACATCTTGTTTATATGTTATCCATCTGTGGGCATTTGGGCTGCTGTGAATAATGCTGCTGGGGACACAGGTGTGCACGTCCAGTCAACCTGACAATGCAAAGTGCTGGACTGAAGTCAGAGGTCCCACCCCCTGCAAGGGCTCAGCTCCACAGGCTGTGCCCCCAGGTGGGAGCCCCAGGAAGAGTTATGAGATGAAGAACCACATGTATTTAGGAATTTGGCTGCAGATTTCAAGAATATTAAAAAGTCCATACTCTTGAATCAATTATTTCATTATTAGGAATTTATACAGGGAGAATCAGGACACAAAGAGAGAGGCAGCTGAGGGTTTCTCACAAGTTGGGTACTAGGGACATTAGTTAATAGACAAAATTAAAAAACCTTTTCTCTGCGCAACCAAGTTGGGGTGTAAGTTAAATTTGCTCCCCATGGCATCTGTGATCAGATATATGTATGTGATTTAGATCATATATAGACTTTTCATAATTCACCTCTGTAAACCGTCTAAGAAAGGCATCAGCTAAGAGCGACAGCCTGAGGGAAACCCATATCGCAGAGATGTGAGGGCCCAAGCAGCCTCACCTGTGTGTCCCTCCCCCACCCCCCCCTGGATCTGCCCCCCAGCTGGGACCACAGCTCAGTCCATTTCCCCAGGCACGTCAGGTGAGTCAAGGCAACCTCCTGAGAGGTGGAGCTTCGGGGAGTCCACCTCCCTCCAGCACCCCTCTGTCCACCCGGAGCCCCAGGCCTGGAGTGGACCTGGACCTAGCGGCCCCTCCCGGAAGGGCATTCGTGACCAGGCTGGGTGAGAGGCCTGCCCCTCCCTCCCCACCTGGATGCACTCTGTCAACTGAAAAGTTTCTCCAAAAAACTGCAAATTGGCAACATGTTTTTGCAATGGGATGAGACTTTTCCCACATTTGAAGATCAACAGGTAGGCTTCCTTTCATCTGGGACTAGGGAAGCAGGCCCCACCCCGCCAGCAAGCTCCACTGAGCACCTCCCAGGGCACTGTCCTCCACCCTGGCTCCAGCCCAGAATCTGCTCCCGCGGTTCCCCGGGATCGGACTCAGCAGGACCATCGAGGACTTGGATTCCGAAAGAAAATGTCAGATGAAAGTCCCCCTAATGGCCCCTCTCATGTCCCATGGGAGGTTGGGAAAAGGGAAATCAAACCAAAAAGTGACCAAAGGAGCCAAATTATCGCACTTCAGACACATTGCAAAGAAGGCAGCCTCTAATCGGGCTGCAGCAAATGATGCCCTGAACCAGCAAAGTGGCCAGTGCTTCGGACTTAGAACGGCAGTGGCCTTCATCTGCTCACGGCTCAGCTGTCAGCCTTTGGAATGGCTGCCAAAGAGAGGCCTGGTTTCCTAATGGGCCCCTCCTGCCCCCTGCCTGCCCGCCAGCTCCAGTCCCCCCACCCCAGTCCCCTCACTCCAGTCCCCAACCCCCTGGCCTCCTTGGAGGTGACAAGTCTCACCGTGTGCTGGTTGTCATTCATTCTGCTTTTAAGAACTTTCCTTTCTGGACATTTTATTCTTGGTGAAAACACACCTTTTTTACTATATACTGTTTCTTAGGAAAGGGAACATTTTACGATAATTTCCAAACGTCTTCTTGGTTGAGGCGATGATACAAGCAGCCATTTTCACAGCTAAACTATTTCGACAGAAGAAACTAAATGTGCTTTTCTTTTCTCCCTTGTCACTAGGTGATCTGGAGGTTACTTTGGGACCATCTGAGTTATAAAATCTAACCAGGACATTCTTCTTTTTTTTTTTTTTTTTTTTTTTTTGGCGGTCCGCGGGCCTCTCTCTGCTGTGGCCTCTCCCGTTGCGGAGCACAGGCTCCGGACACGCAGGCTCAGCGGCCATGGCTCACGGGCCCAGCTGCTCCGTGGCATGTGGGATCTTCCCGGCCCGGGGCCCGACCCCGCGTCCCCTGCATTGGCAGGCGGACTCCCAACCACTGCGCCACCAGGGAAGCCCCTAACCAGGACATTCTTACACGATGTCCTTTCATTGATCAAACTGAAACGGCAAAATGAGTATAAGCATCTCCAATGACGTTAGTCTCCTCATGTTGGGATGATAATGAACCTGAGAGCCTCCTCCTGTGCTGTGTGAGGGGTCTCTTCCCGGGTCCCCAGGGTCCCCGAGGAGCTGCAGCTCCGCCCACCCCCGCCGAGCCTGGGCCACCGCCCGGAAGAGAGTCAGCCCCTGCGTGGTCCCTTGGTTCCGATGTGCAGGATCTTGGGCCCAGGGGCAGGGGAAGGGGCTCACAGGGGCAGGGGCGTGATGGATGCCCTGGAAGCACTGTGACTTAATCCAATGGTATCAGTTCTGAGACCTGCTTTGTGTTGGCTAGACTTGCTAAGCCTGGAGCTCAGGGCATCCCTCCTGCTTCCACAGGGGGATTCACCTGCTAGCGAAGCCCCCAGAGAAGCAAGCAGAGCTGGGGGAGACAGGGAGAGAGTCTGGGTCCTGATGTCATTGTTAGAGCCCCTGGATCCATCCTGACCTGAAACCCCCTCCCCCATTTCAGGACTTTTCAGTTACCTGAGTCAGTACATTTCCAATGCTGCTCAGGCTGGTTCGAGTTGAGTTTCTATCACAGCTAGGAGAGGCCTCATTCAACCGTCTCCCTCAAATCTTGTCCTCGCTCAAGGGCCAACTGAAGTTGCAACCCTACCTGGCCATCCCAGGCCATGATAAGGCCTCTACTCTGACCCCCATGAGGATGGGCCTGAATGACCCACTGTCCGTTTGAACCTCAGGAGTCTGTGCTCAGATGCCCTTTGCCGAGGCGGTTTCATTAAATTCTTTGTCAAGGGACTTGGTGTCCCCTCCCAGCTGGACGGCAGGCACCCTGAGGATGGCCGCACCTCACAGGTGCTGGTATTTCCTGCAGGAACCAACGTGAACACTTTCCTGTCGGCTACAGCCTCGGGAGCACAGCAGGTCTCTAATTTATGTGTCGGATGCAAGTCCCACCAAAATCCGTCTGGAGTGAGGTGGAGGCGTGAACAGCCCCAAACTGGGTCTTTCAGTGGCGCCGACCCAGGTGACTGCGGGTGCTATTTTTACCCCCGAGCTGGTGCGGAGCCCAAAGTTAAACTGTGTGACAGCAATGAGGCGGTCCAAATAGAACCCACAGGTGTTTCTGCGAAATTCACGTGGGACGTCAGGCCCCCAGGCCACGTGGCAGAGAATCCTCGTCCACCTCCGCACGTCCTCACCGATTCGGGCCAATGAGGACATGTTAGCTTTACGATGACCAAACCCAATGTACAGTTATTTAAATAGATTGATGTGTGTTTTTCTCACTGTGTTTCAGGGGGGTAATCTGACTTTCTAAGAAATGGCGAGATGACCCTGACAGTAAGTTAAATGGCAAAAAGTGAAATCACAAAACATTTTTAGAAGAACATGTGGGCAGATTCCTTTTCCACCTTGGAGTGGGGAAGGTCTTTCTAGTGGCTTTAAAAATCCATAAAATTAAAGATTGATCAATTCAACCACACTGAAGAAAAGACAGATCTCCATCAGCAAAGTCAGAAAACGAACGGCTAAACGCAAAAATATTTGGCTCTCTTAATACAGGCCAGAGGCTTATCTTCCTAGCCCACGAAGAATTCTTTGAGTGGGGCAGCACCAACATTACAATAGGGGGCATGGGACTTCCCTGGTGGTCCAGTGGGTAAGACTCCGCACTCCCAGTGCAAGGGGCCCAGGTTCAGCCCCTGGTCGGGGAACTGGATCCCGCACGCCGCAACTAAGATCCCACACGTGGCAACTAAGATCGTGCGTGCCACAGCTAAGACCCAGTGCAGCCAAAATAAGGAAATAAATAAAGTAAAATATTTGAAAAAAAAAGATTGTAACCTTAAAAAAAAAATAGGGGAAGTAGGTACAGGGCAGGAGCAAGGTAGGGGAAGGAATGCAAACGGCCCTCAGTGTAGAAAACGACACCTTTCACACTCTTATGAAAGACACACGCATCAAAACTAACCATTTCTCAGCTGTCAGATTGGCCAGAACCCACCGGTCTGCCCACACTCTTGTAGGGAATCCAGTGCCCCCATACAGGACTGGAGTGTGATGGAATAAAACTTATATTCTAAGGCAGGACAAGAAAAATTAAACGTGAAATTCTCTGTGTGTGTGTTTGGGCCTCCCCTCCCTCCCTAACGTGCATCTGTGCTGCACATTAACCAGAGTTCCTCAAAGATGGGGTTCCTGCTCCATCGTAAAGATCAAGTGTTTTAGGGGCTTCCCTGGTGGTGCAGTGGTTGAGAGTCTGCCTGCCGATGCAGGGGACACGGGTTCGTGCCCCGGTCCGGGAAGATCCCACATGCTGGGGAGCGGCTGGGCCCGTGAGCCATGGCCGCTGAGCCTGCGCGTCCAGAGCCTGTGCTCCGCAACGGGAGAGGCCACAGCAGTGAGAGGCCCGCGTACCGCAAAAGAAAAACAAACAAACAAAAAAGATCAAGTGTTTCTTTCTTCTGATGCTGGCAGTGTAACTTCTTAAAAGAACAGTGTTCTTTCCCATTCTGCGGTGTGTCATGGTGACTCGCTGCTCTCTTTGTATGCGGTTACCTGGACTCGGCGTCCTTGGTGAACTTCACGTAAAGTATGAATGTGTCATCTTGATGTACGATCCTTTGTCTCGAAGAGGTATGTGAATCTGCTTCCCGGGTTACAATCCTCAATTTGGCTCAAATAAATTTCCCTTTTTTATTTCTTAACTTGATAGTTCATTGGATTTTCGTCAACAAGAGTGAGCAAAACTGTACAGCCCCGGGAGGGCAGTTTGGCAAAATCTATCCAAACACCAGCGCCTGCACCTTCGACCCGCCCCTGCACTTGGGATGCTGCCACAAACACGGACCAGGGTGTGCACAGCATCACTTGCCATGGGTCCCCAGTGCGGACAGACGGGATCCACCGCAGCCCAGGGGACAGAGGGACGGGCGGCTCTCCCTTGCGCTGATTCCAGGCCCTCTTCAGGGCAGTGCAGATGGTGTTTCCTTTCTTTTTTGCTCCTGCATACATACTACTCTTTCCTTGCATTAAGAAAACACCAGAAGGCCACCCCCATTCCTAATAAGCTGTACCCATGTCATCTGGGTGGAAACAACGTTGATGGGTGGGGATGGAAGAAAGACATCTCAGTGGGTGCCTTTCATATTCATTTTGATTTTTCAATGTATTATCTATCCAAACAGTTGTGGGTTTGTTTTTTTTTTGGTTTTAATGCACACGTTTTATTTATTTATTTGTATGTTTTTAAATTTTTGGCTGCGTTGGGTCTTCGTTTCTGCACACGGGCTTTCTCTAATTGTGGTGCGCAGGGGCTATTCATTGCGGTGCGTGGGCTTCTCATTGCAGTGGCTTCTCTTGTTGCGGAGCACGGGCTCTAGGTGCCTGGGCTTCAGTAGTTATGGCTCGCGGGCTCTAGAGCGCAGGCTCGGTAGTTGTGGCGCACGGGCTTAGTTGCTCCAAGACAGGTGGGATCTTCCCGGACTAGGGCTTGAACGCGTGTCCCCTGCGTTGGCAGGCGGATTCTTAACCACTGAGCCACCAGGGAAGTCCAAGTTGTGTTTTTTTAAATAAGAAAGATTTGGCCCATTAATACCTGAAAATTTCCTGTTGTTTTTTTAACTTAAAAAAATATTTTTTTGAAATATAGTTGATTTACAATGTGTTAATTTTAAGTGTACAGCAAAGTGATTCAATTTTTTATATATATCTATTCTTTTTTAGATTCTTTTCTATTATAGATTATTACAAGATATTGAGTATAGTTCCCTGTGCTACATAGTAGGTCCTTGTTGTTTATTTATTTTATATATAGTAGTGTATATCTGTTAACCTCAAACTCCTAATTTATCCCTCCCCACATTTCCCCTTTGGTAACCATAAGTTTGCTTTCTATTTCTGTGAGTCTATTTCTGTTTTGTAAATAAGTTCACTTGTACCACTTTTTTAGATTCCACATATAAGTGATATATGATATTTGTCTTTCCCTGTCTAACTTACTTCACGTACTATGACAATCTCTAGGTCCATCCATGTTGCTGCAAATGGCATTATTTCATTCTTTTTGATGGCTGAGTAATATTCCGTTGTATATATGTACCACATCTTCTTTATCCATTCATCTATTGATGGACATTTAGGTTGCTTCCATGTCTCGGCTATTGTAAACAGTGCTGGGGTGCGTGTATCTTTTCAAATTATAGTTTCTCCGGATATATGCCCAGGAATGGGACTGCAGGATCTTATGGTAGCTCTATTTTTAGTTTTTTAAGGAACCTCCATACTGTTCTCCATAGTGGCTGCATCAATTTACGTTCCCACCAGCAGCGTAGGGAGGGTTCCCTTTTCTCTGCACCCTCTCCAGCATTTGTTATATGTAGACTTTTTGATAACGGCCACTCTGACCTGTGTGATGTGATTTTAGTTTTGATTTGCCTTTCTTTAGTAATTAACGAGGTTGAGCATATTTCCATGTACCTGTTGGCCATCAAGATTTCCTATTCTGTTTCTGTTTTCATTACTGAGAATTAAAATAAAACCAGAGTGGGAAAAAAACCCTCAAACACCAAAAAATAATTTTATTTTCTAAATGCACACAGAATAATAAGTGGCTGAAGGAGAAGGGCAAGAAGATATCTTTAATCAACCTGAAAAGAGACTGTCAGTTCTTGTTACCCAGTACTACTCTCTTATGACCTGAACCTAGCAAGAAAATGCACTGTGTGTATAAAATATTTTTTTTCCAGAACAAAGAACAATGTATCCCTGGAAACAATTTACTCCTGTGTGTGGACCAAATGTTTGGGGAATAAAAGAGCTGGGGCAGCTGGATGGATGGACAGATGGGTGAGCGTCAGACACTGGAGAGCCTCAAATGCCACAAAGAACATTCGAACCTGATTCCCCAGGCGACGATGAAGCTGCCAAGTTTTCCTGAAAGGAAAGAGTTAACGGTCAGATCTGTGTTTAGGAAAGCTCACCGTGGCTGCCGCGGACAAGGAGGGGCAGGCAAGGCTGGATGTGGGCCATTGAAAATAGCCACAGAGTCTTCCACGCTTTGCCCACTGAGAAGCGGGGCCTATTCCCCCACCCCCTCCCGTCTGGGCTGAACCTTTGACCAAGAGCAGAACGTGGCAGAAGTGCCACTGTGCCGGGTCCAGTCCTCTCCTCTCTCAGGGAACTCAGCCAACATGCTGCAAGGAAACCCAAGTGGCCATGTGGAGGGCCCCCCGGCCACACCCTCCAGCTGAGCTCCAAGCCACCAGCCAGCACCGCCCTGCCAGCCCACCCAGGGGAGCCCGCGTGCAGCAGACAAAGCCCAGCCCATACTGCAAAACTGCAGGCAATAAATGTTGTTCCTTTAAACCACTTAGTTTGGGGGCAATTTGTTACGCTGCAATAAATACCCACAACACGGGGCCGGGGGATGCTGGGAAGGGGGACTGGGCTGGACTCCACGCGTAAGCACCTGATGGGTTGAGCTGGGGCCAGCACAGTGGCCAGGAGGAGGCTGGGACAGGTCTGACAGCTGTCCCCAAGCGCCGCTTCCTGCTAACGTCACAGCAGCCCCTCCCCACCCTCGCCTCCTCGGCAAACAGTCTGCAGTTTCCCCGGTGCTGTGGCTGGGCTGGAGGGCCAGCTGTCGGGCAGGGGGCTGCTGTCTGGGCAGCTTGCAGGACAGCTGTGCTCCCTGGAAAATGATGGCCCTGGCGATGGTAATTGGCAATGTCCTTCCTCTGGGAAGTCAGCCTGACTCTTCAAATATAATAAACAGGGTTTGAGAATTTAATTTTTTCCCCCAGGGTCACGATTTGTTCTGCTGTCAACACATTACAGAGGGAAGAAAGCTCTTACCACGAAGGATCTGTCAGTCCGATTTCCTCTTAATTGGTGCTCACGTCCACTTTCCTACCAGATCTATACCTTCTTTTAAAAAAAATATGGAGCCCACACAGGTCTTTTTATTTTTCCTCATAGCAGAGCTTGGCCCCAAATACTTATCTGTGGACATGAGGGGAGCGTCATCCTTGCTCAGCTCACCTCTGTGACCGAGACTCGAGGTTCTGGAGGACAGGGCTTCCCACACACCCTACCTCACCCTGACCACTAGAGCTGCCCAATAAGCTAGGATGCCTAGTTAAATTAGAAATTTGGATGGCAGCAAATAACGTTTCATTATAATACGTCCCAAATATTGCACGGGATATACGTACGATCAAAATTTATTTGTCGTTCATCTGAAATTCAAATTTAACTGTTCGTCCTGTGTTTTTATTTAATAGCACCTGAGTGAGCTAGGGGAACATTTGGGGTGAAAAAGAGCCAACTACAAAAGCAAGAGGGACCTAGAGAAAGGTGGGCGTGGTATGGCAGGGATGACCCAGCGGGGAGGCGAGATGGGAGATGCAAAGAAGACCCTCCAGGGAGCGTGAACTTGGACAGCTTCCAGGCCAGCTAAACCGCATTGTCCAAGAGTGAGAGAAAGCACCTAGGAAAGAAATGGTGGGAACTGGATGACCAACTGTCCCCGTTTGCTCGGGACTTCTTGGAAACACCACAGTCCCAGGCAAGCTGAGATGAGAAGTGGGAGGGAAGTTCTAGACCAAGGAAACAGCAAGTGCAAAAATATGGAGGTGAGTTTGCCTCCCAGAAACAGCTTCACTCCATCCATTCTCCCCACCCTGCCCACCCCACACCCTACAGGGCCGGGTGCAAAATGTAAGGGGGGCTAAAACGCAACAACAGAGACAAATCCTTCAATGTAATATTTCATTTAAAAATCAAAATAAATGTAAAATATCCATGATGGACAAAATATGAAAAATTTAAATAAAATTCCTTAAAAATTCAATATAGAATGACTCTCTGACCCACCAACTCAACCCCTAGGTATATACCCAAAAGAATTGAAAACGGGTGTTTGAACAAAAGGTTGTACACGAATGTCCAGGGCAACGTTATTCACAATAGCCAAGAGGTAGAAACAACCCAAGTGTCCATCAACTGAAGAATGGATAAAAATGTGGTCCAGCCTCACAATGGAGGATTATTCAGCCCCAGAAAGGAATGAAGCACTGATGCAGGCTACGACGCGGATGAACCTTGACAGCATTACGCTCAGTGAAAGAAGCCAAGCACAGCAGGCCACAGAGTGTGTGATTCCATTCACGTCCAGAACAGGCAAAAGAAGATTCTCCTTCACAGCCTCAGAAGGAACCAACCCCGACAACACCTTGATCTCAGACTTCCAGCCTCCAGAGCCGTGAGATGTTACATTGCTCTTGTTTAAGCCGCCTGGTTTGTGGTCCTTTGTTTCGGCAGCCTCAGCAAACTCCTACAGGCCCCTTGTCAGACTGGCAAAATCTGAATGTTTGGTAGCACCCAGCCAGGGTTTGGGGCAGAGGGCACTTGGACTCTGAAAGGGGACTGTAAGTGGGCACAGCCTTCCCAGAAGGTCACTTGGTGCTTCTAACTGATCCTGGAGGATTCTGCACCAGGACTCCTCCTCTCACTCCCCAGGGCACTGGGAACCTTGCAGGACGGTCAGCCGGGATCTGTGCGCCTCGCGGTGGAAAGAATGCAGCGGTCCTCAACTGGAAAACCGTCTGAGATGTAAAATGGAAGAAGCAGGTTGCAAAAGGAAATTCCACTTGGCCTCCTTTGTTTAAGCGCACATATAACCACAGTGAAAGCACAGACACGCCTGGAAGACCACACGCGCCCGTTTACAGAGTTTCCTTCTAGACGTGTGGGTGGCAGAACTGGTGTTTCTTATTTTTAAAACTTTTTAAAAAGCGATGTGATGGTGGGTGATTTTGACTCTGTGCCTTTTGTTCTTCTGTCTTTTGTCGCTACAACGTCTTTGACAATCAGCACGTAAAGTAAGTCAACGTGGAGACAAAAGTGGAAGGCACGGCCCACGCTCCAAAGAGCGCGCCTCATAGGCCTTGTCCTCCCAGCAGCCCCCCGGGGAGCCGCGGCACAGCCTGGCCTTGACCCCAGATCTGTCTAGGTAACCGGCCAACACCATTCAGAGTCGTCGGCTGGCTGACGCATGTCCCCTCCCCTCTCACTTACTTTTTCCAGAGACTCTGTGAAGTGGGGGGTTATTTACTGGCAGGAAATGGAGACACAGGGAGGGTTGGTGACAGATTCAAGGCCACGCGGCTTGTGAATGCTGAGGCAGGATTTGAACCCGGAGCTCGGCTCCTGTCCCGGCCTCTGTGTCTGTTTCCTTGGATGGCTCTGAACTTGGAGCAAAGGCGGGACCACGGCCCAGCCCTGACCCAACTGGGCTCTAGGATGATGGGGGATGGGCCGTGTCTCCAGCCCCCTACCCCCCAACCACTGTGGCCAGTGGCCCTCCCGGCAGGGGACTGTCCATCAGTACCGATGAGTGGACGAAGCTGGGAAAGGACTGAGCTTCCCGGTGATGTCAATCACGGCAGTTCACAGAGCCCGGTGCCTTTAAGTGACTGACTCAACTCTCATCCACCCATGAGCGAGCCACAGGCCGGGCACTGTCACCTTCTGACAGGCTCTGGGATTTTACAGAGACACAAAGCAACTCGGAGGAAGCTCGGGCAGAATACTGAGAGAGACCCTCGTGACTCCATTTCCACAAAGTTTAAAACAAGCTAAGTCACAGCTGCTAGAAGCCCGCAGCGGCTACCATGGGCGGGAGGCCACCGGGAGGGGCGGGGCCTGGGGACCGGGGACCCGGGGCTGGTGACACTGCGGGTCGGAGTGGTGCTGGCATTCAGCCAGCTCAACACACTGGAGCACGTTTTTGTCTGTCGATTATTCTTCAACTGAAGGTTTTAAAATGCTCATGATTTCTAAAGTCCCTTAAAGTATTCGGGGTCCCTGAAATGCGGGTGGGGCACAGGGCGGCTGCGTCCCCTCCCCCGCCAACAGCTCAGGCCCCCGAATGGAAAGACGGGCTCCCACATGGCCCTGGGGGTGCTGCCCGTAGGTCGGACTCAGGGCCAGGAAACAGGTGCTGCTGTCTGGGCCTGCAGCTGAGTCACCAGCCCCAGAGGGTCAGCGCTCCCCCTCCTCCAGGCTGAGCCTCCGGGAAAGCACCCAACGGGTGAGTCACCCCAAGGCACAGGTGGATTCCAGACACCCAGCCTCTGACCTGCAGCAACGCTCCCTGAGGAAGCTCCCCAGGATGGGCTGCCACGGGGAGAAGG
>NW_006792775.1:4809573-4819543 GCF_000442215.2 Lipotes vexillifer | reverse complement strand
GGAGGACCTAGGTGGGAGGCAGCAGGGGGAGGGGGCGGGGCTGGGGAGAGGAGACTTCCTGGCCCAGAGCTCAGGGCAGTGGGGAGTTGGGGGAAAGAAGATGCTGAGGGTGGGCTTAGGGAAGAGGAAGGTTCCCCACAGGCAGGGCAGGAGGCGCAGGTGGCAGGCAAGGATGGCTCAAACCAAAGAGCCCCGGGCTTGCCAGATGAGCAAAGCTGGACCACCCGGAAAACACCATGCCCCCTCTCCACTCACCCAAGAGTTGAGCTTGCCCAGGAGCAGTGCTGGGGGCGGGAGGTGCTGCTGGTGTGGGGTTGTGGGCCTGATGAGAGGCCCTGACGTCCCCCAAGACACTGGCGAAAACACTGGTGGAGACACTGGCGGAGGGTGGCTGCTGATCAAGAGCTGCCTGAGCGCCTTTAGAACTGCAGTCTCTCTCTTTTCCTCCAGTGACCCCAGGCTTATTCCAGCCCCAGCTCCCAGCTTTCAGAGATGTGCCAGCAACTCTGCAGGGTGGACCTCGATGCCTGGGCATGGGCACTGTGGGCAGGGGGTGTTCCTGGAAGCCATTCCCACCCTGCGAGGGCTGGCCTCACCTCAACTGTAAATGTACGTGAGATAGATCCACCCCACTGTAAACACACCCACCACGAACCAGGTAAATCTTCCCTCCCACCCGAAGTCCAGCTAAATGCATCCCCATTCCAACCTCCCCTGAGAACCGGAAATGCCTGGGGCCTCCCCAGCACCACCTTCCACGAGGATAATCCCGGCTGGGGAGGGATGTAGAAAGACGCAGGTCTGGACTGACTGTGCTTATAGCTTATTTCAAATCTTACAAAAGTGTGCAACCCTGAAAACAGTTGCCTTGGGGCCCTGCCTGAGGACCAGCCTGCTGATTGCAAGGCCCAGCAGCCAATCTTCCTTCCTCTGGCTCAGAACCCTGATTTCAGTGGGGCACCAGCACCGCACACGATTACAGACCTCACTTTGCAGCTTCCACTGCAGCTGGTCCCGCCAGTGGGAGGAGGGGTCCCCCGAGGACTGGGAAAGGGAGGCGGGGATCCTCTCAGCCAAAGTCCCCAGACTGCTAACCCCTCTTCTCGATCATCTCTCCCTTCTCCTCAGCTCACACCCTTACTAAAAACACCCGCTGTTCCTATGGACAAAGTAAACAAATCTTCACACGTATCATGAATCCTTTAACGAAGACATATCGATGAGCTGAATACATACACTCAAAAGACCATTCATAGAATTAGATCAGCCTTCACTTTGGCCAGATCCTTAACAAGCTACTATCGTTAGGGAGCAACTGGGATTTTTTTTCATGACGACTGAGCTACTGGGGTGGGTGGCGCGGGTAGGGCTGGGGTTAGCAGCTAGAACCCATGGAAGGGCAGGATCAAGGATGCAGCATTTGTGGAGTCAAATGAAAGCCAAGGTTAGATGGTCAAGACATTTCCTCATTTCTTCACTAGTAATGAGATCACCATAGGATCAGTAGGCAGTGTCCCTTTGTCATCCTCTCTTCTAAGCCTCCTCCTTTTATGAGCCCACCTCACCACCATTAGCTCCTAACCAGCACTGGAGGTGTGCATCCCTTTACTCATTTGTCTTCATTAATTCATTCATCAAATATTTGTCGACTGTTTTGTGTGAGACACCGTTTATTAGTGAGGAGTCATTCCAACTACATATAATAGAAACCCTCCAAACAACATTTGGCTTAAGTAAAAGAAAGGTTTATTTCTCTCTGTTGTGAAACAAGCCTGGAGGTCGGAAGCCCAGGGACCCAGGTTCCTTCAGTCTTGCTGTCATCCAAAGTCATCACCTTGTGGCCCAAAATGGCTGTTCAGCTCCAGCCCTTGCATCCACATTCCAGGCAGGAGGAAGGAGGAAGGGAAAAGGACCAAAACGGGGGCCTACCTGTGTGATCCCTTTCACCTGGAATGTGCTGGGCCCCACCTGGCCGATCTTGCTCACCTTTCAGGTCAAGCTCCCTGAATACATGTACCTCCTTCTCATGATAATGGAGTGGTTATTTCTACAACTGTTTTTGTGCATTCAGGTCTCCACTAGACTGTGATTTCCGTCTGCTGCCGCAGTCCCCGTGCGGTGCCGGGGGAAGCAACACCTCTCCGGGGACACGTGGATGAGCCCATGCTGGACTGTGGCCTCGGTTTTCTCTGGACTCGCTCTTCCTGCTTACCAGGCCCAGGTTGGTGTTTGGTGGTGAACAGGGCCTCTAAGGGAAGATGGGCCAGCTCAGAAAGCAAGGATAAAATTATGCTTTCTGTTTGATTTCCATTACTCTAATGGTGACCCATTTTATCTGCCTCACACTGGGCTGTCTTCAAGATGACAAGGTGACAGTGTCTCACTGGGTCACTGCTGAGTGCACAGAGCCCATTATAACGCTGGCCGTGGGTCTCAGCACAGCCTGTGCCGGGAGGCAGGCGCCTGCTATCCGGGGGTGCCACCCTCCTTTGTCTGAATGCCTCTGCTGGCCCTGGGAAGTCACAGCATCCCTCCTCGCTTCTGCCTTGCTGGGTCTGCAGGCTTCTGGTGCCCACCTAACTCTCCCTGGCCAGGGTCAGGGGCCACACCCAGGATTTGTACAGAATCCCCTCACCCAGACTGAGGGAGAAGCAGCGACAGTGGGTGTCTTGGTGACAGACCGTGTCAGCTTAGAGGACCCATATTTGTTCCATGAAGGGAACGTCTGCAGGGACCCCTTCTGGCCCAGCAGCGCCTGAGGGACGTAAGGAGGGCCCACAGCTCTGAGGCGGGGGAGCCAGTCAGCCCCCAGGAACTGACAGCCTAAGTGCCCCCCTAGCTGAGTTGTCCCCTTTTAGAAAAACAGGACGGGGTCTGGGACCCCGAGGACCACTGGGTGCCGACCGGGAGGCAGGGAAGCTGGGCGAGCTTTGGCCTCCCGTCCTCCCCCCATGGATGGCTCTGAGGCTGAACCCGCCATCCAGCCGCTGCAAAAGCGTGCGAGGGGGGTACCCCGGGGGCCCAGGACCCCGCGACCCACCCAGCTCGGATTGAGGGTCTCTGGCTGCGGAGGGCCCGCTGGCGGCACGGGACGCGGTGCCGGGGTGGGGGGCTTCCTGCCCCAGGGCCGCTAACAGCCGGGTCGGGGGGCTCTCGCGCGGGGTGCGGGGGGGGATCTCCGCCGTCCCCGCCCTCCCGCAGGCGCTCCGAGCGCCCCTTGGGAACCGAGTTCCGGTCCCTCCCGCCCACTCGGGCCGGCGAGGGCGCGGGGGGCGGGAACCGAGCCCGTGACGCGGCGGAGCGGCCCCGGACGCGCCGCATAAATCGCGGTGGCGGCGGCTCCGGGCGCTGACACGTCGAGGGAGCCCGGCCGCCGTGAGCTTCCCGCCTCAGTGTCTCCGGGGCCGCGCCACGCGGTGAGAGCCCCCTGCCCTACCCTACTCTACCCGACTCGACGGACGCGCGGCCCCGCCGACATCCCCGGACCCGCTGACGCCCCAGGACCTGCAGATCCCCCGGGCCCCGCCGCCCAAGGTACCGCGCCCCCGGGGACCCCAGCGGGAGGCGGACCCCCTTTCTCCGCCGTCCCCTCTCCGGAGGGCCCGCCTACGGGTGGACCTTCCCTGGGGCCGGCGCGGCTCCTCTGCCCCTTGCCCGGGCTCTCGGTCCTCGGCACCTCGGCTCCTGGCCGCCCTTCCCGCACCCGCAGAGGCGGGGGTCCGAGCCTCCGCCCGACGTGAGCCCTGGGGACCGAGACCGGCCTTCCCGCGCCGTCCCCCATCTCCCGCCTTCCCTTGCAGATGCCTAGAGGCTGCGCCCTCCTGCTCGCCTCGCTGCTCCTCGCCGCGGCCCTTTCAGCCACCTTGGGGCTCGGGTCGCCGGTAAGTGCAGGCTGGGGAGCAAACGCTCCCCAAGCGGGTCCCCTTCTCTGCAAAGGGGGGCAACCGCATCAGAACCAGACCCTCGGGGGAGGGTGGGTGCCTCGTGCCATCAGTTCTGCCTCCGGGCGGGCGGGGGGTGAGGGGGTCCCTGCCGCGGGGAGCTGCGCAGGGAGGGGCCCGGCTCCTGCGAGCAGACCAGAGGGGGCTGGGCGGAGGGCGGCGGTTTCTGCTCAGAGGCTCCCTCGTTTCCTCCTGGCACCTCGCCTCTCCCAGTGTGTAACAGCCCCTGGCTATCGACCACTAAACATGGACACTGCTGTACTTGAGGTTAGCGCCTCGGACGAGTGAGAAGCAAATCTCATTCCATTCAGTTCGGTAGAGCGTCAGTACACCGTGTGCGAGCTGGTGTTATCAGCATCACTTAAAAGCGAGTGGGTGCACTCTGAGTCTGTGGTCTACGGCGCTAAAGGAAGTGTTTGATAAAGCAAGTAGTCCTATTTTCATGTCAAATATAGCTTATCTGCAAATCTGGAATTTCCTGCAGCTTCCAAAAGTACATGCATTATTCTAAGTCCTGTATCATGCCTGGAAGGTCTGAGTGAATTTCACTTAATGTCCTTCTCATTTCATTTAAAGCTCTTGCTTTAACAGTTTGCAACTCTTGGTTTAGTATATGAAAGAGTAACTAAAGTGTGTTTGCAATTTAGGTTCTGTGATTATTTGAAGTAAAGAACCTCACAGGCTGCCATGGTGGGTTATACAAGCAGGAGCGGCCTTTGGGACTTCTTTGAGCCAGCGCAGCCGGTACCAGGCACGATTCTTGCCATCTGACCCCCTTTCTCCCATTTAAGGTGAAGGAAAAGAGAGGCTGGACCCTGAACAGTGCTGGCTACCTTCTTGGACCACGTAAGTGATGCAGGTGCATGGCCTCCCGACACCGAACCTGCTCTTCTAGTGCTGGCTGTGGCACTTGTGCTCATCCTGCTGTTTCTGAAATATGGGGGTAGCCAGTCATCGTTCTGATACCTTGATATTCCAGTTTGAGTCTGATAAAGGGCAACAGGGGAGTCTTCCATGAGACTTCGAGGCAGGATGGTTTCTCTGTAGGTTTAACTGATTCCCTGAAAGGCAGCCCCCCGGATGTCCCAATTCTGTCTCCTCCCCACTTGTCCCCCCACCCCCAGCCTTGGGGCACCTCGCTCTTTCTTGAACCCTGACCCATCCTGCAGCCTGCAGCTTGGCAGACCCTCAGGGCCCTCTCCAGCCTTCTCTGCACCCTTCCCCCTTTTTACCCCCATTCCTCGGCCTGGCCAGTCTCAACTGCTCGGCACATTGGCCCAGGCCTGATACCTCCGGAAGCCTCTCCTTCCTCTGGCTCTCCTGCCCTGCACCCCATGGGATTCCTAGCCTCGGACTTTGCTCAGGCTTTCCCAGGTGACCGTCTTGGAAGGCAGACATCTCTTGGGTCTCTGTTCTGGGCCCTCTCTTGGGTCCCTCTGTGTCTCCCTAAACGTTCCCATCCACTCCTTGGCTTCACAGAGCACCCCCAGGTCAACTGACCCCAGCCTTATCTCCATCTTCCGTGAGCCTAAGCCTGGGATAGGAATTCACAGGTGACCTGGAGAAGCCAAAACATGCTCACCCCAAAACTAAATGCAGAAGGTCCTCTTCCTGCTCCAAATCTGTCCCTGGAGCTGTCCTGCAGGGTGACTGATACTTGGTGTCTTGTCCTTGATGTGACATGGTCTGGACTCGGTGGGAGTAATTTGATTACGTTCATGATGCAGAGAATCCAGTGACTCTAGGGCAGCTGGGGCCTTCAGAGACCCCCTGTTCGACTGCTGCATTTACAGGGAAGCACACCGAGCTCGGGGCTCAGAGACCAGCTCGCTGCTGTGGAATTCCTAAGTGGGCGCAGAAGGTGGCAGGCAACGGGGGAGTGGGTGTGTGCAGACAGGCCACGCCTCCAGCGCTAAAGGGGACAGCTCTGGGCACTGCAGGCTACGGCCACTGCGGCCTCCCCTCGCCCACTCAGCCCCCACTGTCTGCTCTCTCTCCACGTCCTCTGTCTGCAGTGACACCTTCAGATTTTAATTGTCCTAAAGGAGGGGGCGAGGGGAGACCTTTCACTTGCCATCCAACCTCCTACCTACCCGTAGCTTTCAAATTTGCAGGCATGGTTGATTTGGGGACGTCCATCAACCTTAAAAAAAAAAATCCTCCTCTATTTATTTCCTACTTTCTTTGCCAGAAACGAGGCAAACAACTCATATACAGCTCATACCCCAATCCTTCCAGAGTCGTGGGAAGAACGGTCCCCATTTAAACGACCCCGGGGAGCTACTTTCAGCTCTTCATTCCCAAGTTTAAGTACAGAGTCTTCTCCTACTGCAGACGGTCGTTTATCTGATCACCTGGAGGGTGCCTGAGAGCCGGGCTTTGAGAAACACAGGCACAGAAATGACAAAAACTAAATGGGGCCACAGGCAGGATCTGCTGGGCATCTTTAGTCTCAGATCAAACGCAGCAGCTGGTCCCCACGTGGGCTTCTCCCTTCGCCTGCAGGAGGCAAAGACTGATTTAAAGGGCATGAGATTTCCTGAACCCTTGGCAGCCCTGAGTTCTTCCCCTGAGAAAGCACCTCGTCTCTGTGTGCCACTGGCCCGAAAGAAAGAAGGAGCCCTTCAACAGAAATACTTGTCCATGTGACTCTGGCATACTGAGAATGTATTTATCAAGAAGATTTAGGGAATTCCCTGGCGGTGCAGTGGCTAGGACTCAGCGCTTTCACTGCTGGGGCCCAGGTTCGATCGCTGGTCGGGGAGCTAAGATCCCACAAGCTTTGTGGCACAGCCAAAAAGTCCTGTTAGAAAACACACCGTTTTTCACGATCCAGTTGGATCACCAGAAGCTGTCCGTCTAGACCAGCCGCCGTCTGTCAGAATTCTCTGCAGCTTCACACTGTGCTGCTGACTTGTTGTCAGGTCAGCATAGAAAATGGCAACATAAAAACGTTGAAGACGGTTTGAGCCCGACTGCACCCAGTGGCCTTTGGAAGCGCCGGGTTGCTTATCATTCCTCCACATTTAATGCCAAGACCTCTGTCTCTGGAAGAATGAATTCGCTTTCTTTGGTCTGGGCTTGGAGGTGGTACAGTCCACCAGGCCAGGTAGCCAGAGACCGAGCCAGACCTCCTTTAGCCCGGAGGGGCCCCTACCAGGCCCTTCTCTTCATTCCAGGGCACTTGGTGGAGAGCCCTCATTCTTTCTTTCCGATGCTTTTGTTTTTGTTTTTGCTTTTTTGCCCGTGCCGCTCAGCACGTGGGATCTTAATTTCCCGACAAGGGATCGAACCTGGGCCCCTGCAGTGGAAGCGCAGAATCCTAACCCCTGGACCGCCAGGGAACTGCAGTTACCATTCCCCCATGTCACTCCACCCAGAGTGTGGGCCTGCGAGCGCACACACACACACACACACACACACACACACACACACTCACACACTCACACACACACACTCACACACTCACACACACACACTCAACCTCCTTCTTTCTCTCCCCTCCTTCCTTCTGTCTCTGTCTGTATCTCTCTCCCCGGCTTAGTCTGTCTCCCACACAGCAGCCAGTGATCTTTGAGAAATAAAATTCTGATCACATCAGAACTGCAAATCCTGTGGTTCCCCCCATGACCCCGTTTTCAGGGACGCAGGACTCCAGCCCCTGTCCTCTGCCTGGGAGGCATCCAGCTCAAACTCCAGCCCCCCCCGCCCCCGGGGCCCCCTTGGCACTCCCCTCTCCCTGCACCAGGTCTGCGCCCCAGGGGCTGGTGCCCTCTGCTGGCCACGTGCTGCCCCCTCTTGACTGGAGGCTCCCCTCTTGTTCCGTGGGGCCCCAGCACCTGGAGAAGAGCTGTACCCTGGCCCTGGCACGAGTTCCTCCCTCAGGTTCCACGGAGAACAACTCCCTCTTCCATGGTTTCCCTACCTTGGCTTTGTTTTTACAGTCCGTCGTGTTACGTGTTGGCTATAAGCAGCCATATGCCCTTTCATTACAGTGGCAACACTCAGGTGCTTTCCTCTGATTTGCAAACAGATGCCATTGACAACCACAGATCATTTCACGACAAGCATGGCTTCACGGGCAAGCGGGAACTCGAGTCTGAAGACGAAGCCAGGCCAGGTGAGAGGACTTTAATCTCAGGGCACACAGGGCAGTGGCGGTATCGGGCCCCTGCCACTGCTGACCCACAGCAGGGCCTGAGCTCAGCCCGGCCCCATCTGTCGGCCGCCAGAAATGGGAGCAGCAACCCTGAGGGTAAAGCTCGGGGGCGGCCACAAGGGGCTCAGGGCCTCCACTGCGCTGAGCCGGGCTCTGAGGGGGGGGCGGCATGCCGGTGATGCCCCCAGGTGCCCAGGTCTAAGGCAAGCACCAAGGCCGTCAACGCTGACGCCCTCTGGTTTCTAGGAAGCGCTGACAGGCGGCTGTTGGAGAACAATGTTGTGCGCATGATAATCGAGTTTCTGACTTTCTTGCAGCTCAAAGGTATGTGAAATATTACCAACATAAAATGCCACCTCTTAGAAGCCTGTGCACATAAAAAAACCTGTCAAGAAGGGACTCCACAGACTTCTCCTGGGAAGGAACCATGGTCCACCTACACACCGACAGTCACGCTGGTGGGTGGGGTTACAGGCGGGGGCATGGGAACCAGCTGCAAAGGGGCCTGGTTCATTCATTCTGCTGGACCCACATTTCTTGAACATGGTAACAGCGGCTGTACCTTCCGGGGCCTAGTTACTACACACAGTCAGGCTCTCCGTAGACCACCTTAAACCGTATCTTGGGAGCGCGGCGAGTGAAAGGAGCCCGCGGCCCAGATTGCCCTTTCACCCTGCGCAGCCTCCAGTGGGGCTGGCTGCGTGTAACCCCGACAGCTCTCCATCCTGGCATCTAGTACAGCCGACGGGGGCCTTTTTGTGAAGCATTCAGCCCCAGCACTTCTGTGCCTCAGGGCTGTCATTCATGCCACTGTGAGGGTCAAAGCTGCCCCTGTGGAAGGGGCTCGGAGTTCACCACAGGGAGGTGGCCTGGGGACACAGTGGGACGTGGGCCACTTTGATGCTCCAAGGGAGACTTCGGGTGGTGAGGTTCTGCACATCACAGTTTTGTTGTCTAGTTGGAAGAGCGAAGACTAATTCTTGGGTTCCGTTTTGATCCATTTGCTCTCAGGCTCCACTGCCTTAGTTGAGGGACTTCAGGTGGGCGTGGGGGGGGGAAGGAGTGGGGGGAGGATACTTAAGCCCTGTGGCTTTTCCTTGGAACCATCCATGGGCAGGGGGACTGTGGGAGAAGCACTTAGACACCTCAGGACCAAGTAACCGATCCGCTCTGTTTGAGCCCAGTGCAGGCTTTAGGGAAATCTCTGCTGGAGAAAATCTGCTGGTGACTTTTCCAGTGAGGGGCAGATGGACTCTTCCGGGTTTTTTGTTTGTTTTGTTTTGTTTTGTATGTTGTAACATGGAACTTCTTTCATTAGGAGACATTGATTTTCATTGCCCAAACAGGAATTATACTTTTTTAGAGTCTGACCATTTCAAATGCATACTAAGTACGAGAGTTGAATGTGACACGTGCCTGATCCTGGGTTTGCTGCCGTGAGCATCTCTGCAGAAGGCGGGCACTTGAGCTTGGCCCTCCCTTCTGCAGACGCCGGGGCCCTGGAGCGCTGGCCCGGCCCCGCTGCAGCATTGCCCTCGGAAGGCGTGGAGCAGTCCTAGGAGGCTCCCAGGGAGGTGTGGCTCTTCGTTGGCATCGAAGTCAAGCTCGAAGCCTATGATGATCATACGGCAACGAGTGCAGAGTCAGCCACCCCTGTCCTCTCTGCCCTGATGCTGTGCTCTTATCACTGAAGATTTTTTCCCTTTGGTCATAATTTTGAGCGGCAAATAAAAATCCAGCAACAGCTTGTGATTATCGTTTTCTTCCACACGTCTGTCTTGTTGCCACTGCCACCGGTGTGTGTTTAAAAGATGATGCTTGGGCTTCCCTGGTGGCGCAGTGGTTGAGAGTCCGCCTGCCGATGCCGGGG
>NW_006792775.1:4783133-4808470 GCF_000442215.2 Lipotes vexillifer | reverse complement strand
GAGAGGCCCCCGTACCCCAAAAAAAAAAAAAAAAAAAAAAAGATGATGCTTGATTATAGTCACATGTAATAGAGAAAAGCTTCACACCCAAATTCTACCATCCAGAGCATCTCTGAGACACTTTCTCTTGTCACTCATGTCCAGGGAACATAAAGTTATCTTAAGCTGAGTCAAACGTAATTATGAAGGTAAGTCTGTTTCTGAGACAAACAAAACCACAAGACAGACAGAACCCCTGGCCTCATGGAGCTGATGTTTTAGGGAGTTGGGAAGCAAAAAGCCTAAAGAAACCCTAAACATGATAGATGAGAGAATTGTCTGGTGCTTGTGAAGGTGAAAAGTGACAACGAGCAGAAGCCACAGTGCCGGGGCCACGGGTGAAGTGGGGATTAACACGCACAGCGTTAAAGTCCGTGTGGCCGAGTTAGAAAGTAACTATCGTAAAAACCGTAACTATTTTATGTGCTAAGTCAATGATGAGTTAAATGCAGCATGTGGGGACAGTGATAGCAGAGGTGGGGTGATCTTTGGAGCAGAAATAAAAAGGTCGTACAGAAGATCCAAAAAGAAAACAGGCAAGGATGAGAAGCCAGACATCAAGTTAAACGATGGCCCGTAGGCCCCTTCGCACGAACCAGAGCAGATCTGATGCGGAAGTGGGAGGGATCTTTCTGTGCTCTCTCCCCCAGCAATGCCTCTCACCCCTGGAGGCCCAGGTGGCCCCCGGACCACCGCAGTCAGAGTCTGGGCACCCGCCGTGTCTCTGTCCTCCCCCAGCTGATTGCAATACGCAGCCAAGCGTGAGACTCGCCCCCTAAGGACCGGCTTCTGGGAAGCAGCAGACACTGGTTAGTCATCCAAGCCCTGCTGCTGCGGCCCCAGCCCCGCTCCCTCTCCCCGCTCCCTCGCTCATGACACGTGACACTCACTGGCAGCCACCCTCCCTCCTCCCACCAGCCATCCTTCCCTCCTCTGCACATGCCATGGGCAGACACGGCTGGTCCAATCCCAGCTCAGGGTTCAGGAAGACCACACGTGGGGTTCCGCAGGCCCTGGGCCTGTCCTTCACTCCCTACCCCTCGCCATCCTCGGTTCTCCTCTTTCACATTGCTTTAAATCGCCCAGACTTGGGTGGGCCCCAGGGTCCCTGGAGGCCTTGTCAGAAGTCGGGGGCCAGCCCTGCCCAGAGTGCTGATTCAGGAGGGCAAGGTGTGCAGGATCCGCACTCCGAACCAGCACCCCACTGATGCCACTCCTGCTGGTCAGGGACCACGCCTCATTTACTCACTCCAGCCCGCAGCCGGCTGCCTGTGCTACCTGGTCTCCCTCTGGCCTTGCCTCCTTCCTTCCGGCGGCCATGGACACACCTGTCCCCACCCCAGCCTGCTCTAGTAGCCTCCTTATGCCCTAAGCTCCAGACCCCCACCAACTGCAGCACATCCCTCCTGGTGCCTGGTAAACTCCTCCACGTCCCACAGGACCCCACTTTGCAGCGGCCGCTCAGGGGCGCCTTCCTGCTCGCCCCCCGCCGCAGGGCTGCGAGCAGGCCCAGTGTGTGCCGTGCTGCCCCAGTCGAGTGCGCACCGCTCTCGCGCCGTCTGCAGCTGTGTCTCCTCACCACGCTGTAACTCCCTCAGGAAACAAACCGTGCTGGGTGGGACAGAGGTGCGCCTGGGCCACTCTCTGCGTTCCAGCACGGCACCTGGCAGGCAGGAGAGCTTTACAACACACACCTCGGGAGCAGAGGTAGGAACTGCCAAGGCAGCCCTGCCTCGGGGCAGAGGCGTGCGCCCCAGAATCGGGCTCTGCAATCTCAGCCCCTCTCAGCCACACGCCTCCTCCGAGCTTCTTTCTCCTTTTCGGAGTAACTGCCGTGGGCGAGGTGGCCGCAGCCACAGGTGAGGGGCGGGGGCGCCGCGGTGCCGTTTGCCGGCCAACAAAGTGCTGGACAAGGTGGCCGTTCTCAGAGAGGCTGCAGAGGACCCCTTTGCCTCCAGAGAACGGGGTAGGAGCTGTCTGCGGCCATGCCGGATAACTCAGTTGCCAACCATGGCGGTATCTTCAAGGAAAAGGGTCCACCGGCCGCCGGAAGAAGTGGGGAGTTCACAGACCGCCCTGAGAGCCACCCAGGTGGCCAGCCGAGAGGTGGAACAGGAGAGCGTAGGCGTCACTTACCTTGAGGAGGTGGCTGTATCCATCCCACGAAAGCGCAGTCACACACGCCCCAGGGCCGAGGGCGGGGGACCCAGCCCCACCGCCTGCCCAGAACCACGCTGCTTGGTCATACTCAGTGCGGGTGAGCTTGCCGAGCGGGCGCCCAGGCCGAGGAAGAGAGAGCCGCGCTACGGAGGACCTTCCAGGAGGGAGGGGAAAGTGATGCTTGAGAGGAGAGGAGAGAGGTACTGGGAGGCTGAGGGGGTCCTAGGGCGGGGCCGTGAGGTCTTAGAAAGACAAAAGGAATCACAGCTGACTACCTTCTCACGTACAACCCACAACTTTTGCTTTTAGTACCTTGCAAAAGAGAGAGAGAGAGATTCGAGCGGGTCCACTTTAAAGTCTGGATCTTACCCAGCTTTACCCAAGGTAAAAGCGAAGAGGGCTCTAGAAAACAGAAAGCTTGACCCCCTCTGATCTAAGTTTAAGGAAAATGCTTGCTGACTCCCACTTTCAGACGTGGGTATACTTTCCTCTTACCCTCTTGTCAGCATAATGAAAAGCCCTGGACATTATATATGAAACAAGCACAAGGAGACTCCAAGTCAAGAAGCAGCAGCCCAGCCAGGGAGCTCGGGAGTGAAGGGTGACAAGGTGCGCAGGCGCTGGGTTTCCTGCTTTGCCTCCTGAACAGGGTGGAGGTCGATCCTCTCCAAGCTGATACACAGGCTTAACACAGTTCCCATCAAGAAAGAGCATGAAAAGACAAAATAGGGACTGGGAGAAAATATTTGCAAACCACATATGCCATCAAGGACTGTCACCTAAAACATATAAAGAACCCTCAAAACTGAACAAAGGGCTTCCCTGGTGGCGCAGCGGTTGAGAGTCCACCTGCCGATGCAGGGGACACAGGTTCGTGCCCCGGTCCGGGAAGATCCCGCATGCCTCAGAGCAGCTGGGCCCGTGAGCCATGGCCACTGAGCCTGCGCGTCCGGAGCCTGTGCTCCGCCACGGGAGAGGCCACAACAGTGAGAGGCCCACATACCACAAAAAAAAAAAAAAACTGAACAAAAACAAAAAATCGAGTTAAAATGGGCAAAATACATGAACAGACACTTCACCGAAGAGGTTACAGAGATGAAAAAAAGACTCAAGAAGAGATGTTCAACATTATTAGTCACTTGGGGGATGCACATTAAAAACACAATGAAGTGTCACGAAACACCTATCAGAATGGCTACAATAAAAGATAGTGACGGCACCAAATGCTGGTAAGGATGCAGAGAAAGTGGATGACTCATACATTGCTGCTGAGAATGTAAAATGCTGAAGCCGCTCTGGAAAACAGCTTGGCAGTTTCTTTAAAAATCAAACACGCAACTACTGTCCAACCCAGCAACTGCACTCCTGAGCATCTATCCCAGCCAAATGGAAACTTACCTTTACACAAGAACCTGCACACAAATGTTCATAGTAGTTTATTCATAATAGGCAAAAACTGGAAACAGCTCAGATGTCCTTCAATGGATTAAACTCTGGTCATCCACACCATGTACCTACTACTCAGCAATAAAAAATAACAGGTTATTAAGATACACAACAACCTGGGTGAATCTCCAGAGAATTCTTCCAAGTGAAAAAAAATCCTAAAATGTTACAAACTGTATGGCTCCATTTATGTAGCATTCTATCTTAAAATGAAAACTATATATAGTTATTTATTTATTTGGCTGCGCCGGGTCTTAAAGTTGCAGCATGCGGGCTGTTCATTGCTGCGTGCAGGATCTTTTAGTTGCGGCATGTGGGATCCAGTTCCTTGATCAGGGATGGAACCTGGGCCCCCTGCATTGGGAGCGCGGGGTCTTGCCCACTGGACCACCAGGGAAGTCCCTATATATCATTTTTGAAATGACAAAAGTAAAGAAATGGAGAACAGGCTAGCAGCTGCCAAGGGTTTGGGAGGGGGTGGGAAAAGAAGAGAGATGGTGGGAAAAAGAGTGACTTGAGGGATCGTTGAGGGGACGGAGTTCTGCGTCCTGACTGTATCAATGTCACTATCCTGGCTGTGATATGGTACTAAAGTTTTGCAAGGATGTTACCACCAGGGGAAACTGGATAAAGGGTACACAGCATCTCTCTGTATTGTTTCTTACAATTGCATATAAATCTACAATTATCTCAAAATGAAATGTTTAACTTTTTTTAAAAGCTATTTAAAATATTTTTTAAGGCCCTCGTATGTTCACTGGTGAATTCTACCAAACACGTAAGGAAAAAATTATTCCAGTTCTTTACAATGTCTTGCAGGACACAGAAGCAGAGGGACTAGTTCCTAACTTGCTCTATGAGGGCAACATTACCCTAATACTAAGACCAGACAAAGGAACTACATGAAAATTACAGACCAATATCTCTTATGGACATAAATGCCAAAATTCTCAACAAAATATTAGCAAATCAAATCCAATAATGTATAAAAAGAATTATACACCACAACTAAGTGGGATTTAACCTAAGTAAGCAAGTCTGGTTCAACATTCAAAAGTCAATTAGTGTAACCCATCACATCAACAGGCTAAAGAAGAAAAATCACAGGAGCATATCAGTAGATGCAGAAAAAGCATGTGACAAAATCCAACGCCCATAGGTGATAAAAACCTTCGGCAAACTGCGAATAGATAAAGAATATCTACAGTAAAAACTAAAGCTTACATCATATTTAATGGTGAGAAACTAGAAACTTTCCCACTGAGATCAGGAACAAGGCAAGGATGTCCCCTCTCATCACTGCTTTTCAACATGATACTGGAAGTTCTAGCTAATGTGAGAAGACAAGGAAATCAAAATTATACAGGCTGAGAAGGAAGAAATAAAACTTTCTTTGTTCACAGATGACATGATTGTCTGTGTTAAAAATCTGAAAATCAGCCCCAAAACTCCTGGAATGTAAAAGCAACTATAGGGGCTTCCCTGGTGGCGCAGTGGTTGAGAGTCCGCCTGCCGATGCAGGGGACACGGGTTCGTGCCCCGGTCCGGGAGGATCCCACATGCCGCGGAGCGGCTGGGCCCGTGAGCCGTGGCCGCTGAGCCTGCGCGTCCGGAGCCTGTGCTCCGCAACGGGAGAGGCCACAACAGTGAGAGGCCCGCGTACCGCAAAAAAAGAAAAAGAAAAAGCAGTTATAGTAAGGTTGCAGGATACAAGGTTAATATATAAAAGTTAATCACTTTCCTATACAGCACTAGCAAACAAGTGGAATTTGAAATTAAGAACACAATACCATTTATGTTAAAATACTTAGGTATAAATCTAACAAAATATGTACTAGATCTATATGAGGAAAACTACAGGGACTTCCCTGGTAGTGCAGTGGTTAAGAATCTGCCTCCCAATGCAGGGGACACAGGTTCGAGCCCCGGTCCGGGAAGACCCCACTTGCTGTGGAGCAACTAAGGCCGTGCACCACAACTGCTGAAGCCTGTGCACCTAGAGCCTGTGCTCCACAACAGGAGAAGCCACCACAGTGAGAAGCCTGCACACTGCAACGAAGAGTAGCCCCTGCTTGCTGCAACTAGAGAAAGCCCACGTGCGGCAAGGAAGACCCAAAGCAGCCAAAAATACATAAATTTATTTTAAAAACTCTACAAACTCTGATGAAAGAAATCAGAGAAGAACTAACTAATTGAAGAGATAGTCCATGTTCATGGAGAGGAAGACTCAATATTTCCAAGGTGTCAGTTCTTCACAACTTGATCTATAGAATCAACACAATCCCAGTCAAAATCTCAGCAAGTTATTTTGTAAATGTCAAAAAACTGATTCTAAAGTTATATGGAGAGGCAAAAGACCCGGAGTAACAACACAACATTGAAGGAGAAGTACAAAGTCTGACACTATCCGACTTCAAGACTTACTATAAAGCTACAGTAATCAGGACAGTGTGGTCTTGGTGGAAAAATTAACAAATAGGTCAATGGACCAGAATAGAGAGCCCAGAAGCATACTCACGTAAATACGGTCAACTGACCTTTGGCAAAGGAGCAAAGGTAATATAATAGAGGAAAGAATGTCTTTTCAGCAAATGGTGCCAGAACAACTGGACATCCACATGCAGAAAAGTGAATCTATACATAGTCCTTATGCTCTTCATAAAAATTAACTTAAAGTGGATCACAGACATAACTGTAAAATGCAAAGCTCCTAGAAGATAAAATTGTGATCTATAAAAGAAATGACTGGTGAGCTGGACTTCATTAAAATTAAAAACTGTTCTGCAAAAGTCACTGTTGAGAGACTGAGAAGATAAGCCACAGACTGGGAGAAAATATTTGCAAAAGACACATCTGATTAAGGACTATTATTCAAAATATACAGAGAACTCTTAAAACTCAACAGTGAGAAAATGAGCAGCCCAGTTACAAAGGGGCTAAAGACCTGGACAGATACCTCACTAAAGAAAATACACAGGTGGTAAGTAAGCACATGAAAAGATACTTTAGATCTTTTGTCCTTAGGACATTGCAAATTAAAAAAACAACGAGATACGGCCACACACCTATCAAAATGGCCAAAATCCAAAACATTGACACCACCCAATGCTCACTTCTGCCCACCTGGGCCCATGACCTTCATAAAGAGAGCTTCACCTGCAGAATGAGCTGTGCCTTTCCCCTCCAGTTGTCCTTATCCTTTCCTCAAACTGCTGTTCTCTTAGATTCTCTAACTTCTCCCATCATTTTTATCTTGGATGAACATTCCACCTTCAATTCCTTAAACAAGTATATTTACTTCTTACAATAATTTGTCTACTGTGGTTTTAAAAGCTGCACCCCACTGAAACTAGACAATCCCTGGCAGAATTTTAGGAATTGGTGCAGGGTTTTATAAAAGGGATAAAGGTCTTCAGAGCCAAGATGAGGGTTACAAGTAGGTCCCTGCTAATATATTCCAGCCAATAGAAGCTTGTCTCTTAAGGATGGTTTGCTTGCTCCCACATTTTCTGTATTGTGTATAAGCTTGTGGTTAACTGATAGGAAAGATTTTCAGCATGTGCGACATAAATATATATTTGGTCTCTGCCCCCGACATAGGGTTCCTAAAACTCCTGTAAGTTCCTAGATGATAGGGGTGGTAGGAGCATCTTACACAGAGCACCTGAATTCCTTGGAATATCCTAGGTTGTAGGGATGTCGTTTGTTCCACGGAGGTGACCCTTGGTGGGCTCCTGGATAGCTTCAGAATGGGAGCTGGTCTCCAGAAAGACCAAACCATTATTAGAAGCTTGTAATTTGCAGCCACGTCCCCATCCCCCAGGGAGGGGAGAGGAGCTGGAGATTGAGTTAATCTGCATGATGAAGCCTCAGTAAAAATCCCTAAACTACAGGGTGTGGAGAGCTTCCAGGCTGGTGAGCACATCCATGTGCCAGGAAGGTGGTGCACTCCAGCTCCAGGGGACAGAAACTCCTGTGCTCAGCACCCTTCTGGACCTCGCCCTATGTACCTTTTCATCTGTTCATTTATACCCTTGATAATAAACCAGTAATGGTAAGTAAAGTGTTTTCCTGAGTTCTGTGAGCTGTTATAACAAATTATCTAACCCGAGGAGGGGTCATGGGAGCTTCAGGTTTGTAGTGAAGTCAGACAGAAGTGGGGGTAACCTGGGACCCACTACGTGTGATTGGTGTCTGCAGTGGGGGCAGTCTTGTGGGACTGAGGCCTTAATGCTGTGGAATCTGAATTCAATTCAATTCAATTACAGGACACCTGAGAGTTGGAGAATCGGTTGGTGTTGGAAAAAATTAAAAACACCACGCATTTGGTGTCGGAAGTGTGAGTAGAGAAATAGTTCTCTTTTAGCGTGTGTCATTTTTGTTTAAATGACTCTTTCTCGGATTCTTGAAAAGATAACACGTAAGCTAAACTGCATTTCTGGAAAAACAAAAACCCAGCAGATAATCTAACCTAATCACAAAGGTGGCCCATGTCATTTAGTACACAGAAGGTAGAAAGATGACAAGGTGGTTAAATTTGCACAGCCACACCCAGAAATAAGAACATACTATTTTTATTTTTATATGGTTTTAAAATAGCATTACTTCTCTCTCAGAAGCAAAAAGATGTGTTTTATGTTTTTTTAGTCATCCTATGTAACTTTAACTCTGGGCATTAGAGTGGCTTTATTCACAACTCTACTTTGGCTTTTACTTCTCATACTGAATTTTCTACAAGTTGTACTGACTTAATAAATTCTCTCCATTGAGAATCCCTGCAAGGGTCATGCCTTTCCAGAGGCCCTTTCCCTAACTTTCAGGCTTCAGCTCAGTCTACCCGGCCACAGCCTGAGTATCCTAAGGCAGCACCAAAGGTCCCTTAGCTCACAGGAGCCCAGGTTCCAGGCGGACTCCCCTGAAATGCTGGGGTCATTGCCCTAAGGATTGCTGCTCACCTTCCTTGCTGAGCAGGGCTGCCTCCGGCCTCTGCAGGGGGCTATACCTAGTTGCAGGGTCTTTCTAGGCATCTGTTTGCCTCAAAGTAGTTCTGGAAGAACTGTTCCCTTCCCCTCCATCCACACCTGCACCGTGCAGCTCCTGGGCACTTAAAATGTGCCTGATGCAAATTGGAATGTGCTAGAAGTGTAAAATACACACTGGATTTCAAATATTTGGTACATACAAAGAATGTGAAATATCTCAATCATTTTTATTTTGATTATATGTTGAAATGATAGTGTTGGGGATATATGGGGTTAAATAAAAGGCTATTAAACTAATTTCACCTGTTCCTTTTTACTTTTTTCATATATGGCTACTAGAAAATTTTAAATTATATGTGGTCGGCAGACATTGCAGTTGGCAGCACTGCCAAGAGGGACATGGAAAGGAAGGCAGCCCTCCCAGAAGGAGTCACAAAGCCCCCCATTTCCAAGTCCCCTTCCAGCCCCCAAGGGTGAAGTGGGCTAGGTGGGCTCCTCCGCAGCATCCCTTCCCTGCTCTGTCCCGAGATGTTGATGGGACTGAAAGCACGCAGAGCAACAGGGAGCACTGCTCAGAGAGAACTCCGCCATCCTACAATACTTGTCTCTACCTCCGGCTTTCTGCCACAGAATCCAGATCCCAAGGGGTCACAAAGGCATTGAAACAGAGAAGAATGAAGAATTTCTTTTCCCCGCTGTGGCTCCCCATCAGAGCTAGGCTGTTCCAAACACAACTCTGCAAATCATCAGCTTACTCCTTGGCTCCTGGCTTACTGATGTGCCTAGTGGCCAGGCTCTATGACCCCACTTCTTTCAGTGGTGTGTTTGTAAATGAGCTTTCTAAACATTCTCCAAGGGGCCAATATTATTAATGAACACAGAAACATAACAAATATATTTTTCCGATATTAAGTTAATTACAACAATGGAAGACATGTCAAATTTTTATTCCTCTTTGCTTTTACAATAGAACCAAAAGAGTCAACTTAATAACTTATCGTACCTGCTGATTTCTGCAAACTAGTTACTTTACTAACAATAATAATATTATAACAATAATTATGGAGAAGTTAATTGGATAATAGAGCTTTTCCACAATTTAAATGGAAACAGATAAGAAACTAGATAATTTTCCGTCCCACAACTCAAAATGCTACCAACCAAACCAACCCTGCTGTCTGCATTTCACTGTGGCCCTAGAGGAGACTGGTAATTCCTGTGACTCTGGGGAAACATCTACACTCAGAAATTCTCCAAGGTATTCAGTAGTTCTCTATAGATTTTAAGTTGTATCTTAGCAGCCTATCTGGAGAATTTGTTTCTAAACAATTTAGGGGAAAATCATTATGGCTTTTTATGCAGAGAACCCGCCAGAGGAAGAAATTCCTATTTCTAGGAATGGACTTTTACTTCTCTCCAGGGCCTGCTTCCACCCTTCATGACTCAGTGTTAGTGCAGACAATTCTCCCGGGATCACAGGAACACGTGCTTTCTCCTCGGGTCCAGACAACAGCGGTTATGTCATGCACCTCCTCAAAAACGGAGGGAGGGTTTTAATCGTCAGATCCCTCAGAGACTCTGAGTAACCCCTTGGCGCCCTGATGCAGAGGGAAAGCTTTATTTTAATGATGAAGCTGTTGGTGCAGACCTGGCCTCATGGTCCTTAAAACAACTTTTCTAAACGAGTTTTCCTTCAGAAGATGGAGACAAAATCTACATGCATGCACATTTCACCACGTTGTACTTGACTCAATTTTCAACCCTTTGGATTTAAACTCAACATGGAGAATCTGCGACAAGCATCTCCCGAATTCCTCTAAGATCATCTGCTCTGCCAAGCCCTCAGGGCAGCGCTCCTTCTCGGCCTCTTCGCCCTGAGCCAGCAGGCAGGCGCACGTGGCTTCCACCACCTCCCAGGAGATGCATGAGGATGACTGCCTGTCAGAAGCAGACCAGTTAAAGGCCACGTTCAATCACTCCACTGTTTTTAAATACCTTTCATATTCAAGGAGACACGTTTGTCAAAGCACTGTAAAGAATGTCACCGGTAAAATCTAATGTTGTCTTCCTAATACTGGAAGCTATATTACCTGTCATAATATAAAGGATTGCTTTTAGAAGAATAATACAGAGGTCAGGTGAATCTGTCAGCTCCTAGGCATCCCTCTTACGGCAGATCCTAAATTTTCTCAAACTGAGATCCACTAAGGAGCCCAGAGACCTGGGCTGCAGTATCAAGCCCATGGGCTGGACAGCGGGTGAAGCAGCAGGAGTCTTAGCTAAGACAAGCCGTGCAGCCTTGCTCTAAGCTCTGTGCACAAGTCTACCTGAGGAAAGTGGCAGTAGGACAGCTACCCTGGGCACCAGCCCCTCCTCCCAGGGGCACTTGCGCTACAGACGCACAATGGCTCTGAGGACTCGCCTCCTAGGGGGCGTGCTGTCAGCATGGCCTTGCCTCGGAATGCCCCCTGGATCCCTGAAGAGGTTCTGTTGTACGGGACCAGCCACTCTCCCCAGTGGGTTCAAGGGGCAACTGTGGCTTAGCTAGGTGGTTGCCCAAGTCATGTTCAAACTGAAAAAATTTAGGAAAACTATAAAGTATTAAAAAGTGTTGGATTATGAAAATATAGACGTTGGGACTGGTTAAAATCTCTCTGTAAAGGCAATACACAATGACTTTTGTTGAAGATGAAAGAACAGGGCTGTCCTCAGGTCAACAGTCTTAACATTTTGAGACCAGACTCCAACGTATGGAGCCCCTATCACATTCCATCAGACACACAACATCCCCATGTCAGGCAATGTTTTCACATATAATTTCACAGAAGATGCAGCCATGTTTCAGTACATTTTTACCAATGACGACCTCTGCAGGTCACAGTGATGAGTATTTCTGATGTCTCTAACCAAATAAGCATGAACTTGGCTTTTCTACATGTTATCAATTAATTAATGATATCTAGTGCTTTATCGTGACATGACCCATCACAGAGAACTCAAAGAAACTTTTTTAAATGGATGAATCTAGTCCAATATATAATAAAATTATTACTCAATCTTTGAGACCTGCTAGGAGTATAATATGACCTCAGAATAATTAAATGGGAAGATATCCAACTAAAGTGGACTCCATAATCACTTTAGTAAGGAATACAGCACACACCGAGAACATCTCTCTGCTGTCACTTTCTATGGTAAAGAGTGGTTCGGGTATTTGCTGCCTAGAGATCATGCCCTTGCCTCCTGAGGTCCTGTAGGGACCTTCTGCTCTTGTACAAAACCAGGGGTAACTCAGACGGTCAGGACAAAAAGGTCGAGCTTAGAGGACAAATAGGACCAAGTGGATTCGACAGCAGGCGCCCCTCTGAGGTAACAGTGTGTGATCTAAGGTTGGTCAAGACAGAGAAAGAAACTGGCGTCTTCCTTCCCTATCCCTTGTCCCCCACCTACAGACAAACACGCTTTCTTTCCGGCGTGTAAACTGTTTTAACTCTCCTCTCAAATTTTATCTTTTTTTTGGCCGCGCTGCACGGCTTATGGGGGGATCTTAGTTCCCTGGCCAGGGACTGAAACCGGGCCCCGGCAGTGAAAGAGCGGAATTCCAACCACTGGACTGCCAGGGAATTTCCAGCTCCCTCTCAAAATAACCTTGAATTCCCCTATTAGGAGGGTTAGTTCAGAGTACCTACCTATCTTTTCTGAATTTTGGTAGTCCTGAAAATTTAGTTGTTGACAAATGATGGCCGCCTTCAAAACCTCCAATTTCCATATAGTTTGGCATGTTCATTAGTGTTTTTCGTCCTGGGCTTTCTTCATAATTTTTGCAATCAATGCATTTGCAAATAGAAGAACACATAATTTTGGCCTGGTAATGTAAAATGCTTCAATAAAATTAGGTTGTCCTACCATTCATCAAAAACCAACAAATTCTATTTGGATCTTAAATAGCTGTTTATATCTGTGTGTGCACGCACGTATGTAATCTGCAATTTTCATACCAAAGAAAGGCAGAAGTGAAGAGGGGCAGGTGACTGTGATGTGAAGAGAGGTGGGGAGGGGCCCCCGAGCACCGGTGGGCGGGTGTGGGTGTGAGCCCCGAGCAGAGAGTGGGGTCTCTCCCTCGTCCAGCGGAGCACAGCGAAGGCTCCATCTGACCCTTGTTCTAATCGAAGCCTGCCTCAGCCGCTTATAGCACCCCAGCTGGACCACCCTCCTCCTTCAGCACCGAGGGTGTCGTGCTGGCTCTGCTGTTGCAGAGAACGTGCGAGTGGGTAGAACATGAAACCCACCCGAGGCCGGGCCTGCGGTGGGCATTCTAGGGGGCGGCCCTTCCTGCTTCCTTGTGGGTGGACTTTGTTTCTTGTCACACAGTTGCGTGACACTCAGGGCTGGGGACCAACCCCTTGCTCAGGCCCGGCCTGGGGGCAGTCAGAAGGCTGGCCCTGTGACACTCTGGTTTCCAGTTTCCTCTTAGTTTCAGCCCCTGGGGGTTTCCCTTTGTCCTTTCCAGCTCAGACATGCATCTAATGGGGTGTGTTTTATTCTGCACCTCTGGGTGTTTTGAATAGGAGGTTTTTCGAGATTGCTAGTCTTTGTAATGCCAGACACTACAGGACATCAGCACTTTGCGTGGGCCACTGCCCGGCAGAGGTTAAGTGGGCTGACACACTGTGTCTCGGCAGCCAGACGAGCTGCTTGGGAGCTGCCTGCTCAGAGCAGCCAGGTGAATACTCACCTGAGGACAAGGCTGCCCCCACTACCCCACCCAGAGCGTCTCCGCCCTGCTCAGCAAGGAAAAGGCCCACCTCTGGGAGCCACCAGATGCTGGCCACTGAGGGTAGCTCCGGCCCCCGATCAGCAGCTGCAGGGCGGGCAAGGCCCTGGCACTGGGCACCCTCTGCTGGACACTCAGGGCGGGCTCGGGGGGGACACCACGCTCCCAAAGGAGGCCTGAGCTCATTTACTTGATTCGTAAGGTGTAATTCACATTTGAGAAATTAAGGTAGGTTGATGGGTGCCCTTTTAGAAGCCCTGGAAGGAAGAAATTAAATTATATTTCTCCCTTAAAATTGAAGATTTTTTAACCACAAAGTGACTTAGGCTATATATTTAGCTGGTTTTTAAAAATAATACTTAGGAATTGCTGACTGACCTCATAGCATTCACAGTAATTCTTAAGGCAGCCTGACCTCTTGCAATTACATCCTTTGTTGTGTCGAGGCTTAACGTCTCCCAATTGTCCTTTCCCAATTTTTGGTTGGAAGGCTTCCGGATTTCTATCAAGACATGCCTAAGACAGAAAATGCAAAACTCCATCAAGATATATTTTATTATTTAAAAATAATGCTCAGTGCAAAGTACCTGGCCTGCCCCACGAGCAGTGTGCCTCATTTCCTCACATCATTCAGGAAGTGCATCACCCCCCCCATTTCATTTTAATTCATTTGAACACTTAAAGGTAGAAAATTTATGGACAGTAAAGATGTGATGAAAATCATTGTGTCCATGTGGACATATTTCCTTCCTGCATCTCTTGTACTTTTTTTCCTGAGATAGTTGGGATCACAGCACTCTGATACCAGCTCACGTTTGTTAAATGTGTACTGTGTTCCACTTTGTGTGATTTATACGCGTTCTCTCATTTAATCCTCACAGCAACCTTGTGGAGGAAACACTACCACTGTTTTTGCTGTCTGCCGGATGAAGAAACTGAGGCACCGAGAGGTCAGATGACAGTGACCAAGTGATGGAATCCGGTTCCGGTCCCTGTGCTCATGTCCAGCCCCGGGTCTCAACCACCAGGTGCCTTTCTCGTACATCACGCTTGGCTTTTTATCGTGCTTTCTTTGTTTGACTCTTCTACCTGTCTGCTACCTACCTAGACTATTTTCAGTGGCAAGCTGAGGCTGTGCTCTTTATGAAGCTGCGCTGGAGCAACGCGGAAGGCGCAGCGGCAGACCCCGTCCTCCCTCTCCCCTCACAGGTGAGCAGCGGGGACCTGGTCAGCACCACAGCTGGAGGCCCCATCGCTGCAGAAGGGCCTTTGCAGTGAGGCTGCTGTGTTTGTGTGCTTTTACTTTTTACTGCAGCACGAGGGATGGTGGACCGTGATGAATCTGAGCACGTGTGAGCCCCGTGCGACCCCCACCCAGACCAGGTCAGAGGACAGTCCAGCCCCCCCATGCCGAGGTCCCTCATGACTCCTCCCCATTAACACACCCCTGAGGGGACCTCTATTCTGACTGGGATTGCTTTAATTTTGCCTGTTCTGGAACTTCATCTAAGTGGAAGCATTTGGTGTGTATTCTTTTCCATTTGGCTTCTTTTATCAGCACCGTGTGAGTTTCTCCGGGCTGTGGCACAGAGCTGTGGGTCTTTGTTTTTCATTGATGTGTGTCACCCGTTAGATGATACACCCCGACAGATCTATCCATTCTACCACTGAACACACGGATTGTTTCCAGTTTGGGGCTATTATGAATAAAACTGCTGTGAACATTTTTGTACAAGCCTCTGGTAGACATGTACGCTCATTTCTAGGGGCTCTGTTTTTAGGAATGAACTGCTGGGTCACAGCACATACAAAGGTTTAGTTTTAGTAACTATTGCCAAACAATTTTCCAAAGTGCTGGTACCAATTTACATCCCTACCAGCAATGCATGAGAATTCCAACACTTTTTTTTTTTTAATAAATTTATTTATTTATTTTTGGCTGCATTGGGTCTTCATTGTTGTGCACGGGCTTTCTCTTGTTGCAGAGCACAGGCTCTAGGCGCATGGACTTCAGTAGCTGTGGCTTGTGGGCTCTAGAGCGCAGGCTCAGTAGTTGTGGCGCATGGGCTTAGTTGCTCCGTGGCTTGTGGGATCTTCCCGGACCAGGGCTCGAACCCGTGTTCCCTGCATTAGCAGGTGGATTCTTAACCACTGCGCCACCAGGGAAGTCCCCCAACACTTTTCAAATAGAACTTTTTATACTTTTAATTGCAGACAGTATCCTTTACCCCTGAAGAAAAGGCTACTATATTGAAGCTTAGATGCAATTGAAGCTGTGGATCTGCCTGTATCAAAATTGATATTTTCAACTGATTTATCTATAATTCAAGAGGCAAGTTAAAGTATTTTAGAAAAAATAAACAGACCAACCATGGCACAGTACGAGAGCCTCAAGTCCACAGGGGATGGCCCTCAGTTTCCCTGGGTAAGTGAGAGGGCACCAAGACGTGGCCTGAGCAGGTGGGCTGTGCTCCCTCCTCTGGTGATCTTTTGTGCCCACGGGAAGGGATGAAAACTGCCTCTAATGCATTTCGCCTTTAGCAGATGGCCTGCGGGGCTCTCCAAGGTGCTGTCTGCCCCTAGATTCTCCCTTCACCGGGAAGCCAAGGAGAATAAAAATCAGCCTAAGTAACGATGGCCGAGAGCTTTCACCCAGCTTTCTTCACACAGTGGACCATCTCCGCCTTTTCAGACCATACTCTTTGAAGTCAGGCTTATCTGCTGCATAACACAATCCAAATTTCTAAACCTCAAATCAAGACAACGTGGAGGAGGACGCTCTACGGAGGCCGAGAAGGAGAGAAATGTGGACGCGGGCTGTGTGGCTGGGCCTTCGGGCGTTGGCGGGCGGGCGCCAGGGCTTCACCTCCAAGGCCGATCCTCAGGGAAGCCTCCGGGTCACGGCCGAGCTGATAGAGCACCTGGAGCGGCTAGCGCTTGTGGACCTCGGCAGCCAAGAGGCCGTGGCACAGCTGGAGAAAGCCATCGCCTTCGCCGACCGGCTCCGCGCCGTGGACACGGACCGGGTGGAGCCCAGGGATTCAGTTCTGGAGGACAGATGTCTGTACCTGAGATCCGACAATGTGGTAGAAGGCAACTGTGCTGAAGAACTACTACAAAACTCCCACCGAGGTGTGGAGGAGTATTTTGTGGCTCCCCCATGTCATATCTTTTGGCCAAAGCTGGATGAAAAAGAGCCCTTCTCACACCGCTGAGTAGCTATTCTGGGAAGGGGTGCCCTCTAAAAACGTGGAAGTGCAATGACTATTTTGTTATGAACACTAATGTTCCCACTTCCTTCAGTCACCTGAAAAAAGTGATGGTTAGGTATCTTTTAGTAACTAACTCTTCTGAAGACAGAATTGGGAAAGATCTAGCCAAAATAAGGCAAAGAGCCCCTGATGCCAACGGAAGTAGAAGGTATTGCCAGTTTCCAAGGAAATGGATCAAATGTACTCACAGGCTGTTCTGTATGGAAGACTTTATCCCCTCCCCAAAAGACTGTCTACCGAACTGCATTTAAGTGAGTTTTTCTATTTATGTAACTGTTAGACATTGCGTCTGATCTCACTGTGTGACAACCTGAGTTGTCCTTTTCAGTTGCTGCTTCCATTGACTTGAGCAGCCTTTTATCTTTGCTGAACACCCTTAAATTTGTTCTTGGGTACCCACTTTGTCCCAAGCAGAGGGCTGACTTTCTGCTAAGGTTAGGAGGCAGCTTTGGAAGGTGGTGGATATGTTTATAGCCTTCATGGTTGTGATTTCATGGGTGTATACTTGACCCCGAACTCACTGAGTTGTATACATTAAATGTACAGCTTTTTACAGGTCAACTGTATTTCAATAAAGTGGTTAAAAAAAAAAAGACAATGTGGATACTTCCATGCTCTTAAACCAGACCCTTCTGGGACCCTGCTGCCCCCCTGAAGCCCTCCCATGCTGGTGGAGAATAAAGGTCTTTCTCCAGCTGCCACTCTCACAGCAGCCCCTGGTCATGGTCAATACCGCCACCTTCAGGCATCGAGTCCTATTTAATGTATACTCTTCAACACTTTGGGTTTTCCCAATACTGAAATTAGAAATCTGAGGAGATGTTTTGTGAATATCCCCTGCACTTTTAAATGCTTTCAGAATGTGTGTATTTAATGGAAATTTGTTACCTTAATGGCCTCAAACCGTTCCATTTCATGACGTAAATTGTTGCAACAATTATTACAATTGCAGTTGTTGCAAAAGTCCCCGCTTGCAAAGCAATCACAGTACCTGTGAATAAAACAACACAGTGTGTCAAAGGCACCGCTGCGAGTAGTTGAAAACAAGCGTGTACACACCTACAGGGAAAGAGCTGGCCAGCACGCCAAGTCAACACAACTTTTAGGTACGTGATTCTCCTCTTTATGTGAGAATGAGATCCACCGGGATGATGCTCTCCAGTGACCAACACAGAAGAGAGAGACTCATTAAAAATCATTGGTTTCGGGCTTCCCTGGTGGCGCAGTGGTTGAGAGTCCGCCTGCTAATGCAGGGGACGCGGGTTCGTGCCCCAGTCCGAGAAGATCCCACATGCTGCGGAGCGGCTGGGCCTGTGAGCCATGGCCGCTAGGCCTGCGCATCCGGAGCCTGTGCTCCGCAACGGGAGAGGCCACAACAGTGAGAGGCCCGCATACCACCAAAAAAAAAAAAAAAAAATCATTGGTTTCATAAAATAGGCATGTGCAGAATAAACAATTTCCTGGACAATGTCCGCTGGCGCCCATTGTCTCCTGCCCCTAATGCCCGCCGCCCTTCTCCCAGGAACACTGTAAGCTGGTGAGCAAAGAGCCACTTGCCCATCAACCGCCCCAACCCGGCTGAAAGCGAGTTCACCTCTCGGCCAGACCTCGCCTACGAGAAAAAAACGAAGGGACCTAGAGGTGGACCCTGGCCCAGGCTTTGTGTCACTTTCATTCCATGTCAGTGGTGGAGAAAGGAGGCATGACTGGGTCGGAAACATGGGTGTGACACGACTGCTGTCACACTGTGATGATACATGTCGTCCACGAGCAGAGTCCACAGGACAGCGTGCTGAGTAGACCCTGCTCCAGCACCTGCCCCTGGGATCCTGGAGTCAGATGGGCAGTGCCCGGCAGTTCAAGGGCAGTGCCGAGCACCTTCTCTGCTGCGTTTCCCTTGAAGACCTCTCAGCGTTTATGAGTGTGAGCTGCTTTACATGCTCCTGTAGGAGCCTGCTCTTGTGCTGCGCGACAGAGGCCCCAGTAGGCCTGAGGTTTACACCTTTTCAGTATGGGCAGGGGCAAGACACTTTCCTTAACTCCTGTAAAAATTCATGTAAAATATCCCGCTTGTAACCTGCGCCCTCGAGAGCCTTTGGGAGGCTCATCAGCCACTCCACGGCCTCAGCCTGTGACTAGAGAAGACCCACAGCGCTCTCTTCCGAGAGCATGATTCACTGAAAAGAGCTTCAAATGCAGCTCTAACATCAGCTCTGCTACTGGCTCCCCATGTTATCTGAGCCAGGTTATCAGTCAGCATCTGGCGGCAGGAAGCCCTGGCACCTGACCTCCCGGGCTCACAGGGCTGCTGAGGGAAGGCCTGGCGTGCTTCCCACGTAGCGGGTGCCTCTGACAGAGTGCTGAACGAATGCAGGAGGGCCTCTGCGTCTGGCTATATGGTGGCCTAGATGTTCGCAGAAACCTTCCTGTTACAGAGTTCCTGAACACAATTCTTTTAACATTTATTATTATTATTTTTAACATTTATTATTTTAATATTTAAAAAAAATGTGTCAAAATGCATGTCAAACCAAGAGGAGAGTAAAGGAGGTTGTCAGACGTGAGAAGGTAAGGAGCTGTGAAGCCAGACAGGTGAGTTCTGTAGCTGCCAAGTGTTGTCCTGGGCCCTCTGCAGGTCCTAGGGATCAAATGCGCCGCTCCCGCAGGAGACAGGAGACAAAGCCTGAACTACAGAAGCTGGGAGTTGGATCAAAAGAGAACCCATATAAAGTGTGAATCGTTGAAAGGCCGCCTCCCTCTACTTCAGAGAAGGAGAGCGTGGAGACGCAGCACTGTCTGAGCCACAGGCAGAGAACGAGGGGGAAATGGGAGAGGTTTTCCTGGCCGCTGGGATGGACAGAAGGGAGCAGAGACAATTACAGAAGATTCGGAGGCTGGAAAACGGAGGGGAGAGAGTTAATGGAGAGCAGATTCAAGAACGCTGAAACCTGAGCTAGCAAGAGAGAGTGGAGAGGCAGCTCTGAAGGCGCGAATGGGTGGGAGGTACCAGGCTGCTCCGAAGTGGGGTGAAGGTGGCTGAAGTTCTGTTTAGGAGGTAGGGGGTCCCCAGGCTCCTTTCCTTCTAGTACCTGACTGCTCCTCCACCACCATGGCAAGAGACTGAAATTACTCTCTGGGGTAAGACAATTGAGGACTGGGGTATTCTAAAGAACAAAAGGGGGAAAGGTGAATCTGAGACCCCCAGGTTTTTCCACTCAGCCCTTAGAATTCTAGCAGGAGATTGGAAAGGCCTTCTCTGAGGACCCACTAGCCCAAGAGAAAATATAGAGAGTCTGACATTGAGATTCCCCGATAAGTGGCTTGGTAAGATCACCCTACGGTGGAGCCACAGGGAGCAAGCTCCCACCAACGTACCAAGAGCCCCCTCCCTTCTGCCTTGTTCTTAACCATGAGCAGAGTGGCAGGCAAAGGTCTGCAGACAGTTTAGGGACTCATCCAATATGAAAGAGGCCTAAAGAAACAGACTCTGAAGGGAAAAGAAAATGGGGCGGGGGACAAGGGGGTGTCAACAGCCTTGGAAAGATTAAGAAAAGTTATTGTATCCAGGAAACAAGAACACCATGCTAAAACACTCAGAGTACAAAAAATACATTATGTAAAATAAAAAAGTAATCACAGGGATGAAAAACTTAACAGAAGATAAGAAAACAGAACACACACACATACAAAAAACAATAGGAGAAAGAAGAATATAGAGGAGCCCCAGAGGGTCCAACACTTATGTAAAAAAATAAGGTTCCAGAAAGATAGAATTTTAAGAGTGAAGGGGAGAAAGAAAGTCAAGAACGTTTCCCAGCGCTAAGGGGCATGGGTTCCCAGAGTGAAAGGGACTCTGCCAAATGGCCAGAACAAGACACCTCTCACCAAATTTCAGAGCACGGGGCGCAAAGAGAAGCTCCCACAAGGTTCTAGAAAGAATAAAATAGGTTTCATACAAAGGGCAAGAAAAAAGTTCATAGCAATACTGGAATCTAGAAGAAAATGCAGCAAAGCCTTCACATTTTTAAAGGAAAATTCCACTAGTTGAAGGTGGAAATCCCGTTGTCCATCCAAAATGATCATGTCAGTGAGAGGACAGACTACGACACCTTTAGACACACATGGTCTGAAAACATTCTCTCCCATCACTCTTGCTCAGGAAGCTACTGGAGGACGTGCTGCACCAAAATGATGCAGTGAATCAAATGAGGGAGATAACGGAATCCAGGAGCCAGGGGCTCAAACCTGAGGAAGAAGCAAAGGAAACCCTGGGCCTGATGCTGGAGGGAGGGTCCAAGAGAACCGTGCAGCAGGCCTGGAAACCAACCACTCGAGAGCAGGGCGGTGACGGCTGCAGGAAAGGCTTCCTCCAGACCAATTCACTGAGTGCCTAGTGTGTTGGAGCACGTTGAGAGAACAGTTACACAAGCGGAGGAGAGGTAAGGGTTAAGTTAGTGTTAGGTACATTAGAAAACTGAGTATTGACTCAAGGGAAAAGGTAAAGAAGTGCAGGAAGAAAATTAACCAAGGCTCAGCAGTCAGTAGTGTTTTCACAGTCATAAAAAATAAATACTACTGATCCAACCAAGTACATCTGATGTCTGGGAACAGGACACGTGTGTGTTGGGAGGGGGGTTACGTGTGAGTAGCAAGAGGGAACAGAGCTAAATCCACATCTTTCATGGCACAAATACAAGAGATCATGCCCAAACTGGAAAGCCAAGAAGTAGCAACACAAGCATGCTATTTAGATTTATGGAGGCAAATATTAAAAGATTTGGTTAAGGGTTAAAAGTTCCTGGAGATCAGAAAATAAGGAACAATTGTCAGGGAACTACATTTTTTTGTCATAAGCCTTGTATAATTATTTGGCTCTTTAAACTATGTGCATGTGAGCTGGATAAAAATAATAACTAAATGAAAAGTCAGAAAGGATAAACTGAAAGATAAAGAAATTGGATCCAGATTCAGCATAAAAAGACAAAAAAGTTAAAAATATGGAAGAGAGATTAAAAGAAATGGTCGCTAGTTAGAGGGGCTCACGTATGTCTGATTAGCATTACAGAAGGACAGAAGAGAGAAAATGGAAGAGAGGTATATTTGGAGTGAGGATATCGCTGAGTTTTCCAGAACTGTTGAAAGTTGTGGATCTTCAGATTTCAGAAACCTAATGAACCCCAAAAAGGCAAAGAAAAGAGAAAAGTTGAAGACAAAATTGTAAAAAGACCAGAAGAAAAGACATTACCTAGACTAACCACTCACTTTGTGTTAGAAATAGTGGAAAACAGTAGAATAATACCTTCGAAGCATTGAGAGAAACACTGACAATCTAGAATTTTATACCTAGTCAAACTATGCTTACTCACCAAGGTCCAAGCTAGGCATATTTCTTTTCTTGCACCCACACCTTGCTGGGTGCTTTTATTTATTAACTCTGTCCCCTCTACTTCTTAAAACTTTATGTTGAAGATTTGTAACTGTGTATCAGCAAACACTCATTTTCTTCTTCCCCAAACATCAAGAAAGGGTTTCTACACTTGCTGCTTATCCTTCCTCATCTCCTATTCTTTCTTTAACCTACTGCGCTCGGACCATCTTCTCCATCCCCCTAACTCTCAAACAACCTCCTTAACCAGAGAGGCAAGGACCTCTTCACTGCATTTACCTCTCAGCAGCGTGTGACACTATTATGCTCCAGAACCACATTCCCCATTTCCTATCAGACATTTCCACCTCCAACTCAGGGTGTCCACACCTTAACTCCTGACCTTCACCTTCAACCCTCACTGTGCTCACTCTGTAGTCTCTCTCTGCATTCATGGTGTCCATCCACCCAGTAACATGACCCCTGAGTCATTTCTGATGATTACCTTTCTCTCTTTTCTCACATCCAAGGGGTCAACCAAGTCTACTGATTCTGGCTCAGAAATGTCTTTGCTAATTTTATTCTTGATACAAGTAAATCACATTTGTTGTAGTTTTTAAAAATGTAAATAAGCAAAGAGGAAAAATTACAATCACCCAGAATCCCACTCCCTAGAGATGATCATTTGGCAAATATATTTCAGAGTTTTTCTGTAAAACTATACATATTAAAATAAATACATGTTGTTTGGTTACATATAATATATAAAAAAAGATCATATTCTATACACTGTTTCAATGTGCTTTTATTATGTAACAATGTCAGTAATCAATGTGACAGCTTGCTTTCATTACTTACCAATATAATGTTATGAGTGTTAATATTACATGTAAATAGATTTACATGCCATTTTAATGACTGAACAATACCCCATTCTATAGTGGCATCATAATTTAGTTAATAATTCCCCTTATACTGAATATTCAGATCATTTTATGTATTTTGGAATAATGAACAATACTACACAAGTGGCACTGGCCTTCTTCCTGTTCCGAGAACTGTGTACCCTCTCTCTCTTGCCACAGGGCCTTTGCACCTGCTGTTTCCTCGGCCTAGAACACTCTTATCAACCCACTTTCAATCTACCTCTGCCCCCTCATCTAACACCCCTCTTATCCTCTGGGAAGCTTTCCTGGCTGTCATACCTGGTCAGCTCCCCCCATCGCCCTCTGCCCATTGCTGCTCCTTTCCACCATGAGCTCCACGTGTGTGATTGTTTTATTCGTGTCTGTCTCCCCCACTAGACTGTGAGTGCTGAGAGGGCAGGGACCATAACTCTCTTGCTCATTTCTGTCTTCCCTATTCCTGAAATCACAGGCATTCAAAAATACTTTGTGGAATGAATAAATGATGAGTGGAAAAAATGCTACAATGCGTATGTTTGAAATGTCTCTTAAATCTGTGGATTTTTTCTTCGTTGCTACCATCTCTACCCTAGTTCAGGTCATCATCGTCTTTTGTCTATACTGTTGTGATAGCCTCCTAACTTTCAACTTCCTCCACTTTGCCATTAGGGCTAATTTCCTAAAACATATATCAGGCAAAAAGAAGCAAAGAAAAAGCAGTAATCAGAAAACACAAAAGTGGTATTGTGTATTTCTGGTGGGAACGTAAAATGGTGCAGTCACTATGAAAACCCGTAAGGTGTTTCCTGAAAAAGTTAAACATAGAATTACCATATAATCTAGCAATTCCACTTCTAGGTATACACCCAAAAGAAATGAAAGCAGGGACTCAAGCAGATACTTGCACACCCATGTTCATAGGCAGCATTATTCACAACAGTCAAAAGGTAGAAACAACCCAAGTGTCCATCAACAGATGAATGGATAAACACACGTGGTCTGTACATAGAGTGGAATATTATTCAGCCTGAAAAAAAAATAAAGTACTGATACACGCTACAACATGGATGAACCCTGAAAACATCATGTTAGTGAAGGAAGCCAGACTTAAAAGGACAAATATTGTATGATACCACTTACATGAGGTGACTGGAATATGAAAACTAAGAGACAGAAAGTAGAACAGAGGTTACCAGGGGTTGGGGCAAGTGGGTAATGGAAAGCTACTTAATGTGTACAGAGTTTCTATTTGGGATGATGAAAAGGTTATGGAAACGGATAATGGTGATGGTTGCACAGCATCGTGACTGCAATTAATGTCACTGAATTATACAGTTAAAAATGGTTAAAATGGTAAATTTTATGTTTTGCATATTTTACCACGATTTAAAAAAAGCAAGGTGCAGAGAGCATGTATGAAATGCTGCCATTTTACTGGGAAAAGAAAAGAACTTAAATAAATAAATTTTAAGACTTCAGAGGGAGACGCAAGAGGGAGGAGACATGGGGGTATATGTATATGTGTAGCTGATTCACTTCGTTATAAAGCAGAAACTAACACACCATTGTAAAGCATTTACACTCCAATAAAGATGTTAAAAAAAAAAGCCTTCAAAAAAAGGTGGTACAAATAATTCCACATATACCAATAATGAGACAAAGAATGCAAATGGATTTTTAAAGTCTATTAAAACATGGATTATTAGATTTGCTTTTTAAAAAGCCAACTATATTTAGATTACAGGAGACACACCTAAAACTAACTACACATAACTACCACACAGAAAGTATGAACATAAAGGGATGTTATGAGCACAACCTGCTAATACTAACCAAAGAAAATGTGGTACAGCAACATTAATACGAAACAAACAAACAAAAAAAACAAATATAAAGCAAAAAGCAATAAGTTACAGAGATATATTTAACAGTTGATGGAATAATTCACAAAAAAGATATAACAATCATGAATTTGTATAACCCTTCACTATAGACTCAAACTATACAAACCAAAACGGAATTATAAGGGAAAAATAAGCAAATTCACAATCACAGTGAGAGGTCTTAATGCACTTTTATCAAAAACAGATAAATCACACAAAATTTAATAAGCATTTAGCAGATTTAAAAAACAAAACAAACTGGAGCTAATGGATAGTAAATGTATCTAACAAATAGAGAATATACATTTTTTAAGTTAATATAGAATATTTTAAAAATCAATCAAACATTAAGTCATAAGGAAGTCTTCATTAATTTCAAAGCATTGATATCATATAGACCATATTATCTTACCACATTATAATTAAACATAAAAATTAACAACAAAAATGTTGCTTAAAAATATATATATAGGGCTTCCCTGGTGGCACAGTGGTTGAGAGTCCGCCTGCC
>NW_006792775.1:4781247-4783033 GCF_000442215.2 Lipotes vexillifer | reverse complement strand
CAAAAAAAAAAAAAAAAAAAAGACTTACGGTCGTGCTCTCTCTTGGGGTTAGAATGAGGGTCAGACAGGGTCAAAAACCCATGTCTACGGCCGGGATATACACCTTGGCCCCCAGCCAAACTTCTACTCCCTTCTACTACTTATGTGGGCTTCCCCTCCACGCAAAATTGCTTTCCTCTCCTAGTAGGCTCAGACTGGTCTGCTCCCGTTGGTAACAGCGATAGTGGCAGCCACAAGAAGAGAGCTGGAAAAGCATCACCCTCTCTGGTCTCAGGCTTCCCCGCTTGGTGGGTCAGTCAAGACAGAGGTAAGGGGCTTCCCTGGTGGCGCAGTGGTTGAGAGTCCGCCTGCCGATGCAGGGGACACAGGTTCGTGCCCCGGTCTGGGAAGATCCCACATGCCACGGAGCGGCTAGGCCCGTGAGCCATGGCCGCTGAGCCTGCGCGTCCGGAGCTTGTGCTCCACAACGGGAGAGGCCACAACGGTGAGAGGCCCGCATACCGCAAAAAAAAAAAAAAAAAGACAGAGGTAAGGGTTCCAAGTCTTCAGTGGAAGAAAATCTGACTGCCTGCAGTTTGATGAATGAGAGTGGATGGTGGTCCTTCAGGGCATGCCTCATTCCTGTGAGTTTATGCTTTGTCACCGGTGCCATCTGCAGTCTAGGTATACTCATACAAGGTATTTGTATTGTCTCCCTTCTTCAGTCTACTCTCACCATTGCCCAGGAAACCACATCTACAGCCATCACTTGAGGTTTGGTGGCCCCTCTCTTGGCTGTGAAATACCAAGTGAGCACCATCTGTTAAAGATGCTGTCCTTGAGGTACAGACTGTTTCAGTGATGGCAGGCTGGCAACATTCCAGCACTCTGTGAGTAATCTTACTCTGTCACTTAATGAGAAGGTGATAATACTGTCAAGAAAATACCTGCGATACCCCATGGTACAGTCACTTCTCACAAGCACATTGTGTCCTAGAATTTTAGCTGTAGTGTCTGAAAAGATTTGAGATGATATATATTCGAGACTCATTCTTCATTCATTGGCATCCTGACAAATCCCCAGCTAGGAACACTTTAAAACATTGGAATAAATATTTGAAACGTTTTAGATGCATATTTGAGCTGGTAAAAAATATTAAAGAAATGCCTCAGAGACCAAAAAATGAAAGAGAAGCAAAAACTCAGCGGGGTTAGCTAAAGCTGAAGCCTGCAGCTATCTTAGGGCTCTGCTGATCCCAACAGCCAAAGGCTTTGGTTCTAACTGTTACAGGGAGGAAGGGCGGGGGACGACAACAACCATAATAATGGCAAACAGAACATTTACAATATGCCAGGCATTGCTCTAAGTGCTTTATACACTAACACATGTGTTTACATATATTTAATATATTTACATACATTAATGCTCAAGGCATGGGATCAGCTCCAAGATCTAACATAAAGCTGGAACGGTAGAAGGTCTGTACCCAGTGGAAGAATGAACTAGGAAAAATGCCCTGCAAAAGAAAGGGCAAGAAAAATGCATGTGGGCATTGGCTTGAGAGGAGGGCGCTCACTTGGGTTTGAGACCTGAATTCATATTAACTGTGTGGCCTAAAAAAAAAAAGGCTTAGCCAAAAATTTTAGGTTGTCCAAATTGAAAGGGCCACCAAGTCCCAAGTAGAAACAAACTCAAACTTTCTTTGAAGAAATGTACTCTCAAGCCAACCTCAAAGAATTCCCACATATAAAGTTCCAGTGATTCTAATTCTCTCTCTCTCTCTCTCTCTCTCTCTCTCTCTCTCTC
>NW_006792775.1:4755287-4781120 GCF_000442215.2 Lipotes vexillifer | reverse complement strand
TCTCCCTCTCTCTCTCTCTCTCCCTCACGCACACACACACACACACACACACACACACACACACACACAGAGAAAATCACAAAATACATGAGAAAAAAAGCCATAATGAGTGAAAGATCGAGAGAAGAAACAAACACCAGAATCAGATAAGCAAAGACTTTAATATTAGAATTATAAGCTATAGAATATAAATTATTTATTATTCTAAAATATAAAAGAAGGGATCAAAAGTATAAGTAAGGAACAAGAGACTATAAAAAATGACCATCCAGAATTGACCTTATACTCCACAGAATTCTGGTTAATTCATTCTAGTTAATTAATTAAGCCAATTAACCAGAGGCAGAGGCAAAGGCCATTTGAAGAAGCAATATTGGAGACTACCCAATCTATGATTAAAATCTTGATTTAGATTTGATTAGGGTGAAAAATTAGATAGTATAACTGTTCCCAACAAGTCCCACCCAGTATCTCAGCAAAAATTTAGTTGGAATGGAAGATGCTTAAAAAATTGAGTTTGGATTTGTTTAAAGTCGATACATGAAAGGGCTAATTAAAACTGCCATGGAAAAACCCTATACTCATAACATAAAGCCAATTCCTTCCTTCAGCGTGCTCGTGAAAGAGAAGAGCCCTTTCTCCACTCCACTGCAGAGGGTTCCTTCTCACTCTATGAAATTATTGTCCAAAGGTTCAGAATTTAACACATGTCACTGCCTGTATCAAAAAACATCCTGATACAAAAGTGGGTTACAATCAGTGTTTTAATAACCTACTCATGATGCAGTAAATCAATGTTTAAAATGCATAAAAATTATTAAGAAAATCATTTCCCACAGTGATGGAAAGGTAGACATGAACTACTTATAAAATCTTAAAATCAATTTTTAATAATCGATAAATTTTCAATAAAATAATCACAAAACATTTATCTACCTTTTAAGTAAGTTTACATCAACACCATTTTAATTATACAGATTAACTTTATCATTTAAAAATAATTCTCAGCTTTTTATGGCTAATGCAACAACAGCAACAAAAGGTTGGAGCACATGATTTCAGGTTTCCAGCATAATCAGCAAAGGCACGACAAAGGGCGGCTCTAGCAAAGGGGGTGAGTGCAGAGTGGGCCTCTCCTCTCCCACAGCAAGAAGGCAATAGATAATCTTTCCAGACGTGGAAGCAAACTTCAGAAAGCCTGAAAACAGAAGTCACTAAAATGGTAGCTTCTAGGGAGGAGTCCAGAGAGTGGGGAGAGGTGGAGCAGGGTACTAAGACTTTCCATCATGATCAGATATAGTCACTGATTTTTACCCACGTGTATGTATCACTTTGATTTCTAAAAAACACAATAGGGGGCTTCCCTGGTGGCGCAGTGGTTGAGAGTCCGCCTGCCGATGCAGAGGACACGGGTTCGTGCCCCGGTCCAGGAAGATCCCACGTGCCGCGGAGCTGCTGGGCCCGTGAGCCATGGCCGCTGAGCCTGCGCGTCCGGAGCCTGTGCTCCGCAGCTGGAGAGGCCACAACAGTGAGAGGCCCGCGTACCGCAAAAAAACAAAACAAAACAAAACAAAAAAATACAATAATGTGGTTTTCTCTTTATTAATGGCCAATTAGTAATAATCATTCTTAACCTTTATCCAGGAGAGACTCCCAAATAAAGTAGGACAAATGCAGTCCAAGAAAATTAGATTCCATTGCCTTGAACGTGTTTTAGCCGCGGGGAGTAAAAAGCTAAAGGAAGCCGGTGGTGATGCTTGCTAGCGAAGCAGTGAAGCCTGCTAGTGCAGCAGGCAACGGCGAAGCCACCGCTGACTTGCTCCAGTGCGAGTGCCTGTGGCACCCTGCGAGACAGGGTGGTGTTGCCGCCAGCACCAGTTCACGGGTCTCTCCAAGAAGCTCCGCGGGGGTACATTTGCCCATTCCTTGGCCTTTCCAAAAGCAGTATTTCCAGAGATAACTGGTTTCTCAGTGACAGACTGATACCAACCAAACCGCGATGCACTGCTCAGAATGCTGTGTGTTAATTTATGGTGGAAATAACAACCCCTCCGGTGCCCATAACGTTTGCAGCCTCTACCCAGGGCCCCCTGCTCCTCGGGATGGAGCTACTGAGGAAGCTAAACGGCGGCACTGAGTGTGGTAACAGAGGCACAGAGTCACGGGGCACAACGGGAGGGTGCAAGCACCCCGGCACACGGCACACAGCACGTCTCTGGAGAAGGCCGCACCCGTGGCCCCCTGCAACACTGCCTCCCTTCCCTGGACAGCACTGGAAACGCTCTGAGCCTCCTTTTCCTTTTGTTCCAGTGCTGAGCCCCCTTGTGATGATAAATTCTTTCTTTAGTGTGTCAGTCACGGATTAATCTGGAAAGCTGCCTCTAGGCAGGAAGCTCTTTCTTGGGCTTTTCCATTATGAGGTAATCAATAAGTTAAAACCTTCCTGGAGACTCATCTCCACGTCCTTAAGAGTTACCTCATTCTGTCCCCGGTCATAGTGTACACCTTGCTCTAGGCTTCATGGGTTATTCACGGGCTCCCCAGTCGCCAACCAGCCAGCAGCTTGGCAGCCCCTGTCCACTGGAAGCCGTGCCCACCCCCGGCTCTGTCCACTCTAGACTCTACCACCTCGTCCTCCACCGCATCAGAAGTTCCTCTGGGCCGGCCACTCCGGCTCGACAGTGTCGTGTGGTCCGGGCTTTGCCCTCTGCTCTCCTTCCTCCTCACCCAGCTGCATTTTTAGAGCTCCTGATCAGTGGTCTCATGGCGTTTCCAACGTTCAGACAGGTACAGGCCTCGCATTCACAGACTAAACCAATGACGACTCAGTATTCACATACAGTCAACATGAGACTTTTCCTCCGTTTTTTCTCGTGAGCCAAGTCTCCTGGACGTCTGGACTCTCAGCCACGTCTGCAAACCCATGTCACTGTCCCGTCACTGGGGCTCTCACTGACTTCAGCATCAGCTCTGCCACGGAAATTCACGTGGAGATGGTGGTTAGGGCTGTTAGACATCGGGCGGGGCGGCATCTCCCCTTCCATCACGTAACAAAGCTAGGCAGGCACTCGGGGCAGAAAGCAGCAGCCCAGAGCAGAGGCAAAGAGCGGCAGACCACCCCAGTGAGAGTCTCCACGTGACAGGGTGGGGACGGGGGCTCGAGTGCACGGTGCCGTCAGTCGGGGTGGCCGGTCCACTTCCTTATTTCAGCCACACCATCCACCCCGGCCCATGATTCTGCTTCACGACCTGCCCTACCACGCCGCTGAGCGAGCCTCCAGGGAGCTGGCATCCCTGGGGGAGAATGTTTCTAAGAGGAATTCAATATAGAGTAAACCAATTCATCAAACTTTTAAAAACTAGGAGGTGGAAATATTACAGTTAATGCTCAACAAGGATGCCCTGTTTAGCACTTGTCTGGGGGGCTAGACAATGTAAACCAAAATCCAAGAAAATCACACCACTTGAGGTCCTTTCCTAGGTTAGTTGGTCAAGATAACACCAAAAGACCCCAACCAGGTTTATGCAGAAAGTGTGGCTTCTTGTTGCTCTGGTTTACAAGGAGCGTCAGGACCCAGCTGTTGAGTCCTAACTGTAACCTATACGCTACTAGCCATTCAGGTCTGTCTGGACTCTGCTCCACTTACTGATTTCTAAACGACCTTATTTCTATTTAATAATGAAGGATTTGTGATTACTTACCATTTCAGACACTGTGATTTGGTACAGTTACATGGCTTTTTAGACTTTGTGTCCCATGAGCTAACAGTTACTCTATAAAGATTAAAAAAGAAAATGTATTCAGATCGTTACTCTTTAAAAAGAGAATTAGCTAAGCACCTGGTGTTTTTGAACGAATACTGAAAATCTCAACACCAGAGAGTTACAGGTGTTATTTATCGGTGCCTGATCATGAGGGGGCGTGGCACGCATATTCACACGTGGGGAAGCGTGCCTGGCCAGGTCCAGCTGCACGTCCAGGGACCCTATCGCTGTCTGCTCCCTAAGAAGCCTTCCCCGAGTTTCTTCCACTGATCTGTTTAAACCTCTACTGTGTGTGGCTCCCCACACCAAATAGCTCTTTTTATTTTTATTTTCTGTATTTTCCAAAATCAGAAGAACACTAATGAAAAGTATGAATTAAAGACTGACAGATAAACGACTGTTCGCATTGTTAGAGCTGTCCAACTAGTATTACCGCCAGTATCAAAGCGTGTTTTGCATGTCTCATGTGGGCATTGGGGACCTCCCTCCTCACCGCTCCTTTGGGGATTAGCCTAGAAGCCATCTCCAAGGGCAAAGGAGGAGGAGAGATGAATGTGCGCTGGATGCTGCTAAACCTGAGAGGCAGCTGTGGGTTAAGAAATTGGGACAAGTTCCCAAGTGCTGCTTTGAAATGTTGCTTCCTGAGGGAACTTGGGATGTTGGCCACGTGAGACGGTGGGTAGATCCTGGGGACGAGAAGGAGCACACGTGCCAAAACCCCGGCTGTGACTGGGGCTCTCCCTCCCTCCCTCCCTCAAGTTCGGCCACCTGCTCCCCGAGCCTGCGTGTGCAGGCTTCGCCTCTGCAACCACTGGCTGCTTCCGGGCAGGGACACATCCTGGTCTCGGGTTTCCTACAGGAGCTACTACAGTACTTGGCACACACAGGGCTTGCTGACAGTCCCCTGTCACCCCACAGAGCACGGGAACTACCCTCGGCCTGTGCTCCGTGCCCTCACAAACACAACTGTCTCCAGTCGGGGCTGAGGTCAGTCCGAGCCTCAGCTCAGCCCACCCTCCCCTCTGCTCTGGCTGCTTCGCTCATCAGGGCTCCGCCACTCTTCTCACCGGCTCTGCTTCTGTTTCGTGACCCCGTCCTCCCTCATTTGAAACGGCAAATGGTAACTGACTCCTGGGTGAGCTGCTAAGTGTTACTTCTTCTGGAGATGTCTCTCGTTTTTAAAATTATGTCCCCATACTATGTCACTGAATGCTGTATTAACTTATTCTTCGTCTAGTCTAGTTCTCTCCTGTAGAGAGACGAGAGTTGCAGCCTTCTACTCTCATGGGTGCCTGGAGGTGGCAGATCTGGCTACACTGCTCCTGGCCCACCCACCCTGGCTCACACATGGGCTGCTCAGGGGAAGGGGACATGTGCACAGACTTCACTGCTCTTGGCCTCAGCCCTGCCTCTAAAATGGGGCACGGGGTGGCCTGGCACGACCTGTCCAGAGGAACCAAAACTCTTCTCTTTAAAAATGAGGTGGAGGTCCATGGAGACACTGCAGTGGTGACCTGCCACAGTTGTGGAAGCAGAGAGGACAATTCACTGAGTACCTACAGTGTCAGGAAGATGCCAACAGGCACTGACTAAGAGATCACCATGTGGCCAGGACCGTCATAAGAGCTTCAGGGGAACACCAAAATATATATATATTTTTAAATTTACGGTGCCTGTTCTAGAGGAATCCACCAAATAATCTGGGACATGAGATGATATACACAATTGAAAAATTAGAGAACAGAAGATATCATATAATCAACTATCAAATTATATGATACTGATTGTAAATGACATAAAATTCAGGGGCAGTTTAACAGAGATGTAAAAACAAAACAAACTGCTTCTGAAAGAAGTAGAACTTGACGTTGACTTTCAAGAGTGTGAAGCTTTTTGTTTTTCAACAAAAGGATGTTTCAGTTGAAATAACAGCTCGAGCAAAGACACCACATCAGGGAGGAGCACAGAGCGCCTGAGGGGACAGTAAAGGGACAGGTTCCTTGTAATGGACTAAGCTGGGAACAAACTCCCAAGGCTCTATAGTAATGTCTGACTTACTCTTTTTGCCAATCTGAAGAGTGAAGGCTTAGAAGAGATGTGGACAAACTCTGCCTCAGAAAAGCCTTATAAATAAACTGTACCACAGCTGAGATATGACCTCATCTTTAAGAAAACATTTCCAGAGAAGCGGACTCTTGCATGTTATAATGTTCATTATGTCACCAAAAAGAAAGGCATCAATGATGTAACGAAATTCACATTAACGCCTGACTGATAATCAGATTATTAAAGCTATGCAGAGTGACAGGACGTGAATTTTTATTCATATGATAAGGTAGTTAATAAGTTAGCCAGTTCACCACCTGTCTCTAAAGAATGACGATTGGGTGAATTCACCCATATGCACTGCTGGCCGTAAGGCCCAAGCTGGCCTGCTTTTACGTCATCTACTGTTTTAGAACGTTTAGACAGTGTTGGGCTGACAGAGTTTCCTTTCTGATGTCTTCAGACCTAGCTTGACCCTCTCATCTCGTGGAAGTTTAAAAAAAAAAAAAAAGCCTAACAAAGAGGTAAAGAGGTCTAGCCAATTAGCTATGGTTGGGAACTCATACAGAATGAAACAGCCAGCAAACAGTTTTCTGACAGCTCCCTCACCACAAATAATAAATTGGTAGAGATTCCAGCACACCGTCAGTACTATGGATGTTGAGATAAAAATCATCTGGCTGATTCAGTGGTGTGACATCAAGTAATTATTTGCAGCAAAAAAATACAAAAACAAAGCTCATGTTGCTCCTGGCACATCATTTACAATAGAAAAATATTTTATGACCTGCATAATTCCTTCACACTAGAGAAGACCTAGTAGAGACTGGGAAGAAGGCAGGGGGAGGGTGGGAAAAAGGAGAAATACACTGCAGCGAAGACTGTGTCCCTCACCACTGCTCCTCTGTGCAAACGTGTATCAGCTACAATACAGAGAAACCTCAAATGGCACTGTAGCTCTGTGAGCGCACACTTGAACTAAAGTGTTAGAAACACCAAATTCCCTCGAATGTGCTAGACACGCTAAAGCACATAGCGGTGCAATACTGTTGGCCAGATGCTCCCAGATTACAAGAAAGATAAAGTGAGTATCTTCCGGATAGGAACGTCCTGGGCACATGGTGTGATACTATGCTGGCAGCATTACACGCCGGCAGAATCCAGAGGCTGCCCACGGAGTTGTTTTGTCCAGAAACATTAAGAGCCGTGATTATAGAACCAATTACAGCGACAGCAACCACACCATCGCTGATCCATGGCGCCAAGAGTGGAGGCAGGAGAAAGGCTCCTATAGTCTTAGTCCATCAAATTGAGCGAGAGTCAGCGACCAGCTCCGCAACCAACAGCTAAGACCGAAGCAGCAAGTCACGTGAGCAACCGACACTCTTCAGCGACGACGCGGAGGTGGAGTGTTGACTGAATCCCAGCAAGTCTCCAGAACTCCACCTAAGCCTCTCACACTGCCCCGGACAACTGTCCTCACACTCAGCAGTGCCACGGTGGAGATGTGCCTGACGGTAGCCACTTCAGGAGCCCGGAGGGTCTAGAGGCTACAGTCTACGTTTCCTAAATTGCCGGCCCTGATTTCTTTCGGGTCCTGAGATGTACATCTGCATTAGGCTGTGTGCCCCAAAACTTCGGAAGGCAGGAAGAGACTGATCTCCATCACCAACGAAAGTGTTCCGTGAACAGAAAGGGCTGCCCCATCTACTAATAGCACATGAATGTTACTCTTTAACTCGACAAAGAGTTTCAACCAGCTTGGTTAGTTTAATTAGTTACAATTATAGACATGACTTTAAAATGGCAAGACGAGGCCCCAGATAAGAGCAGCCACATCCACCTGGAGACCGTGTGCCTCAGCCCCTGCCATTGAACGTGAACTGACACAACAGGGAAGGCAGCGGGCAGAGGCAGCCTTAAAGGCACATAAAGACTGCCGTCGACATTAAGTGACATTAAGTGCCTGCCACACCATTACTTATGTTGATGACAGCAAAAAAGAAACAGAGCAGCTAAGTTTAAATCAATGTGAACTCAAGACAGAGCTAGGAACGGCAGCAAGCCTCTGAAACACTGACAGCGGACGGTGGACGGAGAGTGGAAGCAAATGGAGGTTACAGACCAGTCTTTCCAGCAACCACAAACCAGACATGCACAGCAACACTGTTAGTGCACTGCTGAACATAAACATCATATTTTAGAAGTCATAAAGGTTTGCAGGTAAAGCTAATTTTAAAACTCAGGAAAAAAATCACAAATGTACCCAAGAGCCTCTTAAACTCTTAACATTAAAGTAAGCGACAACTGATTGCTTTTAATCCTTACCCAGCCGAAGTTATTTTTGGTGGTCCTGGAAGAGTTGATCCCAAAGGGAAAGCAGACCCGTTGACCACGGATGGTAAGGCTCCATTATCAAGCTGTGCAAAGTCAAAGGCAAGCATGATTTGAATTAGTATACATTTTGAAAGTTTATTCCTGTCAGCCCCTAGGTACAGATAAAAATGATTCTTTTTCTTCTAGAGGTTTACATCACAATCCCTCTACATTCATCCAGGCCTTATTACCACCATGATTCTGCTAACACCTGAGCAGGTTCTAGCCGAGGCTTTTCAGCAGAAGTGGGAGGAGCCCAGCCCAGTCATCTCACCCCGCCTGACCACAGGATGCCCTGGGGTGAGAAAGCCCTGACTGTGGACAGAGATGGAAATGGGCTATGGATTCTGGGCCAGGCCATCCACAAGCTGGCAAGCAGTACACACAGCTGTCAGTTGGCTGGCCGGCGATATTGCAATGGGCACCTTTTTCACTTTGATGAACTACAAACTGTGAAATAAATTCAACTACAAATTTCTGTAAGCTAAAAATGTTCTTTAATTATTATTATATTCTTAGTACAACACAAGAGATCTTGACGTCTGAAGTCTCATTGGCAACAATTACTTTTTCATGTAGTCATAAAAAATCTTGTAGTCAATTTTAACAAGTTCAAAAGCAATGTCATAATCTCTGCATTATCCATGTCCTTTGCTTTCTCCGTTCTCATTTTCCTTTATATTATCCATTAGCATGGCTCACAGGGAAAGGAAAGGGTAGTAAAATCAACACTGACCTAATTCTCTTCTTATCAGAAGCTTGAAGAAATTTAAAGTGTTGAATAAATTTAGGTTTTGAGATTATTTGTATATATCACAGTTAAACATCTTATCCTTGTCCCTTCCTCCCTGAAAACTTGAAATTTAAAAATAAGCTTTTAAGAAGCATAGTCTTGGAATTCCTTGGCGGTCCAGGGAATTAGAACTTAGAACTCCGCGCTTTCACTGCCGAGGGCCTGGGTTCAATCCCTGGTTGGGGAACTAAGATCCCACAAGCCGTGAGCCCCCCCAAAAAAAAAGAAAGAAAGAAAGAAAGAAAAAGCATGGTCTTGGAAAAACACATTTTATTCATCTTCCTTCTTTTCTCTCTTCTGCCTGTTTTTAAATTGTGTGTAATCCCTGTTGGGGCCTGAAGACACTGAGAAACCGCTCTGGGTCCAACTCCTTCATTACAAATCCGCCCCCCACCCCAAACCCCGAGTCCCACTGAGGAGTCACCCCCAGGACCCGCCCTCTTGGGTCTGGCCGAGAGCTGGGGGGCTCTGCTCTCCTCTCACTCACTTTACTGGAGGGAAGTGTTCACAGGTTACTGCAACTGTTTCCTCTGCAATCACCCAGACACCTAATTCTCCAGGTGGCAGTCCAAAGTTTTGCATTCTTTTGAAGAAAGGATTTCACAGTTCTTGGGGTTGAGACAATTCTTTGCATAAACCAGATACAATTGCTCTTTTTCTCCTTTGCTTATTTAGCCCCAAAGTAAAGCAGAGAAAGAGAGATGTCTTTTCAGTACTACATAAGTGGTAAACCTAGGGCAGCTTTATACTAGAGTCCGTGACTTTCCTCGGCAATGTCGAACTGCCTAGGATGGAAGAAATAAAACCTAAGAGGGTCCTTCCCCGTCACGTCACCTGGGGATCTTGCTAAAATGCAGATTCTGTGTCAGTGAGTCTGGGGTGGAGCCCGAGATCCTGCATTTCTAACAAGCTTCCTGGTGATGCCCACGCTCCTGGTCCACACACCACATGCACTTTGAGTAGCAAAGAGCTGAAGAATATACAGAATTGGGGTTTGGCAAGGAAGCCAGGGGTTCTAGGGTTGCAGCAAATGCATTGCTAAAATAATTACCCCAAGGTCCACACTGGATAAGAGGTCGGGGGAGCCAAAATGAGGTAGGTCTAAACACAGCCAAGGAAAAGAGGGGAGGGGCAGAAAGAGGGAGACTCTGGTCCAAAGGGGCCATTCAGTGCACGAGTGCAGTGGTAGAGAAGCAAGTCCAACGTGTGCCTTGCTGACTGGGGCTGAAACCATTAGCAAAACAAGACCCACGGTGTGGAGGAGGCAAGGAGGTAGAGGCCTACGTGCAGCATCAACAGAGACTTGCATCAGGCGCTCATGGCATCAGGCTGACACTCATCTCCGGCCCTGATTAACTCCTTGCCCCTCCTGGCTAATGGATCATTCGAGAAGTATTTATTTACTCACTCAGCAAATATTTCACTCTATTTATACCCACTGCCTCAGAGATCTCCTCTAGTCTCGGGGCTTTAAACGCCACCTCTGCGCAATGAGCCACAGCAATGAGAAGCCCATGCACCGCAGCGAAGAGTAGCTCCCCGCTCACCGCAACTAGAGAAAGCCCGCGCGCAGCAACAAAGACCCAACGTAGCCAAAATTAAATAATAAATACATTAATTAATTTTAAAAAATACAACCCTAGACTGTCAAAACTGAAAAATTTAAAAAAAACAAGACTTATGGAAAAGAGCACATTTTTCTTATAATTATATTTAATCTATGCATATTATGGTGTAATCATAAAAGCGCTTTAAACTCTTCTTTCTTTTTTTTTTTTGCGGTACGCGGGCCTCTCACTGTTGCGGCCTCTCCCGTTGCAGAGCACAGGCTCCAGACACGCAGGTTCAGGGGCCATGGCTCACGGGCCCAGCCGCTCCGCGGCATGTGGGATCTTCCTGGACCGGGGCACGAACCCGTGTCCCCTGCATCGGCAGGGGAACTCTCAACCACTGCGCCACCAGGGAAGCCCCCTATTGTATTTTTTTTAATTAAAACAATGACTCACTTGTGTAATGAGATTTAAATTTGCTGGTACTGGCAAAAATCTTCCTACTAAAGTAGTCATGGGTTTAGGGACATCTGTAAGGAAGACAATTACAATTAATTGATAGCATATATTGTTCCTCTCCCACTTGCACATGGAAGAAAGTACAAAAATGATCATGTATCTTGAGTTGAACATGTGCAAAGTCATTGACCCTTATCTTGATCCTATTTATGTTCTCTATAAAACCTTTCTGGTCAATGTTTTGGGTTTTTTTGTTGTTTTTACTTATCACACCCTTTTCTTTGTCATCATGCTGCTTCACTCGAACTTCCAGAGATAGCTATGCTAAAAAATGCTGTCAGTGCCCAGGTTCCCAAGCTGTGCGCTAAGGTGCCCTCCAGTGCTGCCCCGAACTCACCAGGGACGCGCTAGGCATGTCACATTTTCGCGGGGAGCACAGCGCCATCTGGAGGACGCCACATGAACTACTTTCAATTTACCTGCACTCTTCTTCAAATGGTTACTAACTAATCAGGATGTAAATACTTATTAGGCTACTGGGACCAAACTACTTAAGACTGGAACCGATAGGTATTTCTTTGGCCTCAGCGTGCCGTGCAAAACAACCCTGAGACACTAAGGTCCCTGTGAAACTCTATGTTTGAGTCAAAGTGGCCGGAGAAATGTGTCTTAGTCTCCTGATTGCCTACCAGCTGAACACATTTCCTGCTCCAGGCTTGTGCATCCTTTGAGTGATGTAACCTTAAGACTTCGGTAACAGAATGCATTTATTTTAAGGAGATATTTAATGTGTGCACAGCAAAACAAAGGAGACTGGGCTGGGGGGCGGTTATGATGACATGACAAGGAAATAGACTTGGAGAGCATTATGCAAATCTTCCTTCTGTAGGTGATCTAAAGGCATTAGGATTTTGTCATGTTCCAGAAGGAAGGGAATTAGGAAAGAACCCTTCTCTGCCTGTAGAGGTGCAGATGCAGCTCTGACCCGCAGGGAACGGAGCCGGAGAAGCCGTGGCTGGTGTGCAGCAAAGTGCTCCTGAAGGTGCTCTGCACCATAGAAAAGTAAATGTCTGAAAGGCATGTTCCCTGTCCCTGGATAAAGAGACCACCAGGATGGAATGGGAATCCCACTCTTTCTTTTTGCACTGGGCTCCAAAGGCCCGTTGATGTGACATTTGGATGTAATACTGATTTAAATTATTGACAAGGTCCGTGAATCATCTGATAATGAGAGGCTCTGGTTAGGCCAAACTTTAGAGTAACGCAATTATGTATACAGTACACATAGGTGCCAAGTTTTCAAGTATTAGTGTCTAACCTTTGTAAACACAATCCTAAAACTGTGTCATTTGGCCTTTCTTTAATCATTCCTAAGTCATTTGATGGTAATCAAGTACTTATAGATCATTTATTACTATCGCACCAGTTTAAAGACGTTTCTGAGTAAATGAATGGCAGATAAATCAGCATTTGATATAGTCATTTCAGAACTCACGGTGATTAAAGCAGGGTGGCAGTTCTCACTGACTACATGAAAACGTTTACATTAAAACATATGCAGTTTTTACCACATCTGAACAGTCAACCCGCCGCCCAATCTGCGAAAGCTTGATGTTTCAACCCAGGTGCCTCTAGCCACAGCACTCATGGGTACAAGCAGTCACCTGGTAGGATCACAAAGCTCTCTGCAACTAGCAGAAGGAGAGGACAGCTATCCAAGAATTTGAGATTGTCAGTACAATGTACATAAATTAATCTCTAAAGATATTTTTTTCTATCCTTAGCTCACTCATATGGGCTATGGGGATTGCCAAATTGCCTCACTGCCAATTTCACTTTTACTCTCTATACAAAGCCAAACATAGTCACTTACCAACTTCCATGTGATATATGACATATTTTTCTATTAATTTACTTTGTACCTGACTGTAGATAATTATTTTGGTCTTGATACTGAGGAACCAAATGAAGTGCTTTTAGTTCTCTTGTGCCACAATTGTCTATACACAGCATTTGTGTACCCCCTTTCAACTGACATAGCACCTAAAATGAAAAATAATGATCAGGTTTCATTTTTCAAAAGATATCCAGTAATATGAACCTAAGTAAACTTAAATCTGAGAACACAGTTTTAATCCAGAATTTAAGTTTTCATGGAGAGCGGTAAACTATAGACATGTTCTCAGTTTCCTACCCTGCAATAACGTGCTCTCTGGAAGTACCACAGGGCAAAACCCTTGGGAAATGTCTTGTGAGATGTGCTTAGTGTGTTAAGAGAAGTTCCTGCTCACGCCTTTCTCTGCGGGTATCTGGCCCTTGAGGTTTAGGGTAGGGAACAGGTGACTGTGAGCCCGAGCTTCCGTCACCTGTCCACGTGCTCTGTGGTCATCGTAAACGGAGAGAGTGTGCCGATCCAGACCCGGCCCCATTCAGGTCCATTGAACTATACGAAGTACTCTGCCCCCCGACTCCATCTCTGTAGCTGACCAGATACTTAGAATAATCGTCAATTTTACGGCAGTTGTTCTTTCCTGCCACATGCACATGTTATTAGTTAACATGTAGGGTGTTTTTAAAATACCCACTTATTTCATTTCCTACAAGTGCGGTTTAGAAAGGTTAACCCTAAGATCACCTAGTTGGGCTCCGACCATAAATACGTCCTCAGTGAGCCGGGTGAGTTGGCCGGTCAACCACACCAGTCAGCCCTGTCCACAGCGAGGCAGCTTGGACATGAAGGTGAGAGAAGTCACTGTTTCTGCTTGCGCATAGCTTCTAATTCTGATGGTAAAACCACAGATACCCAGAGAAGCTATGGCTTCTGCTGTTAGGTTGCCTTTGGGTTTCCTAGACAGGAAAACCCAAATAACCATAAAGGATCAATGTTACCAAAAAAACACACACAGAGCCTACGTTAATGAGGTACTGATCACTGGGTCAAACCTTCAGATCACGCTGATGGTGGGTAAGAGGCCAGCATTCATGATTGGTTGGATTTTATTTGTATGTAGAGGATAAAGTTATAGCCACAGACACACAGGTGCACAAACTGGGGGGAAAGGCTCGGAGTGGACCTTCCAGGCCTGCCTATTGCGCAATTCTGGGCTCTGCCCTGTCCCTCCTGGGAGCCTTCTAACATTACTCAGGAGGCTGGTGGAACTGGAGGAGCTCTCATCCTGCTCACCTGCTCCAGGTGTCCTGGAACAGCTCTGCTCTCAGAACCCATGGGCCTGAGAACCATGGACAGAGGCGAGTACTGGTGTATGCCACAGCTAAGCCAAAGTTTATGACGAGCTCATTTTCAAGTATTTTCTAGTTAAAGTATATGCCTTAGGGTTAAGGCCTCCTTTATCGGAATAAAGAGCTGCTGGGGGGACGGCAGATGTTGGTTCTCCGGGCTCCGCTAAAAGAAAGCTTGGAGCTGGGCTCCCTAGCTCCCCCCACTTCCCAGTCCTCACGACACCGAGACCTGGAGTCCTCAACGTACCACTTACAAGAAGACTATGTAACATCTCTGTTTTCTTATCCATAAAACGTAGATAAAAACAATGCATACCCTACAGAGTTGATAGAGGATTAAATGAAATTACAAACATGCAAAAATATCGCATAAACCACAAACGTTACTGATTACCTATCTTACATGCATGTTAGTTAGTATCAGGAATTTGGAGGCAGGCAGGAAGGAAAGCAGCCTCTGTGCTGCAGCCACAGAACTGGAGCTTCACCATCCCAGCAACATGCCATACCATGCAGTTCAGCCAGCTGCCCCGTTCCTGGGCCAACCGCTGGTCTGCATGGACTGATGTCATTTATGGCTTCTCTCCTCAACAAAGAGAGTGGTGTCCTAATCTTTGTTTGATTTGCTAAGATCAAGTAGAAATGAGAATCTTAGACGTGACAGAAACATTAGAAAGGCTCTAATTATATCCCTCTTTTCATAGATAAGACAACCAAAAATGCTGATACGACAAGTAAACAGAATGAAAAATAATGACTGAAAATATATTACTGCTGACTTAGTAATGGTAAGGGTCAAACATTTGATATAATGTTAGTCAGACACATTTTCTTTGGCATAATTACCATTGGGTTAGAGTCTTTCTTATGAGAGCAGCCAGAGGCATCCTCTGCTTCTTGTGATGTTGGGAACTTGCAACAGGACTCCTGGGCCAGAAGGTTCTGAAAAGTTGCTTCCTCCAGATTGTTACTTGTGATAGTACCACCTGCTTCCTTGATTTCAACCTAAAAAAGCAAACGTTATTTTAGAAATCACATTTTGGACGTTGTACTTTACAGTTGCATAATACAGAAAATTCTTTGTAGAAGTTACTTTGCGGTACGCGGGCCTCCCACCGCCGCGGCCTCTTCCGCCACGGAGCACAGGCTTGGGACGCGCAGGCTCAGCGGCCATGGCTCACGGGCCCAGCCAGCCCGCGGCACGTGGGATCCTCCCGGACCGGGTCACGAACCCGTGCCCCCCGCATCGGCAGGCGGACTCTCAACCACTGCGCCACCAGGGAAGCCCCCTAGAAGTTACATTTTTTAAGTAAAGAGCAGCCTTACCCTTAGTGTCCTCTCTTCCCAACTATTATTCTCTCTCTGGGGCAGCAAGATGGGGTGACAAGTCCTCTGACCAGCCTCACTGGGGATCAAGGACCCCGAGGACAAGGGCCATCTGCCCACGAGGTGTGGAGATGTGATTTTAACGTGGCCCTCTTGCTGCTTCAAAAACACAGTATAAGTAGCTTGAGAAGATTCTGCAGTTGGTCAGCTGCCCCCTGAGCTCCTCGACAGCCCCCTACTCCAAAGGAGCTGGCTGCCTCATGGGACCTTCCTTAAAACCGCGTGAAATAGTGCTCCTCTGTTGTGAAATGGTGCTTCCTCTATGGCCACTTTCGGAGCACACTCATTAGGCTGTATTAATGTTCTAGTCTATCGTTTGGCTTTTTCATCAAGAAGCCTGACATTCTTGCTGATGTTTTAGTAATATTTATATGGTAACTTACAATGTATTTAGAGTAATGTTTATAATTAAATAGTAGTGCTTCCCTAACTGAATGGTTGGACAATAATTAACATGAAAACAGTGAGGGTAGGGAATAACTGCCAACTTTAACTTTGTTTTTAAGCTATCCTCTGCAATGACTCAGTGACACCCCGGCAAAATTACCAAAAATAGGGAGAGATACCAATGATGTTACTGAAAATCAACAGAATTTAAAAAACTAAAAAGTCGATGACTAAAAAAATAATAACCATTAGTGTTTTAAAATCAGGGTGCTTCTTTTTAAGATTTGATAATGTGCGGAGGATTGGGAAGCAGCAGTCAACCTGCACTCACATCATCTCTCCCTCCCCTCCTTAACCTCCACCTGCCCAGACTGCCTATTAGAGAGTACAGGTGAGCTTCCCCAGAGGCCAGGAGGCAGGTCATAAAGTCCTTCAAAGAAGAGTGATTCTATGGCAACTTTCTGAAGACCTCATATAAAATCACAGCACAGACAACTATCTTTCAAAGTGTGGGTGTTGACTCCAAACTTGGAGATCGTCTAACTTAAAATCTGGGATCTAAACAATTAATAGTTTTCATGAACTGCCAAATCCCTTAGCACAGCAGACTAGCATCTAGGTATAAATGTTTCAAAAGACAGAGGAAATTTAGCTATATTTCAAGTTATAACTTTATTTAGATATTTCAAATTTTATAGAAACGTAGAAAGTTTTCAATTTTCCTCTGCTTTCTGCTTTGGGGAATTTGTCATGTACACATCATCAAAGTTTATTTTTATTTTTAAAAATTATTTATTTATTTTGGCTGTGCCGGGTCTTAGTTGCGGCACACGGGATCTTCGTTGTGGCATTGGAACCCTTAGTTTAGGCAGGCATGTGAGATCTAGTTCCCCAAGCATGGATGGAACCCAGGCCCCCTGCATTGGGAGCACGGAGTCTTACCCACTGGACCACCAGGGAAGTCCCACATCATCAAAGTTTAGATTTAACTTATCTTCCTGTAATTAACAAATACTTATACAGTAAATATATCAATTCCTCAGCTCCATGCAACTGATATCTGAACTACTTACAGTATAGTATAATCCTAGTTTTACAGAATAAACAGAGGTCAATATGTGGGAATGAATTTCTAGAAAAAGGAAATTAGCAATTAACCCTGAATATTTACTGAAAAATAATTCCACTCTGTTTAAAAGACAAACATGTCCATGCTAAATCTTTTTCATTTTATTAATGAATTAGGAAATTGTCAATAAAAATTAAAAAAAAAACAAAGAAATATCATCCAAATAGTCTCCCTTATTTTGCTAAAACTGAATTACATTTAAAGAGAATTTACTATTTTAACATGAGCTAGTTCCTTTCCTGCTCTGGTGAATGCTCACTGAGTCCCCTTGGTACAGGAAGGGAGCCGTGCTAGAACCAACAGGCAAAAGGTGCCGGGGCACATGTTTGGTCTGGTAGCAAAATGGAGTGTCTGACATTTCAAGGCATCTGAAAAAGATTCCAAGGAAGACCTCTGCACCAGCTGAAAGCTGGTGGGACTAGGTACGCTCTCTGCTTTCTCTAGGCCTCAGCCTCTCCTCCCCACCTTTCCTGTGCACTAAGGAGCAGTGATTATGCGCAAAGAACACCAGAAAACAAATCTAAGCTCCTGCTGCTACGGCTTATGATATGCAAACAAAGTCAGGCTCCAGCCATCTCAACACCAATTCAAAAATGTTCCACAAAAGCTTAATTTATGACTTACTAAAATGATTTAACAGCTGAGTAATCTAGTTTTCCAAACTAGATCCTTTTGAGGGGCCAGGGCACATTTCCTTACGGATCCTTTGTTTCCTTTAAAAATTGATTTGTTTAGCTTCAGCAAAAACAGAGTGGAAAAGGGGAATTCCCTGGCGGTCCAGTGGTTAGGACTGTGCTTTCACTGCCCAGTGTCCAGGTTCAAAATAAAGAGACAAACAAAGAAAAACAAAGCAGAAAATTGCCAGTAGTTATCCACAGCAGAAGAGGGTAGCTGGCTGACAATTACCATGAATTCATGTAGACTCTGATTTATATTACATATGCTTGAGGAACAACCACTTATTAGCAGAGGGAAGCTCTAACACCTTGATTTCAAGGCTCACCAAACACAAGTACTAACTGTGAGTCCTGGCTGTGAATTACAACCCTTATCAATCTAAAGGGGAAAAAATGTAAAAGCTGAGCACGTGAAGACTCCCACTGCATTTGCTTTCACAGACACTAGGGTTTCTTTCCTAAAGCCGCTTTTAAAACTTTCTAGGGCCTTCCCTGGTGGTCCAGTGGTTAGGGCTCCACGCTTGCACTGTAAAGGGCACAGGTTGGATCCCTGGCTACAGAGCTAAGCTCCCACATGCCTGGCTGCAAAAAAAAAAGGGAAAAAAATCTACTTGTTTCCCTCCTCTTTTGTTGTATGATCTCTGCTGGGTTAGGCCAGGTTTGAACCAGGGACCGAGGACCTAATTCACGTTCAGGTAGAATGGCTTGGCTGGGTGATGCATCTCGCATTTAGCAAGGGATGCGCTCTGTTGGGAATGAGTGAATCCGATCAGGGATGCTACTGACACGAGAAAAATCTTGGTAGAAGCAGGAAGTCTCCCGTCTCCACTAGGGCAGGGGTGCAGGGGGTACTGTGCGACGTGGATCTTACTGGAATCACGCGGACGCCGGGGTGGGCGGCTCCTTCCCTGGCCCAGGCGCCCAGGGGCCCTACGGCAGGACTCCTGTGCGGGGTCAGCAGGGAGGACAGGAAGTAGAGGTTGTAGGCGTGCGGCTGCTGGGCGGCGGGAAGAACGGCGTCTTCCAGGGGATTGAGCTTGGGAAGACTCGGGAACTCCCCGAGCGTTTCCTCATCTCCGTTCTCATCCACCAGCAGCTCCATTTTGACTTTGCCCTTGCAGGCCCCGTCGAGCGGGGCGTTGAAGGCGTGCAGCAGGGGCTCTTTGGGGTTCGCGGAGCCCAGGTACGCGTCTTTGAAGACGTGGAACTCGTCTGCCTCGTGCTTCACCGCCACCGGGGTTTTCAGGGGAAGGTTTTCAGGAACAAACTGACTCTCGGCGCTGAAAAGGTCTGTCACCATCTCGTCCTCGGGGCTGGACATGCCGCCCAGCAGAGGGGCCTCTTCCATGTCCACTGGGGGCACCCGGGCCCCGGGCATCGCCCCGCACCCGGCGCGAGGGGGATCCGGCGGGGACCGCACACCTGCAACGACGCGGCCCAGTCAGGCGGCGGCCCCCACCCGCCCCGGCCGCCGACCCGGGGGGTCCGCCGCTCCTGGGGATCTGACCCGGGGGGGCCCGCCGCTCCCGAGAGGCCGGCCTAAGGGGCCCGTCCCGCCCCCCCGGCGAGGCCGACCGGAGAAGGGGCCCTGCTGGCCCGACCGGCCGACTGGGGCTGAAAGGGGCGGGGGTCCGTCATTCCCGAGGGGCAGACCTGGAGGTCCAGCCGCCCCTGACGGGGACGACTGGAGAGGGGGGGTCCCGCCGCCCCCTCGAGGCTGACTAGGGGGCCCACCATCCCCCTCCCCTCTGCAGACCCGAGGCCGGGCCGGGGACCACGGGGAAACCCGACAGCGGCCGGTGTCTCGGGCACCGGAGGGGCGCCGAGTCAGGCCTCCTCAGACGGCGCACCTGTGGCCCCGGGAGCTGGCGGAGCGCCGAGTGCGGGGGCGGGGCCGAGCAACTGGCGGTTGGGGAGAAGGCAGGGCCACGGACTGGGGCAGGAGGGGCTCGCGGAGGCGGGGGCTCGCAGAGGTGGGCGGGGCCAGGGAGAGGCGGAGGCGGGGTCAGGGGTGGGAGAGGTCGGGGGTGATGCGAAGGCGGGGCGTAGAAGTGAGTGGGGGCATGGGCGGGGCCCGGAAGTGCGAGGGGATAAGCAGGGATGGGGGCGGGGGAGGCGGCCCCCGTGACAGTGCTGGAGGGTGGTGGGCGGGGCGAGCTGGGCGGAGTCGGGGCCGGAGGCCAGGGACCGGCCAGTTGAGGGGAGGTGGACGGGGAAGGACACTCCCGGGACCAGCAGCTCCAGGCTCAGGTGGGGAGCCAGAAGCCCCCAGGCCAGTCTGAGGCAGCGCTGGCTGGTACTCCCTGGCTTGACCTCAGACCTTAATCTTGACCATGTATTTTTTCTGCCCTTGAGCTCCTCAGGACAGAGCCCGCCCCGCCACGGAGCACCGCGGGTGGGATCGGCACATGCAAGTTCCCAACCTAGCGTGCACTTCAGGTCCTTGGTGCTGGAGCTTGGGAGGAAGACTAGGCGTCTCTTGTCAATGTAAGCAACCCAAGGACTCCGGGCTTTCGCTGCCAAGGCCCAGGGTTCAATCCCCGGGGTTCAATCCCTGGTTGGGGAACTAAGATCCTTCAAGACCCTCGGCGCGGCCAAAAAAACACACAAAAAAGTAAGACCTTCGCTTTCTAATCTCACTGAAAAATTACGTCCCTAAATCAAACAGTAGTAACCAAGGTACACCAGCACTATGCACTATTTGGCTGTACACTTCAGCGTTCAAGAAATCGCAAGAAAATTCTGCACAGTCGACAATCCGGAAATTTAAGGCACGGCTTTAAGTTGCTGGGACTTTCTTATCTGAAAAATTATAATGGGACATTGACATTAAAAGAACATAATGTAATTAAATTCTCACTGTTGGAATTTTCCTACCATGTGAACGACTTAAAATATATTCCCAGCCACTAGTTCACTGCAAACATACTTGCCTTGAAATACTGTCCAGTTCTTGGAGAATTCATTTCCTGTGTGCCTATGATCTATAGGGCAGGACTCCGTAGAAAGCTTTAGTTGCTTCTTCAGACTAAAATTAGGACAGATTTTTTCTTTAGTTATACAGAATGTCCTTAACTTAGGATTTTTTTTATAGTAGTAGGTCCTTGTTGGTTATGTTTTAAATATAGCAGTGTGTACATGTCAATCCCAAACTCCCAATCTATCCCTCCCCCACACCCTTCCCCCTAGTAACCATAAATTCCTTCTCTAAGTCTGTGAGTCTGTTTCTGTTTTGTAAATAAGTTCATCTGTATCATTTAAATTTTTTTTAGATTCCACATATAAGCGATTTCATATGATATTTGTCTTTCTCTGACTTACTTCACTTAGTATGATAATCTCCAGGTCCATCCATGTTGCTGCAAATGGCATTATTTCGTTCTGTTTAATGGCTGTGTAATATTCCACTGTATATATGTACCACATCTTCTTTATCCATTCATCTGTCAATGGACATTTAGGATTTTTAAACTTTATGGTGGTTGGAAAGTGATATGCATTCAGTAGAAACCACCAGACGCGCAGGCTCAGCAGCCATGGCTCATGGGCCCAGCCGCTCCGTGCCGTGTGGGATCTTCCCGGACCGGGACACGAACCCGTGTCCCCGGCATCGGCAGGCGGACTCTCAGCCACTGCGCCACCAGGGAAGCCCCAAACTTCAAATTTTGAATTTTGCTCTTTTCCCAAGCTAGGGATATGTATGCTCCCCTCTAGTGATGCTGGGCAGCTCTCAGACACGCAATCACAAGGATAAACGACCTATACATTTATAACCATTCTGTTTTTCACTTTCAGGACAGTATCAATAAATTCCGTGAGACAGTCAACACATTATTATAAAATAGGCTTTGTGTTAGATGATTTTGCCCAACTGTAGGCTAATGTTAGTATTCTGAGCACATTTAAGGTAGGCTAGGCGAGGCTATGATGTTTGGTAGGGTAGGCTTATTAGATGCATTTTTGACTTACTGTGGGCTTATCAGGACTTAACCCCATCAAGAGTCGATGAAGACCTGTATAGTACATAAACCCTCCTACCGAAATCATTAAATATTACAGATAAAGCTGAAGTTCCCTCAGGTTCCATACCATCCACAATCACACTGCCTTTCAAAGAGGGAATCCCTGTGAAGTCTGCTGTGTATCTTTTCAGCCCTTTCTCTGGAGATCAACATACACATGTGCATGCGGATCTCCTTACTCTTAATTTTATGGCTGGAAAAGCCACATCTTTTTGAACTCAGCTGAGTTTGGGGGCAGGCCTGAGAATGCGACTCAGGCTTCCCAAACTGTAGGCAATATAAACTGAATAACTCAAGTGAAAAACCGTGAAGAGCTTGAATAGCCTGAGAAGCACATCAACCCCCAACCCGTACCGTTCACTCCTTCACACATCAGACATTCTAGTGAGCAGTCCCCATGGGTCAGGCGTGCACGGCCATCTGTGTGAGTCGCCATGCCGGGCAGGATCAAAGACCTGGAACCTCTGAGCACCTGCAGTTCCGAGATGCTCTTCTGGCCCTGCTGGATCGGCCAAGGCCGGCTCTGTCTTGTCATTCAGGCCTCAGCTCAAACCCATTTTTTTTTTTTTCCGGCCACGCATCTTGCTGGATCTTAGTTCCCTGACCAGGGATGGAACCCGGGCCCCCTGTACAGGAAGGGAGGAGTCCTAACCACTGGACCACCAGGGAATTCCCCCAAACCCATTTCTAAATCAGCCTCCTCCCAGAGCCAGCTACTCTCCCCCCGCATACACACACACACACACACACACACACAAGAGCACAGGAACCCTTAAGATCCTTTGAGAGGTTTCCTTGGTTCTCAACCTCCTCCCAATGAAATTTGATCTCCACGACAGCCAGAACCTTTTGGGGTCTCTGCTGTATTCCCAGTGCCTAGAACAGAGCTAAGCATACAGTAGGTGTTCAATAAGAACTGTGGAGAAAACAGAGTTCATGTATTTAACAGGTATTTATTGAGCACCTATTATGTGGCAGGCACTGTTCTAAGCCCTGGGGCAAGGGTGAGGATGCACAAATGATCACAGCAAAACCCACAGCCCTTCTTAGCAGCCACCCTTCTCTGTCAGGTGTGTGAATCGAGCGATGTCCACTCTGCCCAACCCGAGGCCTTTTCTGCATATCTTGGTCGGTCACCTTTGTCCCAAGTGCCTGAGCCTGGTACTTGACCTACAGCCTCCTTATCAGTATAACAAAAGAGACAGAAAGCAATACGGTGGTAGACTGGGATTAATGTTTTTATTAATGATAACATTCATACTGCATTTCTAAGATTTATCCAAAAAAGCATATTGTATTTACATGCAATGGCCAATTCAAGATAACAAATTCAGACCACAGCTCCGTTAAGACTGGCTTATTCCAAATTCAATTAAATACATCATACTCCTACCTCCTGCTTTCAACATGTACAGTAAAAACCCACTCTTCCTCCTTTTAGGGAATATAAAATTGCATTGATAACTGCACGGATTAGCAGTGATTACATTTGAAACACTTAAAACCTGAGAGACAAGCCCAAATAAGTCTGAGTGCTAACACGTTTGTGCTCGAATTCACCCGTGAATCATAATACACACTGGTCAGTGGTCAACAGTGTATGATTTCAGTGGCCCTGGCTTCGACTGGAAGCTACGCCTCGCTGAGGCAGAGGGGCTGTACCCCCTCACGCCTCCTTGACTACATAACACAGATGAACAGGGCCTTTTTGTTGCTGTGGTGGTTAGATGTCCCTTTTTGCTTTTTTTGTCTGTTCTCATTTCTGCTTGCTTTTAAAAGAAAAAAAAAGTCTTTGGCCCATTTAGGTGGGGTTTTTACATCACAACATGTACAGGAATAAAATATGCAGGTGCTCTGCAGCGAGCGCCTTCCTCTGGCTCCAAGGGTTCGGCCTCGTCACCGAATCAGTGGAGTTCAGAACTCTTAGAGAGGCGAGCCCCACCAGAACATAGTGGTCAGAAAAATAAATACATGATTTTAACGGATGGACAGCTAAGCTTGTCATTACAGCCCAGAGGCAGTGGGTATTATTTCATTCCATGATCTGTTCTTTTTACATTAAATACTGAAGACGATTGAGCGCCTCATCGCTTTTTGGTCAATCACTCGATCAAGGCACTCCCATCTGAAGGGTAGGCTGTGTTAAACCCAGCACCTGTCACCTGCGACATTCTAGGTCACCGATAACCCATCTCCCTCCGTCTCCCTGGAAACGGGAGTGGGTCTCCTCTCTCACCAGCTGGGATGCCCAACCCTGACTGCCCTGAGGTTTGCTTTTCTCAAGTTTTGTTCCTTCCTCAGTGGCAAATGTCATGTTCTCCCTGCTGCCAGTTTGGGTAAGCAGGAATCCTGAGGCACGTAGGATGTTTGCTTTTTCAGTGAGTACTCCAGACACATAATCTTCGAGCACCACATCCCTCGCTCCCCATCTCTGAGGCACGCCCACGTCTTCTTTTGCAGCTTAAGGAGGAAGCATAAGGAAGGCAGTCTGATGGGGGAATGCAGCACAGCTGCCTTCGTAAGGGAACTGGTCCTTCTGGGATACAGGGACACCACAGTAAAATGCCTACATAGGGTTATCCACCCAGTAAGTTGAGAAGGAGTAAGACACCCACAATTCCACCTAAAGACTTTACAAAATAAATCTCTCGTGCGGTCTCCCTTACATTTAGGGCCTTCTGTTTTTAAGGCACTGGGTTTTGAAGACTTGCAAGGTCAGGAAAACTAAAGATGAGACATACTACATGCTTCAAACATGGAGAGGCAAATGCAGACGACCAAACTAGACAGCGACAGGGTTACCACAGGGACAGAATGGGTTCCAAAAGCACAGCTTTTCTTGGTTAGTGCATTGCATGTGCGTTGGCCATTAACTGCTAACATCTGCAGCTTAAACAATGCTTTTCTCTCGGAAGGAAACAAATGTTTACATCGCTCTGATAAAATTAAATGCCCATAAGTACCAAGTGTCCAGTGGCCGCCGAGGAAGCGTGCCGGGTCGGTCGTTTCCAACGCGTATGAAGTCACAGCCCCACTCATTCCATAAATCGCTCAAAGACAGTTTCACCCCTTAAGAAACACCAGGGGATGGGAAGACCTTAGGGGGGACTTTATCCAATGTCCCCCAGGTTAGGACCTGCTTGGAAGGAGTAGGGTTACACTTCATGGGGTGGAGCCTGCCATCTAGAAAAGCAAAAACACCAAACCCTCGAAGGAAAGGAAACGTCTGAGTCTTTTAGAGCAAATTTTCATCCTGAACTACAATCAGGATTCACAGCTATTTTTCATTTGGTTTTTCATCCGAAGAGCTCATTTTCCTTCCCGGCAGTGCTAAGGGATTTACTTTTTGGAATTGGAGCTGAGCCCGAACAAACTCACGATGTCGATCATTGCTTGTTTCAGGTTCTTCCCGAAGCGATGAGAATCCTTTCATTTAAAAACAAAAAACAGAAACAGGTTACAACGTGGAAATTCTCACATTTCAAGCCTTTTCACTTGTAATCTGACTCGAAGAACTAACATTCCTTTTTGCCAATTCTCTAAGCTTTGACTTAGTCACTTAATCATTAAGTTATAGTGTCTGGAGAGACGTTATGGGTTAACAAAGATAGCAAACATGTTTGTGTGTGTGTTTTTTTTCTTTTCCATGACAGGTTATTACAAGACACTGCATATAGTTCCCTGTGCTATACAGTACGACTTGGTTGCTTACCTATTTTATATATAGTAGTGTATATTTGTTTTGTTTTGTTTTTGAAAACTAAGGTGCTTTATTTCTTTGTAAAAACAACTTATCAAGAGTAGTTTGGGGCTTCCCTGGTGGTGCAGTGGTTGAGAGTCCGCCTGCCGATGCAGGGGACACGGGTTTGTGCCCCAGTCCGGAAAGATCCCACATGCCGCGGAGCGGCTGGGCCTGTGAGCCATGGCTGCTGAGCCTGTGCGTCCGGAGCCTGTGCTCCGCAACGGGAGAGGCCACAACAGTGAAAGGCCCGCGTACCGCAAA
>NW_006792775.1:4748492-4755258 GCF_000442215.2 Lipotes vexillifer | reverse complement strand
TAGCCCCTGCTGGCCACAACTAGAGAAAGCCCGCACGCAGCAATGAAGACCCAATGCAGCCAAAAAAAAAAAAAAAAAAAAAAAAAGAGTAGTTTGAACAGTACTTGTCTTAATTCTTGTCATATAACTTATTGTATGGAGCAAACATCGTTTCCATGCCTCAGCTAATTGTCACACACCTTTTGAAGTTTCCGTTAGCTTCCAACACTTTATCTTTTGCAGTGAAATAACTCTGATAGTTTGTTTTTTTAATTTAATTTTTATTTTATATTATAGTTGATTTACAATGTTGTGTTAGTTTCAGGTGTAGAGCAAAGTGAATCAGTTATACATACACATACATCCATCCTTTTTCAGATTCTTTTCCCATACAGGTTATCACAGAATATTGAGTAGAGTTCCTTGTGCTATACAGTAGGTCCTTATTGACTATCTACTTTATATATAGTAATGTGTATCTGCTAATCCCAAACTCCTAATTTATCCCTCCCCACCCCCTTATCCCTTTGGTAACCTTAAGTTTGTTTTCTATGTCTGTGGCTCTATTTCCGTTTTGTAAATAAGTTCATTTTTATCATTTTTTTAGATTCTACATATAAGTGATTGCATGTGATATTTATCTTTCTCTGTCTGACTTACTTCACTTAGTATGATAATCCCTAGGTCCAACCATGTTGCTGCAAATGGCATTACTTCATTCTTTTTTATGGCAGAGTAATATTCCACTGTGTGTGTCTGTGTGTGTGCATGTACACACACAGACACACACCACACACACACACACACACACTGCATCTCCTTTATCCATTCATCTCTTGATGGACATTCAGGTTGCTTCCATGTCTTAGCTATTGTTAAATAGTCCTGCTATGAACACTGGGGTGCATGTTATCTTTTTGAATTAAAAGTTTTCTTTGGATATATGCCCAGGAGTGGGATTGCAGGGTAATATGGTAGCTCTATTTTTAGTTTCTTAAGGAACCTCCATACTGTTTTCCATAGTGGCTGCACCAATTTACATTCTGTGTGGGTGTGGTTTCCCCTAATCTAAGGCTTCCCCTAATGTCAATGCGTTACATAAAACACAATAAGCAAGTGAATTCCAATCTTCTCTGTTAAAGGTGAACCTGGCATTGCCTGTCAGGCTATGTACAATGTGGAAAGGAGAGAATATAAATAAGGATTAAATGTGCCATGCTAGGAAGGTGGTCACGGGTTCCATTCACAGAGAACACTGCAGACCCCTGCTTCAATGTGTATATGTATTTCTTAGCACGTGCACACGAATCTTAATCCACCCTCCAATGTTACAGAGAGTCTGGAAGCCCTAGAAGCACTCCAACATTTTTAAAACCACTGTGACCAGCAAAGATACACACTTTCAACCAAATAAGATCGATCCCTTTAAAACTATTAAGAGACTTTCAAAATCCTTGTTTTGAAAATGTCCCAACCAAGTAGGAGTACATAACTGAATTGAAATTTTCTGTCAAATCAAGGATGTGCTCAAAAGAAAACAGTGAAAAACCCCAACTTTAGAAAAGAGAACTTTTGTTTTGTACTTACTGTCTCAGGGCAGGAGAACTTGGAAGAAATGTGGAAACTGATGAGCTTCTCACCCACGAGAATGTACGACACCCCATAGCCGTCATCAGCAACCTACGGAAGAGCAGATTTAAATGGATCCGTAGGGGGACTTCCCTGGCGGTCCAGTGGTTGAGACCCCGCGCTTCCATTGCAGGGGGCATGGGTTCCATCCCTGGCCGGGGAACTAAGATCCTGCATGCCGCGGGGCACGGCCAATCGATCAATAGAACCCTGGGCAATGAGGCCACGGGCAAAGGGAATTTCTGACATTTTCACTATGAGACTGCCATCAATATCTGCAGACGCTTGGCCGCTTACCGGTCCAAAGCCGCCTCCGCTTGACACGTACTCTGGATTCCTTTCCAAATTGAACAGTTCCACCTGCTGCTGAGGGGTCTGGCTGGTGGATAATCTCCAAGGCTCAGATAGCACCTGTGGAGTAAAACAAGGAAATGTTCCAACAACACTTCCCAATTCCATCCTCTTCTGTTCCCGAGGAGCCCGGGTGGAAGACAAGAAATGGCTTGCTCGGTGTTCACACTGTTTCAGACACCAGAGGCCTATGTCCCTGAAGGTCTCGCCGGCTCGGGGCAGAAGGTCTGCGGAGAGGGATCGAGCAGGTGAGGACACCCGGACTGGAGGGGCCAACACCAGCTGATGGGGTCTTAAGGCAGGGAAGGTGGCAGATACGTGGAGTAAGATTCGGAACAGGGGCAGTGGTGTGCTGGAGCTGACTGGTACCAGCTCCCCTGAGATGGCTGCCATATTTCCGGAATTTTCCAAGCTGCTTGTTAAACACAGCCATTATTAAAAACTTAAATTTTACTGGGACTTCCCTGGCGGTCCAGTGGTTAAGACTCCACACTTCCACTGCAGGGGGCATGGGTTCGATCCCTGGTTGGGGAACTAAGAGCTCGCATGCTGCGTGGCACGGCCGAAAAAAAAGAAAACAACACTCAGAGCTCATCACCTGCTAATTATTTCCGTACAAGCCATGGCATTCCAGGGGTTGAAGAAATGCGGCTCCAGTTCTCCATGGTGAGGACAGTTGAGCCCCAAGACTCACCTGTGAGGCCAGCTCCGATTGGCAAAGCTCTACTACTGATCTACTAAGTCTGGGTTTAGCCAAGAAAGCTGAGCGGGCTGCCCCAGAAGTGACTCACCTCCTTCAGGAAAGGGGAGTCAACTGCGAGGTATTTGGACACCACGTAGAGGCAGAAGAGATGGCGGTCGATCCCGGAGCCGGTCATCGCCAGATGGCACAGGTGCTGATGCTTCTTGGACGCAATCTTGAATAACTTGAGCCTCTGTTCAACCTAAAGTAACAAAAGACAGGGACTCTCAAGTCGTGCATCATGGGCTAAGCTCCAGAAAGAGGCTCACGGCCCTTCTCTCCAGTGGTCCGACAGGGTGCTGAGAAAGCAGGTCACTGGTGGCGGTGCGGGGGTGTGTGTGGGGGTGTCTCTGGGTGGTTGCCAAGGCGACCTGACCAGAAACCCCACTGGGCCGACTGCCGCTTCCGCAGATTCGCTGCGAACGGGGCAGCGTGGAGGCTGCAGGGGGACAAGTTGTTGGAGAGGCAGTTTCGGGGTCCTGTGTGCAGCCCACTGGGCATCATTCCACCTTTTATACAAATGAGACCCCAAGCAGGTAGGAAAGCTCCATCCTCCAAGTCTCATCAGGTGGAAATGACGGTCTGTCCCTCTCAGTGGGCTGCGATGTTCCTGTGCATCATAAATAACCCTCCAAAGTGGTCTGGAAGCTCTACTAAAACAGCGCTTCTGGGGCCTTCAGGATGGACCCGAAAAGCCTGCTTCAGCTTCGTCTGGGCCCTGTTCAGTCAATCACAGAACGAGGTGACACAGCACCCTTCCGTGGGATGTGGAGGCCCATCCGGGCTTTGGCCCACCCACTCCAGAACTGGTCCTCAAGGCTGATTCTGAAGGCAGCTAATGACAGATCAGAGCAATCCGTCACAAGACCTACTGAGCTCTTCCCACAGAACCGAAAGGCTTTCCAGAACAGAGTTTCCTCCAGAGCAGAGCAAGAGCCCGGGGCCATGTCTCCTCGGAGGTCAGCAGGCACCTGCACTCCGGGTCAGGCAGAACTGGCCGTGGATGGGCCTCAGCCCCTAACTGTTTGCCGAATTCATCTAAGTCTCTTTTCCTTTACCTACAAAAATGAACTGATGATACTCATGGGCCACCGCTAGGATTGTCAAAGGCAACGTACAGAAAACCTGGAGCCCCAAGCCTGCTCAAGGAGCTTCGGCATATGGGCAGCGGGCTTCAGGAGCCCCGAGCAGAAGGCTCCTGTGATAGCCACTGTTTTCCCACCCAGACACCGACTACTTGCACTGTCTTGCAGCATCTCCCTGCCACTCCTTTATTCACTGGCTGTGTACTGCTCTGATTTGAAGACTCTTAGGAAGTATAATCTGATTTATAGGAGTTACGGAAGGACAGAAGATTGATGCAAACATGAACCTTTGTGTCTGTCCTGACAGTTTCCTTTTTTCTTTTTTTTAATTTTTTTTTTTTTTTTTTTGCCACTCCACGAGGCATGCAGTATCTTAGCTCCCCGACCATGGGTTGAACCCGCACCCCCTGCAGTGGAAGCGCGGAGTCCTAACCGCTGGACCACCAGGGAAGACCCCGACATTTTCTTTTTTTTTTTTTTTTATTTTTTTTTTTTTTTTTTTTGCCACTCCACGAGGCATGCAGTATCTTAGCTCCCCGACCATGGGTTGAACCCGCACCCCCTGCAGTGGAAGCGCGGAGTCCTAACCGCTGGACCACCAGGGAAGACCCCGACAATCACCTTTTAATACCTTCTGTCCCTTCGAGAGGGGTGAAGGAAAGGAGATGCTGGATACGGACCTGCTGGGTCCGTACGCATGGGATTTAATCAGGGAAGGCTGCGTGTCAACCTCAGGGGCTGTTCTGTGAAAAGCACTGTCCCGCTCCCGGCCGGGCAGCACCTACCGTCTGCGTGGGGTCCACCATGGCCAGCACAAAGTTGCACGACTCAGTGGTGCAGGAACGCACGGTCTCCGTCCTGCCCTCTCGGAAGGGCCGGGTCATGGAGGCCTCGTAGGTGAGGGAAAATTTGCCCATGTCCTGGGAAAGGAAAAATATTTTAACACAAGGCAGGGCACGTTGACAAACTAAAGCATAAGAGGGCATCGCTTAAGGTCAGCCGGGAAAAGCACACTTCATCGTCAGCTGCAGTTTATAGTCATCGTCAGCTGCAGTTTATAGTCATCGTCAATTTTTACTCGGGCTTATGCAGCAGGCAGGTGGAAACGTCATTAGCTTTGCAAAGGAAGGGGGCGGTCCAGGTTTCTGTTTCCAAATGCAACTGGTGCCATGACCCGATTTCCTGAGTTTCACACACCTGCCCGAGTGCAGACGTGACTACGGAGGGATACAGGACAGGACCAGGAGATCGGCATGCAAGAGTAGGAAATTATTTAACTTCAGGAGAGGGGACCGATTGGGAACGTCCTCCTCCAGGGAGCGGGAAGTGGGTGGGTGGCCGGCGCCTGCAGCGCACAGCCCCCCCCACCCCCCGCCCCGGGTAGACAGGAGGGAGAGAAAGCAGGAGGGAACAGCTGTGTGGGAGCTGGCAGAGGCAGTGGGAGGCAGACAGGAGGTCTCTTTAGAATGTTCACGTTTTCTCGGTGAAATAAGTTCATCTACTCAGAGTGGGGATGGGGAGACGGCGCTGGAGTCAGAAAGTGGGTGTGTAACAGGCTCTAAGGGCACAGAGAATGGTGGTCTGGGGCCATCAGAGTCAGGGCTCATGAATTAAGGAAGATGAGCCAGCGATTTGGGGTTTTTCTCCGGCCGTGCAGGACCAAAGCAGGCAGACACCTGGACTGCGCTGGGGATGGGTCTGCTGTGCTTGGGGCCCCAGGGCCGAGGTCGGGGTGATGGTGACAGGCTGTGGAATCCAAGTCCAGAGAGAAAAAGAGGGAGGCAAGATGGGCAGAGGGAAGGGCAGGGTGGAGGCCCTGATGGGGTCCAGGAACGCTGGTGTCAGGGAGCAGAGGGGAGACGGGATGACGGGAAGGGCTAGAGGCGCCTGGGGCTGGGACCCTGCAGGTGATGTGCGGATGGCACAGCAGGTGATGCATGAGAGCTGGGTCAGGTCCACGGGAGCTCGGGGCAGCCCAGCACCCGTGCCACGGGAGGAAACCATCTGCAAACCACCTGCTCCAAGACAACCAAGTTCCCCCATGTGGACGGGAAAAGTGCTGAGCGGCAGTTTGTAGACCCAGATGATTCCTGACCAGACGACACCCCTCTGGGCATTTGGGTCCTGGTGGCCCCAGGGTGACAGGGGACACCCTGCAATAGGCCAATACTGTTAAGTAAATTCAGGAGCGGGCAAGGCTGAACCCCCGGTGTGTGAGCCAGACCCGCGAGTAGCCTTGCAGGGCTCTTCCCCCCACCCCCAAGGCTGGTAGGGTTGACTTAACATTGGCTGTTCCCACCATCCTGCACGTACAGGGATGAAGCCAGCCGGCCATGGGGTCTGAGTGCCATCCCAGCCTCTGGTGGCCCCCAGCACCCAGCACAAAGACCCACCAGCTCACAGCACTCGTCCTTTAATACACTGGTTATTAAATTTCCCTTGGATGGGGTCCAAGAGGTTCTAACTCCTCATTCTGGCCTACGGTCAGCAGGGGGTCCCAGGTCATTTACCAAATATGCCTTTGGGAGAACTCCCTACAGGAGGGGAGCTTACTATGGGGGTGCTTTCCAAGGGGCTCATCATGAAACACTGGGGGGAGCACGGAGGGAAGGAGGGGACAAGGAAAAAGTATAAATGTAGTACTTTAGTCATTTAATACAGGTTAACTTGGGATAGATGATGCAATGATTTATTTGAAGTCAGCTTTCCAACATCAAACTTCAACTGCACAAGTGGTCAGCGCAATCATGCATTACATCCACAATTTAAAAAAATGGCCATCTTGGGCTTCCCTGGTGGCGCAGTGGTTGAGAGTCCGCCTGCCGATGCAGGGGACACGGGTTTGTGCCCTGGTCCGGGAAGATCCCACATGCCGCAGCGCGGCTGGGCCCGTGAGCCATGGCTGCTGAGCCTGCGTGTCCGAAGCCTGTGCTCCGCAACGGGAGAGGCCACAACAGTGAGAGGCCCGCGTACCACAAAA
>NW_006792775.1:4731194-4748331 GCF_000442215.2 Lipotes vexillifer | reverse complement strand
AAAAAAAAAAAAAAAAAAAAAGTGGCCATCTCAAAACCTAGTGGCCAATGCACTGAATATTAGTGTGCTCAGACCCCTCACAGAGCCAAGCCGGGTTATGCTTGCAGCCCACTTAACCTGCTGCGACCAGCCTCCACCATGAGCCCTGTCCCTGACAGAGCTGGCCTTCAACCAAGCGTGCAGGAAAGAACCTTTGAACAGATGAATCTGATTTACACTACTAACAGATCACTTCAATCGATCATTTTCAATAGACTGAGTGCCATGTGAAGAATTCGTGTGGGCGGAGGGAACAAGAAGGATGTTCTGGTTGTTTCTAGCCATAGCGCAAAGAATAAATATGAGTCCTTAGGTTATTAAAACAAATAATCCTTAACTTTGAAAGAGTAACTTGATTTAAGAGTCACTGTAATACATGCTTATGCAAAAAATTAAAACAGAAAAATGTAAGAAAATGAAGATCAATCTTCAGAGCACTGCCTGCCAATATTTCCCCTCTCTCCTTTCCAGACTTTGCAAAGAATAAAGTGAGAGTCAGGAAGCGTTTTCTGTAAAATGCAGGTGGTAAATATCATCGTCCTGGTGGGCCAGGTGGTCTCTGCTGCAACTTTTCAGCTCTGCCACCGTAGCTCACAAACAATCGCGGACAATACGCCAAAAAGTGGGTATGACCACGTGCCAATAAACTTGATCTCTGCTCTCTGACATTTCATTTGATTTTTACCTATCACAAAAAAAATAGATGAATTTTTTCAGCTATTAAAACCGTAAGACTGGGGACTTCCCTGGTGGCGCAGTGGTTAAGAATCCGCCTGCCAATACAGGGGACACGGGTTCGAGCCCTGGTCCGGGAAGATCCCACATGCCACGGAGCAACTAAGCCTGTGCGCCGTAACTACTGAAGCCCATGCGCCTAGAGCCCACGAGCCACAACTACTGAAGCCTGCACGCCTAGAGCCCGTGCTCCGCAACAAGAGAAGCCACCGCAATGAGAAGCCCACGCACGGCAACGAAGAGTAGCCCCCACTCACCCCAACTAGAGAAAGCCCGTGTGCAGCAATGAAGACCCAACGCAGCCAAAAAAACAACAAAGAAAGTAAGACCATTCTCCACTCAAGGGCCATGTGAACTAGCTGAAGGGCCCCTGTGGCCTGTGGGCCAGAGTTTGCAGATCACTTGTAAACAATGAATAACATCTTGTTTTATGACTAAGTTTTTTCCCCAGAATACACCATAGACATCACTTAATAGTTACATAATACTCCACATATAAAAATGCCACAGTCTAACAAATTTCACTTTGAGAACCTTTTAGATTGCTTCAAATTTTTACAGAGGGGCAAGCTTAAACTCATCTTTGTCAACCTGTCCTTTCACTGAATACAATTCTCAAAGTAGAATTTTCTGGGTAAACGGCTACGCCTTCCCAGTGATTCTTCAGGCTGTGTGCACCCCACAGATGACCATTCCCAACTGCTGAGTTCGAACATCCCTTTCTCAGGCCACCCTTCCAAACACAGAATGTAGGAAAGCTCTTTGCAAACTGCACAGGCAAAAACTCAGTGTTATTTAAGCTGCACTTATTAGATTCCTGGTAAGATTAAACTCTTGCTGTACATTCACTGACTGTTGGTATTTTTCTTCTCTTGTGAATCACCAATTTCTGCTCTGACTCCATGTTTTTCTATTGGGCGGTTTATTTTCCTGAAATGGAACCATCTAGCCAGTTTTTCCAACTCCACTGATGACTCAAGTCATTCCTTCCCATCAATGTTAAATGAATCGCTATATGATTTCACAGAACTATTCTGGCACCAAAACTACACCGTATTACTCACTATAAGCTTCTGATTTCTATATTTTTGGCTTTGAAAGAACAAGTTGCCACCTCAGCCTGCCCCGTGTCCACCTGACCACTTTTCCTTTTTAGAATATTACTGGTTATTCTCATATAAATGTTAGCCCTCCAGATGAACTTGAAGGTAAAGCGGTCAAGCTCCTTTCCTACAATCATCTCCGGACCTCTTACTATGTTCACATTGCACGCGTGAACCGGGAACATCCATCTCCACGGTGACGAGTCTTTCTATCCAAAATCACAGCCTTCTCTCCCTTTCCAAGAGTCCACCGCTTCTCGACAGCTCTGGGCCTTCCTTCCCAAAGGTCCCGTCTGCTTTATAAACAGACGCCTGAGCAGTCCACTGGTTAGGACTCCACGCTTTCACTGCCTAGGGCCCAGGTTCAATCCCTGGTCGGGGAACTCAGATCCCACAAGCCGCGTGGCACGGCATGCCTGCCTGCATGAAGGAACAAAGAAAGAAAGAAACACCTGGGGTCCCAGATTTTTGTCTCCAGTTTGCATCACATTTTCCTACTATGTTTCCTGCTTGGCTATTGTGGCTGTACGAGGAAGATGCTGATCTTTGTATAATTCTGCACGGGGCCTCCTTCCCGAACACGCTTCTTAACCGTAAAAGCTTTTCCGCCCGCTCCACCTTCTGAGCAGATGAGCGAATATTCCTCCTGCCCCGTGAGCCTGTCAGCTGCACTCGCTGTAGTTCACGGAAAGCTGTCTGGGAACAGCCTCCTAGGGCCTCCTCATCCTTCTTGTTTTAATGGGGTCGCCTCCATACTTTACCTTTGAGGAATACGCTGGTGGCTGACCCATGATGGGATTTACCGTGTTAAGGAAACACCCCTTATACTAAGAGTTATTGAGACAGGATGCTACATTTTGAATGCCTTGTTAGCATCTGCCACAATGACTGGTTTCTTCTCTGATCTAGTAATATGATTTAATCTACTATCGGATTTACTAATACCAAACCGTCCTCCTGCCTCTGGTATTAACTATTGCTGGTGATTATATTTTCCCTATACTGGTAGATGCTATTTGCTCTTATTTTACTTAGATTTTTTGCATCTGCATTTGTGAACAAAACTGACCCGTGGCTTTCTTTATTCGTGCATCCATCAGCTGAAAAGCTGTATCACAGCAGCTGAGGACATAGGTTCTAGAACTAACTTGCTTGGATCCAAGCTCAGCTTTGCCACAAACGAGCTATAGATTGCAGGCAGGATACCCCACCTCCTCGAGTATAAAATGGAGATGAGGGGCTTCCCTGGTGGCGCAGTGCTTAAGAGTCCGCCTGCTGATGCAGGGGATGCGGGTTCGTGCCCCGGTCCGGGAAGATCCCACATACCGCGGAGCGGCTGGGCCCGTGAGCCATGGCCGCTGTGCTCCGCAACGGGAAAGGCCACAACAGTGAGAGGCCCGCGTACAGCAAAAAAAAAAAAAAAGAAAGAAAGAAAAGCTTCTGTTTCCTTATTAATTTTCTGTTTGGGTGATCTGTTCATTGGCGTAAGTGAGGTGTTAAAGTCCCCCACTATTATTACGTTACTGTCAATTTCCTCTTTTAGAGCTGTTAACAGTTGCCTTATGTATTGAGGTGCTCCTATGTTGGGTGCATATATATTTACAATTGTTATATCTTCTTGGATTGATCCCTTGATCATTATGTAGTGTCCTTCCTTGTCTCTTGTAACATTCTTTATTTTAAAGTCTGTTTTATCTGATATGAGTATTGCTACTCCAGCTTTCTTTTGATTTCCATTTGCATGGAATATCTTTTTCCATCCCCTCACTCTCAGTCCGTATGTGTCCCTAGGTCTGAAGTGGATCTTCTTGTAGACAGCACATATACGGGTCTTGTTTTTGTATCCATTCAGCGAGCCTGTGTCTTTTGGTTGGAGCATTTAATCCATTGATGTTTACGGTAATTATCGATATGTATGTTCCTATTACCATTTTCTTAATTGTTCTGGGTTTGTTTTTGTAGATTCTTTTCTTCTCTTGTGTTTCCCACTTAGAGAAGTTCTTTAGCGTTTGTTGTAGAGCTGGTTTGGTGGTGCTGAATTCTCTTAGCTTTTGCTTGTCTGTAATGCTTTTGATTTCTTCATTGAATATGAATAAGAGCCTTGCCGGGTAGAGTAATCTTGGTTGCAGGTTCTTCCCTTTCATCACTTTAAGTATACCATGCCTCTCCCTTCTGGCTTGTAGAGTTTCTGCTGAGAAATCAGCTGTTAACCTTATGGGAGTTCCCTTGTATGTTATTTGTTGTTTTTCCCTGCCTGCTTTCAATAATTTTTCTTTGTCTTTAATTTTTGCCAATTTGATTACTATGTGTCTTGGCATCTTTCTCCTTGGGTTTATCCTGTATGGGACTCTCTGCGCTTCCTGGACTTGGGTGGCTATTTCCTTTCCTATGTTAGGGAAGTTTTTTACTACAATCTCTTCAAATACTTTCTCAGGTCCTTTCTCTCTCTCTTTTCCTTCTGGGACCCCTATGATAATGCAAATGTTGTTGCGTTTAATGTTGTCCCAGAGGTCTTTTAGGCTGTCTTCATTTCTTTTCATTCTTTCGTCTTTACTCTGTTCTGCGGCAGTGAATTCCACCATTCTGTCTTCCAGGTCATTTTTCAGTTCTTCTGCCTCAGTTGTTCTGCTATTGATTCCTTCTAGTGTGTTTTTCATTTCAGTTATTGTATTGTTCATCTCTGTTTGTTTGTGCTTTAATTCTTCTAGGTCTTTGTTAAACATTTCTTGCATCTTCTCAATCTTTGCCTCCGTTCTTTTTCCGAGGTCCTGGATCATCTTCACTATCATTATTCTGAATTCTTTTTCTGGAAGGTTGCCTATCTCCACTTCATTTAGTTGTTTTTCTGGGTTTTATCTTGTTCCTTCATCTGGTACATAGCCCTCTGCCTTTTCATCTTGTCTGTCTTTCTGTGAATGTGGTTTCTGTTCCACAGGCTGCAGGACGGTAGTTCTTCTTGCTTCTGCTATCTGCCCTCTGGTGGATGAGGCTATCTAAGAGTCGTGTGCAAGTTTCCCTGATGGGAGGGACTCGATCATGACCATCTTTATTAAGAACTGTGTTACAGTTAATTTTCGGTACAACTGTGGCCCATCAGTTGTCGTTTACCTGATACTAACATTGCCTCTTGTGCTCTTCTGCATCTGTTCATCTTCCTGACCTGAGCTACAGAGGAATCAAACCTACAGGCCACCCCCTGGATCCACCCGACTCCAGTGTCACCTTGGCAGGTCACCTCACCTCTCTGAACCTCTGTTTTCTCACCTGTAAAATGGGCGAACAATAGCTCCTCCCTAGTGAGGGGACTGTGAGAGCGCTGAGACCAGTGCCTGGCACAAAGCAAAACTCACAAGGGCAGAACCGGTATCCAGGGACGCTGCACTGCATCTGTGCACAGCACTCAAGTTTTAAAACAAAAGTTATCCATTAAAAACAGGGCATATCTTGGGACTTCCCTGGCGGTCCAGTGGTTAGGGCTTTGCCTTGCAATGCAGGGTGTACAGGTTCGTTCCCTGGTCAGGGAGCTAAGATCCCACATGCCTCGTGGCCACAAAACTAATACATAAAACAAAAGCAGTATATTGTAACAAATTCAATAAGGACTTTAAAAATGGTCCCCATCAAAAAAAAATTCTTACAAAAAAAAACAAAACGGGTTCGATCCCTGGTCAGGGAACTAAGATCCTGCATGCTGCTTGGCACGGCCAAAGAAAAAACAAAAATGAAAACAAAAAACATTAAAAACAAACAAACAACAACAAAAAAAAAACAGGGCATATCTTGAGCTAATGCCACAAGGATTTCCACCAGCCCTGGAAACCAGGGGTGCCCTCTCAGGGTGGAACGCTCCCTCCAACAGAAAAGAGTCCCACTAAGGTCCTCCTGGGGCCTGGGCTATGTCTCTGATGGGGCCGTCACGTGCAAGCCAGAATGTGCCCAGAGGCCCAGAGAGGCAGTGGAAACACCACGAGCTTCTGATCCTACAGGGACCCCATCCATCCCAGAGCACCTCCCAGGGCCTGGCATGTCCCCTTTGATGAAGGAGGATGTCAAAGGTCAGAGACACCCAGTCATTTGCCCTAAGTAGTTCTGCTTTACCAAACCCTAGGACTGGGAGCTTAAAGGTTTATTTCCCACTTGGTGGAGCAATGAGATCTCACTTGGCTACCATCCCCCACATTCTCTACTCCTGCGCAATACAGGAAACCGCTGCTGCCCCAGGCGCTTCTGCTGGACACTTGTCCCATCTGTCTGTGGGAGGAGCCCCCCACACCATGACAGGCACGACCTGCTCCCACGATGGGTCCTCCCTACCCACTGGGCAAACGGCCTTGGACCTGCATTTAGGGACCCCAGAAGCCCTCAGGATGAAAACCCCAGCTTGGGGTCTCACCTTGTAATGAGCCAGCTGGAGGGACAGCTGCACGAAGGCGTCCGGGCTGGTTCTGCATTTCTTGATCAGCCCTTTACCGAAAGCACTGAACAGAAAAGTACAGAAATCCACGTCGCTGGCCAGGAGGTTCGCGCTGCTCAGGGAAGTCTCTATGACTTCCTGACACTTGGGAAAAAAAGGAGAAAAGCTTTCACTTAATAGGAGGGAAAATACTGACACATACTCTGAAGAAAACAGCAAGCTGGCTTTCAGCTTGTTGCTTGGAAATACACACATCACTTTTTCTTCTTGGTTTTCCCCAACCTTTCTAACCTAAGAGCTGCAATGAGTTAGCAATGTGGCAACCCCCCTGCCCTTGAAGAGCAGTGGGGTGGCCCAAGCAGGAGGAACTCCTGGTTCCCAGTGGGACCCCAAAGGGCATTTCAAAGTGTCACAGGTTCTGTTTCGTGAGATCCATTCTCGTTATATGCTGGCCACTGAGGAGCTAGTTTTAAAAAGGAAATGGACTGGGACTTGCCTGGTGTTCCAGTGGTTAAGACTCCGCACTTTCACTGCAGGCGGCATGGGTCTGATCCCTGGCTGGGGAACTAAGATCCTGCAAGCCTCAACAAAGATCCCATGTGCCGCAACTAAGACCCAGTGCAGCCAAATAAATAAATATTTAAAAAAAAAAAAAAAAGCTCCTGCACGCCATGCGGTGTGGCCAAAAAACTAGAAAAATAAAGTAAAAAGGAAAGGGACTGTGGTCGAGTCGTACAATGGGAATGAGCCCTCAACCGTGAAGTCACACGGAGGAATCTTAAATGACTACCACTAAGTGAAAGAAGCCGATCTGAAATGGCTACACACTGTACGATTCCAGTTATGAAATTCGGGGAAAGGCAAAATGATGGAGACAGTGAAAAGCCCACTAGTTGCCAGGAGTGAGGCAGGAGAGAGGGATGAATAGACTGAGGAAAGGTTTTTTAGGGCAGTGACACTGCTCTGTATGATACTATGATGTAATTACACCTTTGTCCATACCACAGATGCACAACACCAAGAGTGAACCCTGGGGAGTTTCCTGGTGGCCTAGTGGCTAGGATTCTGGGCTGTCACTGCCAGGGCCTGGGTTCAGTCCCTGGTCGAGGAACTGAGATCCTGCAAAGCCACACGGCATGGACAGAGGGAAAAAAAATAGTGAGCCTTGACATGAACTACGGCCTCTAGTGATGCTGACTTGTCAGTGCAGCTTCTTTGACTGTAACAGACGCACCAAGTGGCAGGGGACGTTGGTAGCAGGGGAGGCTGTGATGTGTGAGGGCAGAGAGAGAGCGGGGACTCTCTGAACCTTCCACTCAACTTTGCTGTGAACCTGAAACTGCTTTAAATAATAAAGTCCATCAAAAAAATTTTTTTTGAATAAACGGTAAGTGACTTAGTTAGCTAAAAGGACCCTCAACCACACACTTCAGCAGAGGTTACATCTCTCCGAGGAACACACACCAGCCCCAGGGAGGCAGGCTGGACAAAAAAAGTGCAGATGGGCAAGACTGCAGGACTAGATGCAATATTTTCCACATCAGAATGACTTCTTGGGGGCTTCCCTGGTGGCGCAGTGGTTGAGAGTCCACCTGCCAATGCAGGGGACACGGGTTCGTGCCCCAGTCCGGGAAGATCCCATGTGCCACAGAGCAGCTGGGCCTGTGAACCATGGCCGCTGAGCCTGCGCATCCGGAGCCTGTGCTCCGCAACGGGAGAGGCCACAACAGTGAGAGGCCCGCGTAACCCCAAAAAAAAAAAAAAAAAAAAAAAAAAAAAAGACTTCTTGGGGCTTCCCTGGCGGTCTGGTGGTTAAGACTCCGTGCTCCCACTGCAGGGGGCGCGGGTTCAATCCCTGGTTGGGGAATCAAGATCCCGCATGCTGCACGGCACGGCCAAAAAAAGAAAAAAAAAGAAAAACACTTCACAGGCCCCAGGAATTCCTGCTTGGCTTGGGTAAGCTAGGATTTGGCATTTCCAACCCTTAAATTCCTTCTGGAAATGGCTTCCACTGAGTGAACTGCATTGGAGAACACTTAGAGGGAGAAAAATGACAAATTAGTGATTTAGAGTATTCCAACTCCAAAGGAAGTGATTTTGATTTTCACTTTTTCATTGTGATGTCTAGCTAAGTTTGAGCTGGAAATTTCACTGACAATCTTAGCCAAATGCTTTAAATGAAAGAAGAACTATTTACTGGGGCTTCCCAGGCAACTGGAGCTGTAGCAACTCCAAGGTCCAGTAAGAAACCCACAGGCAGACAGATTTCCGTTTCGGGGGGTCTTCAACTGACCTCGTGAACACTTAGGAAGGACACAGCTGGAAAAGTCGGCTGTTAGTTTAAACTCGTTTCCCACCCAAGGTAATTAACAAGTGCCTGATCACTGGGACTTACTTCCTGCGGGATGTCCCACTGTAGCCGGGTGGGGTATGGGATGTTTGAGTTGGTGTCCCCTTTACAGTGTCCATCCTCTGCATAACCCAGCTGGAAGCTGTCCGTGGCCAGTACGTACTGTCGAAAATAAAAAGATACATCTGTGAAGGCAGAGATCATCACAGCTAATAGCATTACATAAAAGTTATCTGACCTCCCAAAGTAGACAAACCCTCGTTCTTTCTAGAGATAACATCAAGACTTAACCATAGGGCTTCCCTGGTGGCGCAGTGGTTGAGAGTCCGCCTGCCGATGCAGGGGACACGGGTTCGTGCCCCGGTCCGGGAAGATCCCACGTGCTGTGGAGCGGCTGGGCCCATGAGCCATGGCCGCTGAGCCTGTGCGTCCAGCACCTGTGCTCCGCAATGGGAGAGGCCACAACGGTGAGAGGCCCGCATACCGCAAAAAAAAAAAAAAAAAAAAAAAGTAAAACGAATCCAGATGTCCACTGAGTGATGAATAAACAAAATGTGGTCTAATCATACGAAGGAATACTATTCAGCCATAAAAAGGAATGAAATACCATTAACAGTACAATGTAGATGAACCTTGAAAACATTAGCCAGACACAAGGCCACGTACTGTGTGATTCCGTTTCTATGAAATGGCCAGAATAGTCAAACTGACAGAGACAGAAAGGAGATTAGTGGTTACCCAGGGCTGCTGCAAGAGGGGGCTGAGGGTGGGGAGTTTCCTTAGGGGGGGTGATAAAAATGTCCTGGAATTAGTGGTGATGGATAGACAACCACCTTGTAATGTACAAAACCCACTGAACTGTATGCTTTAAGAGGGTGAATTTCATGGTATATGAATTACATCTAATAAAATAACAAAAATATTTTTAAAAAAGGCATCTCTGCACTCTGGGAGCTTACATTCCAGTGGGGGAAGTAAAACAAACAAACAAACAAACAAAAAACAACTCAAGAGACTTCCCTGGTGGTCCAGTGGGTGCTCCCAATGCAGGGGGCCCCGGTTTGATCCCTGGTGGGGGAACTAGATCCCGCATGCATGCCGCAACTAAGAAGTCCACATGCTGCAACGAAGCTCCCGCGTGCTGCAACTAAGACCCAGCGCAGCCAAAATAAATAATAAAATTTAAAATATTTTTTAAAAATTTTAAAAAACAACCCAAGGTCAGATGGTGATACTGTCAAATGGTGTGGGGGGCAGGGGGGTTCCAGGATGGGGGAGTGTGGAGCGGGGCCACATGCATGTGCGGTCGGCATCCTGCAGAGCTGGGCAGGTGAGGGAGCCCAGCCTATCTGTGTCTGCACTGTGTCAGAGCCCCGAAAGAGTCCAACACAATTAAACATCAGGAACATACCAACAGCCAACAGGATTCAGCTTGGACCAGATTTGTTTTTAACTGGCATGGGTGGCGTCCTTGTACCAGCCCCTTAACTGGCTCTGGCGTGGGCCTCCACGACAAGACAATGGGTCAGTTCCCATCCGTGCGGGGAGCAACTGGGCTCCTGTCTGACCCCTGGAGTCACAGGCCATTCTGTCTATTGGGCAGTTAACAGTTAAACACCACCACTTCCAACTGGTCACCTCGGTCTGAGACTAAATCCCTTTACCTTATCTTAGCCAGAGTACTGAAAAAATAAGCCTGGCCTTGTCAGCATCCAGTAGATTTCTCTGTTTGGTACGTGTACCCTACGTAGTCCAGACTGCCTAGGATTCAGTGTCTTTTCCCGTTTACCAAAGAACAGCTCTTATGCACTTATTACTGGGAGAGTACTTGGAACAGGGTGTAACAGACCTAGATCATTATCCTGTGCAAACAGACTTAAAAGCTCTTGTTGTGGTGTCCAGTGGTGCCGAAGGGGGTTTGATCTTTGCTTGATTTTCAGCTGAAAGGATCTCTAAGCCTTTGTCGGCAGAAGCAAAGACCAGGGTGGTGATGAGCCTTTTCGATACCTGGCTGTTCTTATCACGGATAAATGTCTTAGGACCACGCTGTTGTTGTCTCAGACTGGAGCATCTTTTCTCCCTTTTTAAAAGGTTTCCCCACATAGAAAACCTCCCCTGGTTGAAGGAACGGCAGGTTAGGTTTTGCTGAGACCCTAACCACAGGAAAGACAGTCAAGTAAAGTGGAAAAGACCCAGCAGGAGCTCCCCTGTGGATCACAAGTGCACTACACGACCTGATTTCAGGGACAAGACCCGGGGGGCTCTACGCCCTGGGCAGGACAGTGAGGTGATCGGCCTGCGGTCACGGGGGTGTGTCTCCCGCGTGGGCAGTGACAGTGAGTCATTGTGTTCCCCTCCATTTATTAGAGCAGAGACAACATAAGGAATGCAGAAATACTGTGCTCACTGTGACTCTCAAGGGGGCTTTTATCTCTTCAACAAAGTCACCTCAAATCTGGTCAAATGGGATGACACACAATTTGAGTCGAGTCCACTGTTTTGTTGTTGTTATTGTTGTTATATTTATTTATTTTTAAAGACAGCCAATTTATTTGAATGTTTATTTATTTATTTATTTAGGCTGCGTGGGTCTTCTTAGTTGTGGCATGCAGGATCTTTAGTTGCGGCGTGTGGGATCTAGTTCCCCGACCAGGGATCGAATCTGGGTCCCCTGCATTGGGAGCGCGGAGTCTTAGCCACTGGACCACCAGGGAAGTCCCTTGTTGTTGGTTTTTTTTTTTTTAATTGAAGCACAGGTGATTTACAATATTATGTCAGTTTCAGGTGTACAGCAAAGTGATTCCATCTTACGTATGTATTTTCAGATTATAGGTTATTTCAAGATATTGAATATAGTTCTCTGTGTTATACAGTAAATCCTTGTTGTTTAATCTATTCGACTGGCCAAAAAGTTTGTTCGGGTTCCCCCGTAGGACGTTACAGAAAAGCCCGAACGAACTTTTTGGCCAACCCAATATTTTATGCATAGTAGTTTGTTAAACCCATACTCCTCAATTTACCACTCCCTTTTCCCCTCTGGTAACCATAAGTTTGTTTTCCATGTCTGTGAGTCTGTTTCTGTTCTTTGTTTTTATTTTTTTTGGCTGCACCATGTGGCTTGCAAGATCTTAGTTCCCTGACCAGGAACTGAACCCGGGCCCTCAGCAGTGAGAGCACAGAGTCCTAACCACTGGAGCGCCAGGGAATTCCCTGTTTCTGTTTTGTATATAGATTCATGTGTATTATTTTTTAGATTCCACATATAAGTGATATCGTATAGTACTTGTCTTTCTCTGTCAAGTCCACTGCTGACAGGCCTAGAATTTAGCAATTTCCTTACAAAAGAACCTGACGGGCGAATTCAGAAAACAAAAGCTTCACTCAACTTTTCCTGCCAAACATGACACAGGTCAAACAGCTCAGAGAGAAATGAATTTTAAAACAGTTTAAAAGGTGGCAGGGCCAATACACACTGTATTTTATTTAATTATTTATTTATTTATTTATTTTTTGCTGCTGTACACGGGCCTCTCACTGTTGTGGCCTCTCCCGTTGCGGAGCACAGGCTCCGGACGCGCAGGCTCAGCAGCCATGGCTCACGGGCCCAGCCTCCCCACGGCATGCGGGATCCTCCCGGACCGGGGCACGAACCCGTGTCCCCTGCATCGGCAGGCAGACTCCCAACCACTGCACCACCAGGGAAGCCCCGCACTGTATTTTAAAGTGTTAGGTGGGGGACTTCCCTGTGGTCCAGTGGTTAAGACTCCACGCTTCCACTGCAGGGGGCACGGATTCGATCCCTGGTCAGGGAACTAAGATCCCACATGCCGCACGGCACAGCCAAAAGAATAAAAATAAAATAGGTGGAGGGAGAGGATGACAGGGATTTGGTGGGTTTTCTTAGAACTTGGTAATTCTAAGAATTAAGTGAAGTGGTAGAAGGCACACTGCATTTTTATAAACCAAGATTTTTAATATCCTTGCTTTTATTTGGCCTAACGCTTGGCAGATAGGAAAATCTAGAAAACACAGCAAAGAAGGGGTGGTTTATTTCAAAATAACTAAGCTTCAGTTCCACCCTGATGTCACTGCGTTGGAGCCGAGGCCATCTCACTATTTTGGCTCCAGCACGACATGACATTAAATGTTTCCATTTAAGGAACCTCAGCCGTAGGGAACGAAGACAGGAATGACTTCTGTTACTGATTTAACTTTACATTCGGTGCCGACACCTGCTGAAAACACTTATTATACCCAGACAGATACTATGAAGTTAAATTCAGAAATTCCAACAGCAATTTCCACACTCAGGTTAAACCTGCAGATGCTCACCTCCCAAAGGTGACCGATGATGGGGGCGTCGGCCCAGGAGTGCTCCGCGTTTATGCCCATCTTGCCGTTTTTGAAGATGACAAATGTGATCGATTTATCAAACCACCTACACGAAGCAAAAATGTTTATGTGACTTACATGTTTACAAAGACAAAAATAAACCCAAACGATGTATTTGTTTTCCTCTGGATGCGCTTGCTGACTTGGCACCCGCAGGGGTGAACGGGTCTCCGCAGGTGACAATAAAAGCACGTAAGACCCTAAGTCGTTCATTTCTCCCCTGCTCCCGACGCAGAGATATGCATTCAGGTACTGGACAGCAGGAGAACAGGGCGTATCATTGTAACAAAAAAGGATGCACAAGGCAACTGTGGAGAAATAGGAGACTGCAAAGTCGTCCCTCGGTACCTGCCGGGGGGTTGGTTATAGGACCTGCTGCCGATACCAAAAACCTGAGGATGCTCCAGCCCCACACAGTTGGCCCTCTGTATCCGCAGGCTCCACAACCGAGGCTCTTAAACAACGGTCCACGGTCTGTAGTTGGCTGAACCTGCGGATACGGAAGACCAACTGTGCCTGCCGCACCTCTCCCCCACCCCAGCCAATCCTCACCCCCAACCTGATGGGCAGGCAGGACCTCACTTTACAGACAAGGCAAAGGAGCCTCCAAGAGGTAGAAGAGCCTCACCACAATCACACGCTCGGTGAGCAAAGCCAGAGCCGACATCCAGGTCGGGCCCCGGGTACCACCTTCCCCCACCTGGTTCCAGGTGACCCACAGCCACTCCTCACAAGCAGCTCCAAATAGAGGTGTCGTGCACAGAGAGGGGAAGGACCTCAAAGCTGCTGCTTAAGCTGCGTGTGTGTAACAGTTTTGGTGGAAAGAAGAGCGTTACCAGTCATATTTTCACGCTAGCCTTATTCCTTAAGAGCGTAGATACATACTTGCGGCTGGGTGTCAGCCACATGTAACATCTCTTCCAAGTCCACAGGCAAACCATTGTGTTTCAGAAGGTAAGCGTGATACCTGTCGAAACACCTGCCGTGCAGCAGAGACTTGGCGTAGCTATCCATCGACGTAACCGGGTCTTCCTCCCTATACCCTTGTTCCGTTTCGTCCAATGTCACGAAGAACGCGGCTCTTTCCACTGCATCCAGAGACTGCTTGTTCTTCCCATGTCCAAAATAGGCCTGGCGACACCTGGCCCAGGGGACTCTGCAGTGAGGATTAAATACAATTAAACCTGCAGCAGGAGCAACTAAGCCCGTTCACCACAACTACTGAGCCTGCGCTCTAGGGCCCACGTGCCACAACTACTGAGCCCATGAGTCGCAACTACTGAAGCCCACGTGCCACAACTACAGAAGCCCACGTGCCTAGAGCCCGCGCACCGCAACAAAGAGCAGGCCCCGCTCGCCGCAACTAGAGAAAGTCCTTGCGCAGCAACGAAGACCCATCGCAGCCAAATATGAAAAGAAATAAATGAAAAAGAAACATATAAAAAAACCTGCAGCAGTTTGGTGACATCTCTTTAAGTGGGATGTTTGAAACGACAACGGTTTTCACTTTCCCGTGTTGTAGGGGTTTAAGGAAAACTACACATTTGCGACTTTCTGCATCTGCAGTCCCCCACCTGCCTGCCGGCTGGGCTGCTTTGTTTGCGGGCAGGGGCCTCGCCTTCTCCTTGTATCTGCTCCAGGGCAGTCGCAGGCATGGAACCACGTCGGTAAATGCCGAGTGAAGGACAAGAATCCAGACGGGCCCCAAGCTCCGCCGTCCAGGGCAGCGGACCCACAGGCAGGCAGGGCCCCCCTCACATCCTTCCCAGCCCCGCGCCCAGACCCCCTCCATGGCACCACCCCACGGAAGCCACAGCGAGTGCCAAGAGCACTTCCCTGGTGCTGGGACGAGCTCACGGACCCCGACACCACTGTCCCATTTTTCAGATGAAGAAACTGAGGCACAGAGATGAAATCACAGCTCCTTCGTGGCAGGTTGGGTTCCTACCCAGGCCAGCCTGCCCCAGGTGCACGCGTCCATGCTACAAACACCACACAACACCCCTGTGAGAAGGGGCGCCCCGGGAGCGGAATTCAGGGATCCTTTTCCGTCCCGCCCTACGTGGGGTACACAGTGCTAACGGGACGCCCGCTTCTTGAGAGCCACGCCAGCCGTGGCTTCCCCGGATGGCTCCTGGGCCCCCTCACTCAGGCCCCTGCCCACCCTTCCACGCCAGGCCACGGGGCCTCTGTCTCCCACGCTCTTCTCCGTGCACCGAGTGCTCAGCTGAGGCCGCCCATGGGGCCAAAACGCCCATAACCACAACGGGTCCCATCACAGGCTCAGCCTCAACCGCGCTCCTCAGTGCCTGGGGACAGCGTCGGCACTCAGGCAGATGAGACGGGCAATGCCCCACGGCAGGGCCATCAGGGTGGAGCTCACTGAGCCTGCATCCCGCCCCGCCCCACCTCTGCCCAACTGGGTGCCCCAATGATACTCAATCAGCACTGGGGACCCAGGGCTCATTCCCCAGGACATACGCCCCCTCTGTTCCAGCTGAGTCTCTGCCCCCCAGAGATGGCCAAACACTCCAGCTTCTCGGACTGAGCCTCCCTTCCTACTAACACTACCTGTTTCTGGTCCTCAAGCGGCGAGGATCTTGCTTCCAGGAGCCCCTGGACCAGAATGATCGCCCAAGTCTGTTCAGGTCACGCCAGCCTAACATGGTCCCTTTAACAGCAGCCCATCACAGAATCAAGCCCCAGTGCAGCCGGACACACTGGACCCATCCCACCCGGAGCTCCGGTGCCCCGACCCACTCCACGGCTCCCAGCATCTGCTCCCCGGACGCCTCTGCGGCCTGTCGGTCCCCACGGCTCACTGCCGGCCTCTGTGTGCCCTCGCCGGGGTATCTTCCTGTTCTCCACAGGTCGGTCACTCACCGCCATATTCCCGGTGCTGCCCCAACGGTGCCCACACTGCTGACCTCAGGGGTCCTCAACCAGGGACCATACTGCCCCCAGCGGCCCTGGGCAAAGCCTGAAGACAGATTTGCTTGCTAAGCTGGGGGATGCTACTGGCATCGGTGGGAGAGGCCAGAGATGCTCTACGGTGCACAGGACAGGGCTCCCCTCTGCCACCTAAAACAGACTTATCCAGCCCCAAAGGTATCAGAGCCGAGGTTGCACAAGCCAGGTCCTCAAGCTTCAGACGAGGCAGGAAGTTAACCCTAACCCTAACACAGAGGCCCTGGTTAAACATGTCTGTTTCTAGATTAAATATGCCACAGCCCGGGGAAGACGCCTACCTCCTTCCTTGTGTCACGTGCCCTGGGACCCGTGCACATACACGCCTGCCTGTCCCACGGAGATGCCCAGGGGGACCTGAGGGTGGGGGCAGAACCCGCTCCCGGGGGACAAAGCCAAGCCAAGCACTGCAGGTATTGGACACACCTGCCCGCCAGATGGGACCCTGGGTGAGGACAGCACTCGGAGCACCCGCCCCCGATGGCCCCCAGACACAACGGCATCACGGAGGGGCTGCACACCTGTCTCCTGCCGTGAGGGCCGCCAGCTTCGCCTCGCCGGCCTGGGGTTCCGACGGGTCATCCAGGATCCTCTGCATCTGCTGTTCGATCTCGCGGGGCTTCAACAGCCGGCCGTCGTGGTAGAGCCAGACCTTGAAGTAACGGCCTTTGTGGAACACGACGATGTGCCTGCTGTCCCCGAGGTGCTGGAGGGTGTCTGGGGAGGCAGTGGGGGGAGACAGAACCCAGAGGCACCCGGTTAGGGGAGGGGAGAAAACCACCCGTGACGACACCAATTCCTCTCCCCGCATCACGCCGCTCAGCTCACGAGTCCACTTCCCAAAGGTCTGCAGAGCACTCTGTAGAGCACCCGAATCGAAAGCTTTGGGATCAGACAGGCCCGAGTGCTAAGCTCTGCTCGGCCGCTCACTGGACGTGTCACCTGGAGCAAAGGACGCAACCCTCGCTAAGCCTGAGCCCTGGCGGGCCTGGGATGGACCCAGGCAGTGCCATTGTCTCTCCCTTACATTCCTGAGGGTGTCCTGGCTGGGACAGATGTGGCTCCCCTATGCTGGGCATTGGGAAAGGAGGGGGGTCATGTGTCCCAGGTCAGGCTGCTGGAAGTGAGCTGCTGAAC